>NC_137274.1:27320791-27618291 GCF_053477335.1 Acartia tonsa | reverse complement strand
GATAGATAGAAAGATAGGCTGATATATATGGAAACAAAAATGTTAATGTTATAAAGGTTATACACCATTGTTGGCTGCCTCAGAAGGAGGACATCTCTCTGTGGTACAATATTTAGTGAAGAAAGGTGCTGATCTTAAAGAAAGAGATAATCAAGGTAAGTTTTTTTATCTAGTAACTACATATATTTAATTGAATTATCAAGAATGGATAGGATAGACAGAAAGAAAATAAATAAGAATAGATATATATGTAGATGAAAGAAAGATATTTATATGAACAAATGGTATCACCCCTGTTCTCTAGTGGTTTCATATAAAATAAAAAACTAAGTAAAATTAATCAAATATGATGCTCTGAAGCAATGACAGATTCTTAAAGCAAAGTTTAAAACAAATTAGACCGACAAATGAGCATTGACAATCATTAAGTAACATTGAATTGTCCTAAATAAATATAAACAGGGTGTGGCACATAAATCAGAACTTTTTCTAACAAATGAAAATAAAATCGTAAATCTTTATTGTATTTTTAAAAACTTTGAAATATACTAGGAATATGACTATTAGATTATTCACTAAAATTTTCTAAAGCCTCAATTATCCCCTCATTCTACCCACAGTCTCTGGTCACCAGTTCCCAGTCCAGGCTGGCAAAGATCTCCTTGATAGTGGCAATGAGTGAGGTATTTGAGGAATGGGCACGTTATTGTGTAAAATAATAGGAAATTTTAAGAGATCTGCCTTCCATCCATTTTTTAAAATCGTTCAATGTGTAATATAAGTTAACCCTTAATAGTATGGGGGGGGGGATTTTCAGTGTGTAAAAGATATTTCTTTGAAAATCATCATCCTGGCAGTTACAGGATGCCATCAAACCTTGCAGGGTCATCCAGGTAAAGAGATAAAATATGTATATGACTTAAACATTGCAAAGCGATTTATTTTACCAAAATACTAAAATATCCTCTAGTAGAACATCCTCATATGAAATACAGGTGTTTAAGTGAATTTCAGGTTGCAGGTATGATCCTGCAGGTCCTGATTCTCTAATAGCCCCCCCTTCCCCGACTGATTAAGGTGTGGCAAGGGGCCTGGCTTTTAAGGGTTAAAGTCAATTGCAAATCAAAGAATCACATAAAAGTTTTCATTATTTTGCTAAATAATCTATAGAAATATTTGCACATGAAAGATTACTACTATTTAGGTTAGGTTGGATGAAAAATAATCAAGGGGTAACCTACAGCTGTTTCAGGAATGAGAGTAATTAGAATAGCCTAAAACAACTAGAACATGAAATTTAAAAGTACAACCCTTAGGTTGACCTCTGCATAAAAGGGTTGGCCTAAAATTTATGTTGGTCACCTTTTTGCTTCTGTGAACTGGGCTATAATGTTTCATATAACTTAAGGAAACAATGCAGTTTATTATGCATCTCTCCGTGATGTTCATGCTGAGTGTTTGGAATACTTCATCTTTTATGGAGTAGAGTCAGATCAGATAGTTAAGCCAGGTTAACTTATTTAGTATTGTAATTTCTAAACAGTAAAGCTACTTTATAATTATTAACTTCTGTCAATAGAAATTTGTCAGTTGTTATTCAAGGTATTAGAGACAGCTGAAATCTATAATTCAAAGAACAAGTAATTTTATTGTTTTTTGTGCCATTTTCATAATATTCAGGGTAAAGTATCAAAATTGGGCATTATCCCCTTAGAATTTTTTTTTTCAATTTTGAAAATTTCAGTTTTTCACACCACCCCCCCCCCCCCCCTGACAGAGAACAACTATTTTAGGTTAGTTTAGGATATAGGCTAGGGAGCTGAGAGCTGAGGCCAGTTTTGTTGGTGAAGGGGGGAACTCAAATTTTCAAAAATAAAAAAAAAATTTCTAAGAAGATATTACAAAAAATTGAATCATAAAATAAAATAACAATTATACTTTTTCTTGTTAGATTTTAAAAAAATGAAAATGAACCATATTTCTAGTTGTTCTTTATTTGCATTTGAAATTATCAAAGGCAATTCCTCCGATTTATTTATGCACAACTTTTCTAAAATTTATTTTTTATAACATTTTATTTTTATATTTATTTTTCTTGTGTTTTATTAATTTAAGTTATCCTTGTAACAATTATGATCTAAATTACAAAAATATCAGGAAAAAACAAGGAGGGAGGAGAAATTTGACTATAAATTACATAATTACCCAAATTTTTATTACCAAGTTTTCTTTTTGTTGGCTCAAAAACTTTGGAAACTTTCATTAAAAAATTAATTGTTGGTTCCAAACTTATTGTGTTCAAACTTTAAGCAATAATGGAATAATTAGATAAATCTACACCCATTGTTCTATCTCTCAAGAATCATAAAAAAATCATTGCATATTTAAGATTTATGATAATATATATATATTTATTATGAGATTTTATAAAAAAGAACCTGTTTGTATTTTAAAAAGATTCAAAGTAAATGATGATATAGAAGAAAGAAAAAAATATGAAAATATTTAATATGTCTTCTCACAATCAGTAACATAAAAATTAAAATTAAGTCATGGGTAAACCTACAATAGTATCTATTACACAAATGTAGTGCCATGATCTTCCTAGTTATATTTAATATCTTATTATTGCTATTGTTTATTCAATGTAATGAACTTATATAAAAATTTGTTATAATTAGTGGAATTAATAAATATCTATCTATCTATTTATGATTGGTTTGTTGAAAATCTCTTATTGTCAATTTAGAATGATTTTACTATAAATCTATTTCAAATTTGGCATAATGGTATAATGATTTCGGTATTATCCTCTTAGGAATTTTTTTTTCAATATTGAAAATTTGAGTACCCCCCCCCCCCCCCCCGACAGCGAACTATGAACTCTGGCCGCAGCGCTTGACTCCCTAGCCTGCCTAGCCGCAGCGCTCGGCCCCCTTGCCTGCCTAGCCGCAGCGCTCGGCCCCCTTGCCTGCCTAGCCGCAGCGCTCGGCTCCCTAGCCTAAAACCTAACCTAACCTAAAATAGTTGTTCGTCGGTAGTCGGGGGGGGGGGGGGGGGGGGTGTACAAAATTGAAAAAAATAGAAAAAAAATTTTCTAAGAGGATAACGCCATGATTTCTTATCATAACTACAATTTGAAGCATACAAACTTCACAATCATTACTTAAACATTTATAAACAATAATGATTTTATAAAAAAAATATTATTTTAGAGGAATACATAGACAAGGTGAAATTAACTTATATTCCAACAATAATTGAAAGACCACCACCCTCCAAAGAAGCCTTGAAGTCTTATCTGGCCACTCATCTAAGTTTGGTAACTAAATATAAAAGAAAAGAGAAATTGATGTTCTTCCTTCAGTATATGGAGGTGGCTACCAGTCAGAACATATTGACAAAAAAAGATGTTTATGAAATTCTGCACATAAGAAAAGCTGGACATGAGATGTTTGACACAGTTTTAAATAACTGTGTCAAAAATAATGATGAGGAGTCTGCAACTGAAATTATGAAGTTTGAAAGAGAAGTTCATGATGAAAACAAGTTATCTCTCCTGCAGTGTGCCAGAATAAACCTGGTTGATGAAGAGTTGAAACAATCGATTGTTAAACAAATAAAGGAAGAAACTGATAATGACTGTTTGGGCAAGATAGGGATCAACAAAGAAAGAAAGATGTGGATTTCCATTATTTTTGGCACGTTTCTCTTTTCTATGGGTAGCTATGCAATGGATCAGGAAAGACAAATTTTTTAAAAGAGAGAATTTGAGAATAGTAATATAACTGTTTTTCACTAAAGAGCAATGCAAGGATGATTCCTCAAAAAGAAATTCTAGTATAAAAACATCTTTGTTAATTTTTTGATGATATAAATTTCAACTATTGATAGCTGACTTATAGTATATGTTTTTTCATATTCTTCACGTTGTTCAAGCAGATATTTTTTTGATATAAATGATATAATTTACAAAATATCCAAAGAGATGGGTTCATTTAAAGCCCAACACTTCAATATAACTAAAGACATTACAAATGGATCCTACTGTTGCTATGTCAGGTGTCCAACACTGATAGTTAGAGAGAGTGGGAATGTCTTGGCTCATAAACAGGCGCAACTCATTACCATGCACAGTTAGGACTTCTCAGACAAAGGTCATGCAATATTGTCTGATGTATGTTACTTAGCATAATATCCACTAGTGGGTTTTAGAGTATATGATGCCCTTGGTTTTGCTAGATGATCACTTATATCAAATGGAAATCCTGCCAGGCTATTTGTAATAATAGTGCCAAAATGTTCCTCCATTGTTTTCCTATTGGCTGGTTTAGAAAGTATGTCTCTAGATTATCTCAATTTTCTATTCTTACAATTAGAAGAGATAATTTCTTCCATGGAAATTTGATTGATAGACCATTATATAATAGTGGTTCATTGATCTACATAATCCTCAAAAAAAAGTTATCTGTCCACCTAAAGTAGCTGAAAAAATTATATTCTTTTAAAAATTCTTGTGTCAGTAATAGCAATAGTGTATCAAGTGAATTATATACTGTATGCTCTTTTTTTAAAAAGAAAACAAAAATTTAGATGTCTATCTTATATACCTAGAGACTTTTTAGACAAAATCAAAGATGGACAAATATTCAGACAGAAGGACAAACTTTTGGCTAAATATATATTTTTTTTAAGTAAGCTCCAGGAAATGTAAGAAAATCATTTTAGAAAAATTTGTTTTAATTAGGTGTCAGATTTCAATTTAATGTTGGATTACAACTCAAAAAATGTAAATGAAACATGGGATGAAATTAAGGTGAACAACAAAACAGCCTGTTTAGTAGATGATGCAATTACTAGTCAATATGCTATTGCAGGGTATGTCATGAAGGTGATACTTATATCCAATCTTATATCATACATTATTGGAGTATTCATAAGTAATCCAACCTGGGTAGATCAAATGATAGATAAAGTGAACAAAGATTTAGAAGAGTACAACAGAATTCAAAAACTTAAAGATGGCAACTATGTTACCTCTGATGAAGAAAAAGAGAAATATAAAAACCTCAAAAACAAACTTCCTGAACTTGAAAGAAAGCTGATATTTCTCAAAGTCTTCCGATATTTCACAAAGTTGTTCTGGCCATTCTTGATTGTATTACCTCATGAATACTTGACAGGTGGTGTATATGTTCTTTAATTCTTGTTTGTATTACATCAAAAATACTTGAAAAGTATTGAGTGGTGGATATATTTAATAATATTCCTGTGTTAATTCAATATTGTATTGAGTGTTTATATTTTCTAAATTTTTGTTTGCATTATATTTATGTGTACTATAGTGTACAATATTCAAAAACAGCTCAATAATCATATAATATTATCTTGTTAAGAAATTTATGATTAAATTTTATGAATAAAGTAAAACAGTTAAGAACATATACAACCTTAAAAGGTACATCTGACAACCCAATAAAGTACAGCGAAGGAAGAAGTAAGTCAAACAAGCTATGGCTTGGTGTCAAGTTCATTGAAACATCAGTCGAAAATAGTCTCCAGCTGTTCCTGATGATATGGTTACTTGTTCCATACTTTGCCTGTGTATCATGGACTGAACTGTTTTACCAAGGACTAAAAGGCCTAGGAAATATTCTCTCTTTCAATTACTATGATCCTGGAGACCTGGCAGTCAAGTGTGGAAAGATTATATTTGCTGTCCTTTCCATTTCTACTGGTTGTTCACTATTGAGACTTCGGAAACCAGGCCTGAATTTCAGCAGGAAAATGAAGTCATTGCTTGTTTTATTGCCTGGTGCTCTATGTCAAGTTATTGCAAGGCTGCTTTCCCTCAGTACTCTGATGCTAATGGAACAAAGTGGATTGTTGAAATACAGTTTGTTTCTCGTGACCCACACAACTCTATTGATGTTGATGAAAACTCTGTTTGAAACCAGAGCTAAGAAAAAGAAACAGAAAACTGCCAAAGTGCTATCACAAGAAAGCTTTGAATTTGTTCTGCAAAAAATAAGAATTGCGCGCCTCAAGAGTATAGTGGAGACATGTATAAAGAAATCACTTCCTTGTCTAAACAGTGTGATAAGTGGATATTCAATTTTGTATAACAAAACCAAGAGACCAATATTGATGTTCATTAGCTGCATATCTTCAACTTTCCTTCTAAATAATCTATACAACTCTAGAACACATTTGCATTACCCAAAGTTTGATATTATCAGCAGATGTTTGTTTCTCTTGGTGGTTTTTATTGAGAACAACCTCCTGTGTATTCTACCATTTATATTCCCCAATCTCTTCCGCAACATATCAGAACACTCTTTTGGAATCATTGTAGCTGTAGTTAACTGTCTATGGATAATCAGTATAATTACAGAGGTAATCAAAAAAGCCTTTATTTTAACCCTTACAGATCGAGGGGGGGGGGTAAATTAACCCCCCCCCCTCTTTGGCCAATGGGGTGGTGGTTTGCCAAATTACATAAGTTAGTTACACAATTCTTGAATGTTTAGGCCCTGAGAGGCCATTTGATTGTTGCCATTTTTTAATCTTTCCATGCCTAACCGGCCGGGAATGACTAGCTCTTGCTCAACATCACTAGATCAAAACTGATCATCATTGGTAAGGTGAATATTCAAATCATTGTCCAAAGCAGACCATAAATAAAGACATTGAAAGTTTTACCTTTTTCTGAGAAATGGAGAAAATGCCTTGGTCCATAAAAAACTTACTATCAGGCACATTTATGATTATTAACTAGGGTCTTGCAATCAATCCCCATAATTATTAATATTAAACACTTTACTTATTAAGTTGATATACTTCAAATACATCCACATATTGAACACAATCTTGGGAGTTCAGAGACTAGAAGAAGGAAAATATACCTTTCACACCAGGTAATATAGATGCTTCTCTTCTTACTCCCCTCATTGCTAACTAAAATAAGATTAAGCTGAAGTAGGCAAATGATTACTTGTGAAAGGTGCTTTCCCTTAGGGTAATACTAATATTTCTAAATCCTAGATTTATGAGATGGTGGTTATCTTCTTCTTCTCCAATAAAACCTGCTATTTAGTTTAAAAAACTCACTATCATTATTTTCTTAAGATGGTTGTGCAAAGAGCATGTACAGAAAATCTCATGGAGTTTTCCTTGCAATTTTTCAACAGAGGATTATAGAGGTATGGCATTAAAATGAACATATTACTTCTTGATCCTGAGTCATTGTTTTTTATTGAATAACAGATAGAATGTCAAATACTGGAAAAAAATATGTTTTTATCCTTACAGTTGGGCAATATTTGTTAGTTGTTGTTGGTTATTACAGCTTTAAATCTCATGAATCAAAACTATTTATGTTTGACAATACGATAATATTTTTCATTAAGGAATTGAGAATCCATTTGATGAAGATGGCAAAGAAACTGAAGAGACTGAGTTTTGGAATAGGGAGCCAGGAAATTTCATTATCTCTGAGGTAATTATAATATATAAATATCATTTAAACTTGTTTGTCTTGTATTTGAAATGATTAGTTGAAGTACTTAAGAGTTTATTTTATTTAAGCTTGTCTGCAAACAAATTGTTTTAAAGATCAGAAATAGACACTATTCATACTTTAAAGTTTTTTTTTAATACAATCTTGGCCCAACAAAGTATGTATATTCACTTAAAAAGGAAAGTCTATCATAACAGGGTAGTGAGATTTTAAGCTGAAGATGGAAGGATAAAAATTGTAATACTTTTTTGATTAGTAACCAAAAGCAAGCTTGCTAGCTATCAAATGGCGTAATGATGTTCAAAAAAAATTATCAACCAGCACTAAACGAATTTGATTTCATCATATTTCAATTTTGTATCAGGTTGTATCAGAGCATAGTATTTCATCAACAGATGTGGAACATCAAGAGGCATCTGGGATTGATCAGGTAATATCACAGTTTAACAACAGAAGTTGGTCTAAAATATGCAATTCTTTATTAACAAATAATATTTTTTAATAGTAGGAAATCTATTATGTATTGCATAATTTTTGTATAGTTTTTCTTCCCCCAAAAAAGTGATAAACATCTCTAGACCTGTAAGAAGCTTCATTACAAAGGAGTAGCATATATGTTTACAAGATCCTCTGTTACACACAGACAGACTTACATTCTGTTTCTTTTATACAAAGATTAATAAACTGATGAATAATTAATGAATTCATTATCAGGATGAAACTGTAGCAGAGAGTGGCTTGAATGAAAATGAACCTCTTTTGGCAGGCAACAACCAGGTTGGTTATATTTTCAGTAATGATGCTCCTCTATATATTTTCTGTCCATGATGATCTTCATGATGCCATCATAATTAGTAATTACTCTTACATGCTTTAAAAATTAAGTTTTGTACAGATTTGCTAAATTTGAATTGCATACTTGGTCTCTTTGCTAAGTATGCAATGTTTCAGATGAAATTGGGTTTCAACAAGGGAAATAAGATTTATTTGGCTTCTATTGGAGATAGAAAGCTTAAGCTTTTTTTTAAAAAGAAAATTAATCAATAAATCTTTTGTCCTCAAATAAAGCTATTTTTATACTATCTTAGGTAGCTGTAGAAGTTCATGAAGAAATTCCCAAACTTGATGAGAGCAACCACAAAAAAATTAATATTGAACAGGTAAAAAATAATTTCTAGTAGCAAACCTACTCTATAATTCCAAATGTCTGTCTGTCCGTCTATCCGTTATTCATAAAGTGGGAGAAACATGATTTTCTCAGCTCTTATTTGAGATAAAAGGCTGAAGCTTCTTGTCATTATTTCCATTATAATGAAGCACAATTAATAATAAAACATCCATGGAGGTCAGACTGCTTTTAAGCAGGTTTTTGGCTATCTTTACATATAAAATTTTCCCCATATCTTTGGTGTTTTTGCTCAATAAAGTTTTTTTCTTACTATTATCTAATAATATTTATTTATTATCCAGATTGCAAGTGAGAGAGATGGAGTTATGGATGAGAATGATCCTCTCTTGACCAACACTGAACAGGTTTATATTCTTTCCTGGTGTTTTCACACAAAGTCATTGTAGAGCACTGAACCCCTAACCCTTAGTTTTAAAATAAATTGAGAATAATGAAGATTTTTTACTTTGCCTAATCCGTCTGATGGGACCTTAATTAAGTTTTTCTAATCCTGTTGGGCTACCCATTCTTACCTAAATTAATAAACAAACAAACAAAAAACTATTTAGATTTATTTGAAAGATTTAAAAGATAGAGGGGGGGGGGGGTTATCAGTGTTTAACAAGGTAAAAGCACCCCTTATCTGTAAATATTCATGAACAAATAAAAATAATAAACCAAAGAAATTTGAGTAAATTTATAATATAATATCACAAACAAGTGGTAATTGTCTTGTTTTAATTATACAATTTCAAACTCTATTCCTGAGTATTTCTGTAACAATTAGGAACAATATTGAAATTCCAGGTATACACTGTAATAATTACTATGTCAACTCAGAAAGAGAGAGGACATTGGGCTGTCTCCAAAGTCTTATTATAACATTTGCCTATTCGTCGGCTTAACAAATATGGGAACTTTTATTGAATTTTGATTGGAAAGTTCATTTGGTTGAGTTTCAAAAAAGTTTTAGCCATTAATTGTAGTCTAAGAAGGAATAATTTTGAGTATCTTCATTGAAGATGTACATCAATTTTTCGGCCACTGTCCCTTATAAAATTAAAACCGTTTTGTTTACCAATGAACAATTATCAAGTATGGCTTGGAAACTGATTGATATTCGCTGGATTACAACTGGTTTTAAGCCATACTGAAAAACTATGTAATGCCTTCCGCCCCTCATGGTTAATAAAAATGGTTTAAATATCCTTATAAAGTTGTCTATAATACAGTGCGATAAATAACTATTATAATTTATTTTTCTACTTTAGGATGAAGAAGAAAATGATGATCACTAGATATTTCAATGTTGACAACACTATGATAATTCAATCTTTAAGGTAGGGCAAATGACATCTCATAAACAAAATGGATGGCTGTCTGTCTGTTATAATTTTTAAAAGCAAAGCTTTTCTATAATTAGGGTTGGTTCTGTCCGCCCGTCAGGTTAGCTTTTTTCATTAATGTAGACTTGTTAGAAATGTCCTATTTTTTCAAACTTTGCATTTTGATTCCTTCAACAATTAGGTAGGATTAATGAATCATAGCAACTCTATAATTGTTACCAGAATGTCCGTATGTCCATTTCATACATGTTGATTTTTTTCCTTTTTAACAACAATTTTTTATCTGTTATAATAATCCTATTTATCTGAATTTTGGAATAATGATTGCTATTTCATCACAGTTTATTGTTATAAGGGAAGCATCTCTATTAATAAAGTCCTAAGATAATATCCTGTAGTTAAACAGTTTTGTAAAAAGTTTACTTACAATGTTGTTTCAACTCATATCCTTGTTTTTTTAATATTTAAACTAAAAACATTAAAAAATATTCCAACTGTCAGGTGCGCAACATAAATAGTTATAGTAGGGGGAATGCCTTGGCCCAAAACGGGCACAACCCATTACCATGCACAGTTAGGACTTCTAGTCAAAGGTCGGGCAATAAAAGAGTTGGTTGTCTATTGTGTGTTACCTTACTTTCTATCCTGGGTAAATAAACGAGTAACTCTATAAATATTCTCTACAACAAAATAAATTTCTAAAATCTTTAAAATTATTTAATATTTTTCAGGATTAATGTCCGTTGAAAAAAGAAGCTTTTTGTTACTGAGAAAAACTGAAATTACCTACAAAACTTTGAAATCCTTATAATAAAGTAAAAGGATGTTTGTTTGTCTGTTTGTTTGTACCAAAAGATCTTGCTAACCACTGAACCTATCGGGTTCTTCTTAACAGAGTATCTTCTTTTAGTTCCCGGGAAGGTTTATAACTATTTTGGAGGGAGGGTACCACCACCCTCCCAAATTAAATCGCCACTAGAAAAAAAGTATTCTTTTATTTAATTTTTTTCACTAAAATTAAAAGTAAGGGGGGGGGGAATCCAAATATTTTTCTTGTTGTTTCTTTTAAAATCTAAAATAAGAAATTGGGTTATCCCATTCAACTCAAGTATCCTAGAAGCCTCTAGGGGCGTAGCCGCTAGTAATTATAAAAGCACAACTTCTTTAAAATATTGGTATTTATATATGCATTTTATTAGCAAATACCTTTAACAAAAACTTTTTATATTGAAACAATTTTACAATGTAACATAGCATATTTAATGTAACTCTAGACTATTTAGATAATTTTAGCAAAAAATATGATTTAAAAATTTTGATTAATTATTGACAATGCCTTTCCATAAGATGATAGCTTCAATAATTTGCTCTTTTATTGACATAATTGTCAATAATTATCATGATTATAATTTTATACTATTTAATATTGTATTTTTTATTATCTGATGTTTTTGGGAAATATTAATAAAGTAGTTTTTTAATAAATCTTTATATCAGTTAATAATTACCATAAGTAAAGCTACTCCTAAATTATGTGTATGTCTACTTTCTCTCATTTCAGCAGAGAGAGGGGACAATGGAATGTTTATTACACTAGTCCCCAAAGTTTTATAATAACATTTTCTTTTTGTTGGCTTAATAACTTTTGGGACTTTTGATTGTTTGAATCATTAAGTTAAGTGTTAAAACGTTTTAACCACTTATTATAATATATGTATAAATGGTAATTTTGTGTATAATCATTGGGGATGTACATTAAATAAACGGCCATTGGCCTATCCCTGATGTTTAATTTTGAAAAATAGAATGGCAGCTGCTGCAATTAAAAATGAGCCACCTGAATTATTATGTTCAGCTCAGAAGGAACTGCAGCCCAGCCGCGCAACTGCCATATCCAACTACCAACAGCAAGACATATAATTCTATAATTACGTCCGTCCAAAACAGTTAGATCTTTTTGTTAATTTAAACATGTTAGAATTGTCCTATCAATTTCAAACTTTGCATGCTGATTACTATAACAGTTAGGTACGACTTAGAAAGCGTAGCAACTCTATAATAATTACGGGAAAGTCGGTACATCCTTTTGAGACAAGCAAATTTTTTTTACATTTTTTACAACAAATTCTTGTATGTATGTTAAAATTATCCATTTCATCTGATTTTTTGAATACTGATTCCTATTACAACAATGTACAATGTTATAAGCTAAGCATCTCTATAATCAATCCTAAAAATGTCAGTATGTCCTTATTCACTTCGGACACTACATGTGTTAATTTCCTTTCATTTCAGACTTTTGCTTTTATGGATGTTGTCATCCTTGTTTTTAAAAGCGTCATGAACGTATAGCTTTATTCGTTAATTTAGGCAGGTTATAATTGTCCTATCAATTTCAAACTTTGCATGGTGATTCCTGTAGTAGTTAGGTCCGAATTGAAAAGCGTAGCAACTCTATAATCGTTACCAGAATGTCTCTACGTCCATTTAAGACAAACTAGTTTCTATATAAGCAAAGCATCTCGATAATCTACCTAAAAATGTCCTTTAACAGTATAATGTATTCAAGCAATTTTGCAACAAATTTATTTACTATTTTGTATTGACGAATGCATTCTTCTTATTCAGTTCTGACACTCTAAATGTGTTTATTTCCTTCATTTCAGAGCTTTGCTTTTATGGATGTTGTCATCCTTATTTTTAAAAACGTCATGAACGGATAGCTTTATTCGTTAATTTAGGCATGTTACAATTGTCCTATCGATTTTAAACTTTACATGGTGATTCCTGTAGTAGTTAGGCACGATTTGAAAAGCGTAGCAACTCTATAATCATTACAGGAAAGTCCGTTCGTCCATTTAGAATAAGCTGATTTGTTACTTTTTTGACAACAAATTCTTGTATGTTAAAATTATCCATTTCACCTGATTTTTGCAATACTGATTCCTAATACAACAAAGTATAATGTTATCTCTAGAATCAATCCTAAAAATGTCCTTTAACAGTATAATGTATTCAATTGTATTTATGTTTAAGGATGTTTATTCTTAATTATGCTCCATATTGATGGATATATTGACAAGAAGTTTCCGCCTTCTAAAATTTACAGGAGCCGAGAAAATCAGGTTTTAAAAAAAAGCAGCTTAAAAGCTGTTTCAGATCAGTCTGACTGTTATTGATGTTTTATAGTTAATTAAGCTCCTTAATAATGGGAATGTTGACAAAAAGTTTCAGAAGTCTATCTGTAATAGGAACTGAGAAAATCACGTTTCCCCAAAAACGTTTCTTACGGAAATAAATCATACAATCATGACAACATCCATAAAAGCAAAGCTCAGAAACGATATGACAGACGAACATTAACTTTTGTTGAGTGTCAGAACTGAATACACAAAATATGAAAATATAAGGTTTGACAAAATTATACGTAAATTTGTTGAAAAACTTCTTAAATACAGAATTCTGTTTAAGGACATACTGACATTTTAATACTTGATAATAGAGATGCTTCGCTCATAATATTGTACCTTATTGTAATAGGAATTAGTAGTCAAAACATCAGATCAATCGGATGATTTTATCACATAAAAAATTGTTATTAAAAAAGTAAAAAATCAACATGTTTAAAATGGACGTACAGACATTCTGGTAACTATCATAGAGTTACTACGCTTTCTAAATCGTACCTAACTACTACAGGAATCACCATGCAAAGTTTGAAATCGATAGGACAATTCTAACATGCCTAAATTAACGAATAAAAGCTATTTATCTCAGTCGGACGTACGGACAGACGGACCTACCCAAATTATAGAAAAGCTTCGCTATTAAAAAATCTACTACAATGAGCACACAAAAACTGTTTTTAATTCAAATAATACATAATAATTAATAAAAATAAATTCACACACAAAAATGGTAAATTGTACAATAAAGTTGATTTTAGTAAAAATCTTTAAGGATCTAAAGGGATAAGACAATGGCCGATAAATTGAGGTATATCCCCAATGATAATACACTAAATTACCCCTTTTGTAGATTATAATTAGTGATTGAAACTTTAGGACACTCAACTTAATGAACCAACCAATCATACTTTTAAAAAAGCCTAAAAAGTTGTTGAGCCAACGAATAATATAAACATTATTACAAAACTTTGGGGACTAGTGTAATAAACAGCCCATCGCCCCCTCCCCCTCCCAGAATTATAGAATTATTGTACATTTTACCAACAAAAAAATACATAAAATCTTTTAACAAAATATATAATGATCAC
Source organism: Acartia tonsa (assembly GCF_053477335.1). Classification (NCBI taxonomy): domain Eukaryota; kingdom Metazoa; phylum Arthropoda; class Copepoda; order Calanoida; family Acartiidae; genus Acartia; species Acartia tonsa. The sequence goes on along the minus strand of NC_137274.1, from coordinate 27,603,982 downwards.
AACAATTAATAAGTAATAACAGAAAATTTTATAATAAATGTAGATATAGTAATAATATACAAATTATGAGGGGGGGGTGGGAGGGTAGAAACCCTTCCCCAAAATTTTTTTATGATACAAAATTGTTGAAAAGCTCTTTTAATAATTTAGCAGGGGTGTATATTCTGCACAAGATTCTTTTTTTTCTCCTGCTACAAATCCCCCCTTCCCCTAAGTTTTTTTTCCACCAAGGTGGGGGGAAAATGAATTTTTTTTTACATTTTCCCCCAACCACATATTTTTTACCCCCCCCCCCCCCCCCTTTAGCAGGGTCAATTATGCAGAAGATACACCCCTGTAATTTTGGACTACAAATAAACACAGAAAAAAAGGGTGGAAAATTGGTATTTCGTTCGCGGCGCAGCCGCGCAAACGAAATTTAGATTTTGTGTGGCTAGCAAAAGTATATAAAGGGGTTGTAATGTTTAATTCTTTCTCAGTTTGCCTTCTGGTTCTGGGTAAATACGTTTTAATTTATTGTTTTTTAAAGTCCTCGCTAAAGAAGAAACCTCATTTATTTTATAAAATAAATCCCTGACGAAATGAGGGGAGAGGAACATCTTCATTTATAAAGGATGGTTAATGCCCTTTGTTTTAGTAATTTTTTCAGTTTTGTTGATGCAGTGAGAAAAAGTTGGAATCCCTGTTTTGGTAAAGCGCATTTTGCCGCGTTTGGTTTTTTACTTTATTTTAGAATTATTTCCGCGAAGCGAACGGACGTGATGGATGTTGATTCAAGTGAATATTTATATTTATAGTGTTAATATTTTATAATTTATTTATTTGTTTTATTTTAAGGTTTTTTAAATTTGGTTAGGAAGGTGTGTTTTATAAATTTTCGTTAAGTTTTTATATTTTTATTTTTTTTATAGAAAAATTTGAAAATGAGTCGTGTAGTAAATAATGATAGTGAAGTTCCGGCAAATTTGCCAGCTGGATCGGATGCGTTGGGAACGTTGCCGGCGGCAGGTCCTTCAGTGACTTTTCAAATTTTGAGTAAACAAGATTTGTTAGAGTTTAATAATGTTAAAATAAAAATGCAGGAGTTAAAAAATGAAAATAGAAAATCTAAAGTGTTGGCGGAAAAAGCGAGGCATAGATCGCCACAAATTAAAAGATCTATTGGTGTTCTTATGAATTTAAAACATGATTTAGAGGATGTCAAAGAAGGTATTGGCAAGATTGCTAATAGTGTGGAAAGTAATGATGTAGTTGATAAATTGGGTATTGTTGTGGAGAAGATTGAATGTAGTATGCAGTCGGTAGATTATGAGATTTTGATGAATCAAATGGCTAGTAGGAGTAAGGCAGGGTGGAAGACTGTGCAGATGTATGAAGAGGAGACTTTATTTGAGGAAGATGAGGATGCGGAGAGCAAAACTAAGAAGTTTAGGGCAGCGGAGAGGTCAGCTCTTTTTATTTTAAATAAAAGGAGAGAAAATCATGGAAATAAGAGGGGTGGTTTTGGTGGTGCAGGGGGTAGTGGACAGAATGGTAGGGGCCGTGGGGGAAATGAGGGGGATAGTGGTGCTGGATATAGTGGTAGACAATTTAATAATTTTAATAAATTTTCTGCTGATAGAATTGCTAATAATGTATGTTTTAATTGTAATATGTTAGGGCATCATAAGAAAGATTGTCCAAAATTAAAAAACTAAAATGCAAGTTTCTATTTCAAGAAAGATTTTTTTTATTTTATTTGTTTATTGAAGATTATTTTATTTATAATAAGTTTTTTATGGATTTTGTAAAATATTTTATTTTATTTATATATAGATATATTTATATATTTTTAAACTAGGTACCTGTGAAGTTTTATTATAGATTTTTTATGCTAATTTTAGAATTTTATTTTTATGGATAATTTTATTTAATTTTAGAAAAGATGGATTGTGAAAATATAGATTTCAGACCTTTTGTGTTTGAGGATTTGGAGGAGGATGTTGCAAAAATGTTGGTCAACAATTCTAATTATGTTGGAAAAAAGTTAAGCACTGACTCGAGAGTGCCAGGAAGAATAAATAATCTTGAATTTTTTAGTTTTTGGAAGGATGAGCTGAAAGCTAGTGATTATATTTTAGATGTTATAAAAAATGGTTATAAAATTCCGTTTAAAAGTATTCCTCCTCCTAGTTTTTGTGATAATAATAAAAGTATGTTGAAGGAGAAAGATTTTGCCTATCAAGAGCTATTACGTTTGGAAAGTTTAGGCTGTATTTCTAGAGTGAAGGAGAGGCCATATATTGTTCTTCCTCTATCTGTTGTTTTTAGTAAGAAGCAGAGGTTGGTAGTGGATGCTTCTAGACATTTAAATCCTTTTATTGAGGATAGGAAGGTGAAGTTGGAGGATTTAGAGGTTGGGGAGAAAATGATGAAGCAGGGTGACTATCAGACAAGTGATGATTTGGATTCGGGATACTGGCACTTAAAGATGCATGAAGAGCACAAAAAATATGTTGGCTGTCATTTTGTTTTAGATTCTGGAGAAGTTATATACTGGCATTGGAATGTGTTGTTTTTGGGGCTGAAGGATGCTGTATTTATATTTACAAAGTTGCTGATTCCTCATAAAACTTATTTGAGGTCTAAGGGTGTTAGACTTCATATTTTTATAGATGACCAGAGAATTTTTTCTGTTTCTTATGATCAATGTGTTAAAGACACGAAGTTTGCTAGAGAGACTTTGGAGAGAGCTGGATGGACAGTAAATGAGAAGAAGTCTTCAGGTGACCCAAAGCAGTCTCTCAACTTTTTGGGTTTAATAAGTGATTCGGTTAGTATGAAATATTTTGTACCTGATGAGAAAATTAATGATATTTGTGATTCTATTAAAACTTTAATTAATTCAAAAAGAAAGAAAGTTCACATAAAAAAGTTGGCTAGAATTTTAGGCAAAATTCAATTTTGTCAAAAAGCAATGGGTCCTTGTGTGAGGCTTTTGTGTAGATCTTCTTATCATTTAATTTCTAAGGCTAAATCTTGGAATAGTATGATTTTGTTATCTGATGGAGCAATTAAAGAACTTTCATTTTTGGCTGATAATTTTAGAAATTTGAATGGTCAGCCGTTAAGACCAAGTCTTTCTCAAACTAGATTAGATATCACTGTTGGAAGTGATGCCAGTGATATTGGTTTTTGTGTATATAATGTGGATGATAACAGAGAGCTTTTATTTAAAAGATTGTTTAATGATTGTGAAGCAAGGAAATCTTCAACTTATAGAGAATTAACAGCTTTTTATGATTTTTATATGAGTGACAAAGTTTTAAAATTTAAAAATTTGAGCATTTTACATTATACTGATAATAAAAATTGTGAAATTATTCTTACTAATGGTTCTAGAAATGTTGTTTTGCAGCAGATGATTTTAGATATTTTTATAAGATGGAAAGAATTGAATTTGACTGTAAATGTAGTTTATATTTCTAGAAATGATCCAATAATTGAATTTGCTGATTATGAGTCAAGAACGTTTGATTTACATGATTTTTCTTTAGATTATGATAATTTTTATTTAATTTCTTCTTTATTTGGAGAATTTGAAATTGATTGTTTTGCGTCAAAGGCAAATAAGAAATGTGTAAATTATTATTCTAAATTTCAAGATAACGATTCTTTAGGAATGAATTTTTTTGCACAGAAAGTTCCCAATTGTAATTTATTTGTTTTTCTTCCTATACATTTAATAATACCAGCTTTGTATCATTTGCAAAAATGTAATAGTTATGGTGTTTTAATTGTACCAAAATGGATTTCGTCATATTTTTGGACTTTTATTTGTGATGATGGTTGTCATTTTAATAGATTTATTAAATCTGTTTTAGTTTTTAGCCCTAAATTTGTTTCTGGAGAATTTGTTTTAAATTCAATGTTTAAAGGGGTTAAAAAGTTTGATACTTTAGCTTTGAAATTTAATTTTAATATTAGTAATGCTTTTTCTAGTCAAGTACATTCAAAATTTTGTATTTTGGGAGGATGTGTTAAATGTAAAGATTTTTGTTGATTTTAAATATTTTATTTTTATGGATTTTATTGGAATGTTTTAATCTTTTATATTTTACAGATAATGGAGGCTAAAAAACTAAGAATTGACAATGAGATGTTGAATTTGGTGAAATCTGTAAGAACGAGTTCTTTAAATTTAATTGGTGTTTCTGAGGAATTTAAAATGTATCACAAGAATTTGATGTTTGTATTTCTACAAAATTAGCTCATGGTTCTAGGGAACAATATTTGTCAGCTTTTTCTAGATTTGAAAAATTTTGTGTTGATAATAATTTAGTAGCTTTGCCATCGCATCCAGAAGTTATTATGACTTATTTTATTAAAATTTCGGAAGAGAAAAATAGTTTGAGTACGGTTTTGATGGCTAGGGCTGTGATTAATCATGTAAATAAATTATTTAGAGCTGACTTACCTTCCCCAACTGATCATCCTGATGTTGTTAGTTGTGTCAAGAGTATTGAGAAAAGGTTTTCAAAACCTGTCAAGAAAAGTGCTCCTATGAGTAAGGAAGTTTTGAATACTATGATTGACAAAGTTTTACAGGGTGATCAGTTGAGGGACAGTAATTTTTTAATTAGTATTGACAAATGGCAGATTGTAGCTAAAACTGTTTTAAAATTTAATTGTATGGCAAGATTTGAAGAAGCTGTTGATTTAAAAAAATCGAGTTTTGAATTTTTAGATAATGGAGATTGTAAAGTATTATTTTTAAAAGGTAAGACAAATCAAATTCATGATGCAAATGAAAACATTATTGCTTGTTTTAAAGATTCTCCTTATTGTCCTGTAAATATTTTATTTAAGTATTTTCTTCGTTTTGGTGTTAAAGAAGATCATTTGTTTATGCCTCAAGTTAAAAATGGTTTAGTTTATTTAGATGAGCCAGCATCCTATCGCTATTGTTTAGATCAATTAAGATTAACTTTAAAGGATGTGGGTATTCCTAATTGGAAAAATTTTGGAGAACATAGCGATAGGTGTGGTGGTATTTCTGCTGCTGCGAATGCTGGTGTGTCAGAATCAGTGATTCAGATTCATGCTAGGATGAAATCTGATAAAACTCCGAGGTTGTACATTAAGCGTTCAATGCAACAGAAAAGAAATGTTTCTCATTTATTAAATTCTTTGTAATATGTTGTTTTTATAATTTTTGACTTGAATGTTTTAATATTTTGGACTTTTACAGGTTAAATGGTTTAGAATGGCCACTTCTGTTTCTTAGAACCTCGCTGGTTAAATTCGGTTGTTTATTTCTGGTTGTTGTTTTGAGACAAATTTCTGGTAGTGACAAGATTGGATCTTGGTGTTTTGGTGAGATAAAATCTAGGTAAGATTTTGATAGTATACATAAAATTGGTATTTCGTTCGCGGCGCAGCCGCGCAAACGAAATTTAGATTTTGTGTGGCTAGCAAAAGTATATAAAGGGGTTGTAATGTTTAATTCTTTCTCAGTTTGCCTTCTGGTTCTGGGTAAATACGTTTTAATTTATTGTTTTTTAAAATAATTTGATTTTTGTTGAAGGCTTATTTGAGAAAATTTAGTTTTGATTGTTTGTTTCAAATTATTTTGTTTAGGAAGTATTCAGTATTTTTTAGAAGCTTCTATAGGGACAGACAAATTTCTGGTAGTGACAAGATTGGAAGGAGGCAAGCTAGAACGGAGCCTACTCTGTTCGCTGGGGGGGAGTTCTAACACCTTTGCGTAAACAGTGATTATAGGCTTTGTCTTAGGTGTGAGAGGATAGCACCTAAAATCCAATTTTTTTAAAAAGAGGTAAACTACACCCCAAAAGAAAACTTTCCCCCCTAATAATCTTAAGACAAAGCCTATAATCAATGTTTACGCAAAAGTGTCAAAACTCCCCCCCCCCCCTCCCCACTTACTGTATATTTCAAAAACCGGGACCAAAGTATTAAAAAAATGCCCCAATTAGATTAAATGCCATAAAAAATACATTAGGTATTTTTTTACTATAGTTACAGACTAATAGCAGTCCAACCGCCAAGCCTATATTATAAAGGGAAAAGTATGTTGCGGGTAAAATCCGTAAAGGTTGTGAGTTTAAAGTGAAAAACAGTAGAAGAACGATAAAAATGTTAGCTTAAAATTTTTTTTTGTCTATAGGTAGTTCTTTTCAGTAAGAAATACATATATTTCGTGAATATTATCGTTCTACTACTATTTTTAAGCCTTAAAACACACTTAAACGGATTTTACCTGCAACCTACTTTTCCCTTTAATTCTTAGAATACATTAGGTTGTGTATTAGGGTTGGCAATCCGTCTAATTTTTGGGCAGATTCGGATTTCTAGAAAAATCCGCCAAAAAAGCGGATTAATCCGTGGATTGCGGATTCTTGATTTTTTTTTGGATTGCGGGTTTTTTGATGGTGGATTCTATCAATATTTTAAAAGGTCTTTTTGGATATGAAAAAATTCTAGCACCTATAGCAGCCATTTTATAACCCTTACTTAACCTAACCTAACGCAAACATTAAAAGCTGCTGTGAAAATAAAACTTTGAATACTACACACCATTTTATCTTAATACCTAAATTATTTTTTTTCTGTCACATTTCAAATGTCATAAAACTTAACAATAAGAATCCAAAATTTCAATTGCGGATTCGGATTCAGGGTCCAAAAATTAGGCGGATTCTGATTGCCAACCCTAATATATATTTTTAAACAATCATACAAAAATAAAGGAATTATGAACAATTTAGCCGCCATTTTTATTTTCAGCTGTTTCTACCGGATTTTCCCGCCTTAATTTTTTGGCGCCATTTCTTTCCAAATATTGGATGTCGTCTTCGCTGGTGGCGGCCTCTTGTGAGCTGTTGGTGTACCTTTGTCCTGCAATAAGTAAATAAAATTTAGTGGCAAAGCCTACATATCTCTTCAGGGTGGTGATTTTTTTTTAATGGAACAAAAATATTACTAAATCTCACCCACTTACTATTGACAGAAATTAATAATCAATATCTCATTTTCTTCATTGACATGGGGGGATTTTATCAGAAAAAAAAATTTTCATAGTTTTTAACAAATTACCTATGCATTTTTATGGCACATCAGTTAACTTACTTTGGTGGGGAGGTTTTGTACCAACATTTGTTGCTGTGCTGTGATTGGTTGTTGGGGTGACTGTATTTCTTGAGCTGTGATTGGTTGTTGTGTTTGTTTTCATATTCGCCACAAGGTGGGATGGTATAGAGTCCTGAAATAGTATACTTAAACTAAGGAATCTTCAGGGATGGGGCTATGGGGAAATAATAAATATAATTATCAGTAGAAAAGTGCATAGCTGATATGATTAACATGTATATTTAAGTTTTTTAAAGGTCAAAGGAAGGGTTTTAACTTTTTCTGGGTTTTCTTCCACATCCCCAAAGAAAATCAACCCTGACAAAACAAAGCAACCCCAGAAATGACATCTATCTAAAGTGCCCCCTGAGGCTTATGAGGGCGTAGCCAATGGTAATGAATAAATGTTGGTGTTCACCTCTTTAACTTGAATAAGCTGAGTGTGTATAACTTCACAATCAATCTTCATCATGGCAATTTTGTCAGGGGCCAGTTGGGACTCTGAAATAAAGGAAACATCAGAGAACCTAATTTGTTACCTTGGGGAACCCCAATTCTAGACTCTTCAATAAAGGAATCATTAGGGTAAGGGAGGAATGAAGTCTGAGCTGGATCTTTAAATCATTTTAGTGGTGAGCCAGATCGGGGTGAGCCAACTTTCCACCAATGAGAGCACAGCATTTTATGAAATGCCGCGCTATGATTAGCTGAAATACGGCGCACCCCGATCTGGCTCACCACTAAAATGATTTAAAGATCCAGCTATGGTGTTTTTTTTCGTTTTTTTGAAAAAAAAGAGGGTAAATAGTTATTTCTCGTATCGTATTATAAACGGTTTTCCGCAGATATAGAATGTACAATTATAAGTTTAAAACTATTTTTTTTAGCCGGTGCCTTCAGCACCACGGGGCTAAAAAAACTGTATTCGTAGAAAACTGGATATAATACGATGCTAGACATAGTTTTTTCGTATGGATGAGAACCGGTTCCTATCCACCGGATTTGAATGAATACGAGAAAAATTATTATTCTTAAATGAAAATCCTAATAGGTCCTAAGTGGACCTTATCCTAGGATTTTGGAAAGTTTTTCAAATTAGACCTAAAAAATTATCCGACTCCGCACCGTCTCAAGGCGAAGTCGGTGGTCGATTTTCAAGCTTCCAAAAACCTATGACATATTGATTTAATTACAGCATGCCCTAAAGGTTAAAGTTGCTAAATGTAATAAAGAGCATGCACAAAAAAATTTATGAAGGTCAGGCAATTTTTCTACAAAAAAAATTAACTAGGGGGGGGGGGGCGAAAGTGACACTTTTTGAAACCAAAACTAAAAGTCAACAAAGGAACTCAACTAAAAAAAGAGTTACAGGTCTGAGATTTTGCATGGCAGTTGCTTTATAGGGGTAAAATATGGAACTGTGAAGAAACGGCGGCGCAACCGCCGTTTCCCGCCGAAATTTTTTTTTCCTTTTCTCGGCGGTTTTCGGCGGTTGCGACACCGTTTCTTCACAGTTCCATATTGTACCCCTATAAAGCAACTGCCATACAAAATGTCAGACCTGTAACTCTTTTTTTAGTTGAGTTCCTTTGACTTTTAGTTTTGGTTTCAAAAAGTGTCACTTTCGCCCCCCCCCCTTTTTTCAAAGTACGAGAAATTTCACTTTTTTATAGAATTTATTGTATAAAATTAAAAAAGTTAGTATAAAAAAGCAAAAACCGAGTACGCCCCGCGCCAGAAAAGGTCATTTTCTGAAGAAAAAAAAATAAACAAGCTTTTTTAGTGATTTCAACGGACATGGATAGCCCATTGAATGCTTATTAAGTCCCCCAAAGACGTCCGTTTGCCTCTGACTGTAAGGTCTGGCTAACTTACCATTTAAGGCAAGGGTGATGGCTGGCAATAACAAACTCATTCTTGGGCGCGCAACCTGAAATAAAAAAACAGGATGACAACATCCAAATAAACAATGGTAGGACAAACGAACATTAACACTTTTAGAGTGTCAGAACTGAATAATCAGAATATGATAAGTTGAAACATACTTACATTTATAGGACTTAATTATAGAGATGCTTCGCTTATAACATTATAATTTGTTGTCCTAGGAATTAGTTTTACAAAAATAAGATTAAAGAAATAATCATATCACATTAAAATTTTATGTTAAAAAAGTTAAAAATAAAAAAAAAGTTTAAAATGGATGTACGGACATTCCGGTAATGATTATGTAGTTGCTACGATTTCTAAATCGTACCTAACTACTTCAGAAATCACCATGCAAAGTTTAAAATCAATAAGACAATTCTAACATGCCTAATTAACGAAAAGAGGTAACTGTTACAGACTGACGGACCAACTCTGATTATAGAAAAGCTTCGCTTTTAAAAAGTGATAATTCTTTTTGCATTTTCTGTATAGTTGTGTGCAAGTCAAATGCGCTTGTTAGGTCAAACTGTTCTTGGTTATGGCCATTTAAAATACATATATATAAATTTGGTTATTATTAAGAACAGTTGGACTTAAAATACGCGAAAAAAAACGAAACTCTTAGGATTTGCCAGGATGGGAGGGGATCATGAATTGTTAGAACACAGGTAGGTACCCAATGTTTTCATATTCGTTGGCTTAAAACCTTTAATTTAACTGGTACCAGCAATGAAATGTACATTTATTTATCGGCCATTGTCTTATCCCTTCAAATCCCTGAGTTTTGTATCTATAATACAAAGTAGCTTGATGTCTGTCCGTCTGTCTATCCGTCCCTTAAGATCTCGGTAACCACTGAACCGATTGGATTCTACTCTTTAAAGAATATACCTACTGGTCCTGTGGTGGTTTTAGGCTATTTTCTTGGGTGATGGGGAAGTTAGTTCACATAAATTTTACTTATTTTTTTTTTAATTAGGACCTCGGATAGTATGATTGAAAACCGGTTCTAATCCAGCGGATATGTTACCTAACTTACCTAGTATGGTTAGTATAGTGGCAGGTATTATAGACAGCTCTCCGCTTATAGTATGACTGAGAACCGGTTCTAATCCAGCGGATATGTTACTTAACTTACCTAGTATGGTTAGTATAGTGGCAGGTATTATAGACAGCTTTCCGCGGATAGTATGACTGAGAACCGGTTCTAATCCAGCGGATATGTTACTGACCTTGCTGTGGTTAGTATAGTGGCAGGTATTATAGACAGCTTTCCGCGGATAGTATGAGTGAGAACTGGTTCTAATCCAGCGGATACGTTACTTACCTTGCTGTGGTTAGTGGCGGGTACCAGCAAATGATCTCCACTGAATGAAACCACATAGAAAGTATCATGACGGCGTTCTATGTCCTAGAAAGAGGATACCTATTAAAACTTAAGTTACCTTGGTTAAGTTTTGATTAGTTAGTTTGTTAAAGGGGGGATTAATGCAACCATGTCGTAATCAATGATTAAATGGCACTTAGAATTCGAATTTCGATCTGAAATTTTGCATGAATAATCCTTGGTAGGTCTATTTTCCCTCAATCGAACCAAAATTTGGAAAAGTAACGGCTAACGGCTGTCGGCACAGCCGTATTGCCATTTTTGGGCTATCTTAAGAGCAAATTAGTCGTCACGAAACCTATCTCCACATAATACTTTTGTCACTCAAAAACACAATCAAACGGTTGATGAATTTGCCCTGAAAATAGGCAAAGAACGGCTGAGCCGCCAGCCGTTACTTTTCCAACTTTTTGTTCGATTTAGGGAAAATACACCTACCAAGAATTACTCATGAAAAATTTCAGATCGGTTTACAGAGTAATAATATTTTTTTCTAGGGGCGAATTCGCTTGGGAGGGTGGTGATACCCTCCTCAAAAATAGTTATAAACCTTTCTGGAACCTATGAGAAACTACCCTAGAAAAGTTGAACCAGAACTGTTCAGTGGTTTGTGAGATCTTTTGGTACAGACATCCTGTTACTTTATCATTAGGAAATGGCGGTTGCGCCCCTAGCATCTAGGGATTCTATATTCAAAGGTATATATATATATAATATGGAATGGCACAAAAAAAGCCTAAAACCATACCCAGACTTACTCATAAAAAAAAAAATAACCTATAACATTAAACATTTCAGTACTTATATGATTTGAAATATTTGGCGGGAAAACTAAAAAATTTGGCGGGAAAACTGAGAAATTTGGCGGGAAAACCAACCTCGAACAGAGAAGAGAATGTGTGACGGTGCGGGGATGAGTCATACAAGCTGATGCTCTGCTGCCGATGGTGGCCATTTGCGGCGGCTGCTGCGGCTGCGACCTGACGGCGGGAGCCGCCGCCATATTGGTATCCACCGTCCTCCACCAACATGGAATACACTGAACCTTAATAAAAAAAAAAAAAAACTTTTTAGGAAACTGTCTATGATACAATAAGATTTAATATCTCCTTTCCATATCATGGAAAGAAAACAAAGTAGCATTTTTTTTGCCAGCGCCGGAAAACAGCCTTCCAACCACGTAGGGGGGGGGGGGGGGGTGAAAAACTAAGGAGTATTAAAAACTTTTCTTTCTCTCCATTTTCCCTCGCCTTGGCCAACAATATGTGGGAGGGGTAAGTAAATGAGTAAAATGAAAACCACTGAAAACAACAGAGGGGACAATGGGCTGCTTATTACACTAGTCCCCAAAGTTTCATAATAACGTTTTTTCTTATTTGGTAGGTTAACATCTTTGGGGACTTGTTGAATTTTAATTGGTTGTTAAATTGAGTGTTCAAACGTTTCAACTACTAGTTATAATCTACAGAAGAAGATGTTTCGTGTATAATTATTGGGGATGTACATCAATTTATAGGCCATTGTCTTATCCCTTTAGATCCCTGATTAATATCCTACCTATCATATTGGGCTTTATATTGTGGCGCTTGTTAATTCCCAACAATGGTTTAGTCGTCTTCTTTTTCTTCTTCTTACTCAATTTTGGAGGATTTTTGGTGGCGGGAATTCGGCGATTTTTTTCTATTTGCTTTTTTCCTTAGATCAAAGAATAATAATCGAGTTTCACATAATCATTCAAAACCTATTAATATCCGTTGGATTAGAACCGGTTCTCATGGTTCTCATCCATACGAAAAAATTATGTCTAGCATCGTCTTATATCCAGTTTTCTACGAATATAAAAATGTAGAAGTATATAATTGAATTTTTTTAAAGCAACATCTCAGGGCTAACCACTGAAAGTTTTACATTTTATTGGAAGTTTACAAAAATATAGGAAATCGGATGGTTTTAGACTATTTCATTTTTTAACCTAAAGGGATAGTTTCACGAAGTGCATTTAAAAAAAAAATAGTGAACTGTAAGTTTTTTCTATTTTAAATAACGTAGTAGTGCATAATATAAAGTTATTGATTAAAATTAAAAGATTTTACCAGAGATTTTCCTTAAAAAATGAGTTTTTTTATTTTCAACTTCGTTGCGTGTTATATATGGCAAAAACTTTTTTGTCATAAATACAACTTTAGATAGCATTTACTAGTTAATAGAACTTTAAACTTTTTATACAACAAAATACACATAACAACAAAGAATGACCAATAAAATATTCAGTATGGTACTTAGAGTAGTGATCTTTTTATATGTCTTAGTAGAATATATTTGATAGATATGATTGTGATAAAGAATTTTAACATTGACCTGACCAAACTTTTTTTATTTGACAATATCTAAAAGAGTTAGTGATTTGCAACATAAATTACATGAGAATGGTCTTTTTATATATATATATGTTGTATGGTTAGTTGGTATTTCCGCGTGAGATAATGTGTATATTGTAAGTAAACCGGACGGTTTTCTTTATTTTTTTTAAAAAGAATCTATAGAAACCTTGTTCTATAGTGAACCGGACGTTATTTTTTATGTTTTTTAAGTAACTTGTCCCAAGGGGAACCTCTGTTCAATTTTTTTATAACTCTTGTGAAATATGTGGAAAAAGATTATCTAAAATTGGTGTTTTGGCTATACATATTTGGAAAAAAAATAGACCATTCTCATGAAATTTATGTGGCAAATCTCTTTAACTTTTTTCGATATTGTCAAATAAAAAAAGTTTGGTCTGGTCAATGTTAAAAATTCTTTAACATATAATCATATCTATCCAATGCCTAATATATTCTACTAAGACATATAAAAGTTCACTACTCTAAGTACCTTAACTCTTTAAATACACTTCATAGAACTATCCCTTTTGAGAAGTTTTTATAAATTTTTGACATTCGTGGAAAATAGTCTCTAATATAATGCTGTACATGAAATTTAAGTATGTCGACTTACAACCGGTTCTAATCCAGCAGATACTTATGGGTTTCGAAGCCAAACTGGAAAATATTTGTTTTATTATTCTTTGCCTTCGTCATGTTGAGCAGCAAATAATCCTCGCAGCTCGTTGTCCAGTCTGAAAATAGAATAATAAGAAATAAGGTGGGGTAGGTATTATTTTTAAAACCGTTTTTTAACGATATTCAAAACGATGGCGAAACAAGTTATGGAAAGCAAAGTTTTGCATCCAGTTTCATTTGTTAAATTGTTAAATTTGTGTCAGACTACCCCGTCTATAATATTTTTGCCCTTAAAAATGGACCATGAATTAGGAAATTTTATGTGTGTTTGACGCGGTAAGCTTTTGTTAGTTGCGGCTTTAGTAGATTTCCAATAAGGCATCGAAACCGTTCAATGTCCGATGGATTAGAACCGGGTCTAAGAAATACTGAAAATCATTTATAGCATCGTAATACAGACAATTATTCACGAAAAATCAAAACAAAATAAATACCAGTTTTGTTAGCAAGGGCCTTCGGCTCCTATGGCTAACAAAAATGGTTTTATCATAACTACTTTTAATTTTAATATCCGCGGAAAGATGTCTATAATACTATGCTATAAATAATCAACAATCAGACATAATAATCCTTCCAACTTAAAAAGGAAATTTCTAGCAGTTAAGAATTTTGTATATATTTAATAACATGATATATAAGAAAATAAAATACCCCCCCACAAAAACAATTTCTTGCAGGGGTGTATATTCTGCATGGGATCCCCTACTAAAAAGGGGGGGGGGGGAATAAAAAATTTGTAGGAGAAGGAAATAAAAAGAAATAAAAAGTCCTGTAAACATTATTTCTATTTTTTCCCCTCCTATGAAATATTTTGCAGCAGGGGAAAAAAATAAATCTTGTGCATAATATACACACCTGATTTCTTTATGAAATTGAATTGAAAGGCAAGGCAGTTGTTCAAAGACAGACAGATTCAGTCTTATAAGAAGACATGGGGCACATGGCGGAACCTTTCTCTTCTGAGGTTAAATTTGACAGACAGACAGACAAACATTCATAGACAGACAGACAAATAAATACCTAATTGATTCAGTCTTATTAAAAGACATGGGGCACATGGCGGAACCTTTCTCTTCTGAGGTTAAGTTTGACAGACAGACAGACAGACATACATTCATAGACAGACATACAGACAGACAGACAAATACCTTATTGATTCAGTCTTATAAGAAGACATGGGGCACATGGCGGAACCTTTCTCTTCTGAGGTTAAATTTGACAGACAGACAGACAAACATTCATAGACAGACAGACAAATAAATACCTTATTGATTCAGTCTTATTAAAGACATAGGACACATGGCGGAACCTTTCTCTTCTGAGGTTAAATTAAACAGATAGACAAACAAACAGACAGACGGACAGACAAACAGACATACATTCATAGACAGACAGACAGATAAATACTTAATTGATTCAGTCTTATTAAAAGACATGGGACACATGGCAGAACCTTTCTCTTCTGAGGTTAAATTTGACAGACAGACAGTCATAAACAGACAGACAGACAAATACCTTATTGATTCAGTCTTATTAAAAGACATGGTACACATGGCTGAACCTTTCTCTTCTGAGGTTAAGTTTGACAGACAGACAGACAAACAGACAAACAGACATACATTCATAGACAGACAGACAGATAAATACCTTATTGATTCAGTCTTATTAAAAGACATGGGACACATGGCTGAACCTTTCTCTTCTGCTGAGGTTAAATTTGTTGCAAGATTTTCTAAATCTGACAAATAATCATAATCAGCCTGAAAAAATAACAAGGATGAAAATGTATGTCTATCTATCTATCTGAATATTAATCTGTATATTTATCTATCTTTATCTATCTGTCTATCTATACTATCAGATTGTCAGACTGTTTCTGTCTGTCTGACTGTTTGTATGTCTATCTGCCTGTCTGTATATCTGTCAATATGTCTGTCGCTCTGTGTTTGTCCATTTGCCTGTCCATTTGCCTGTACATCTGTATGTCTGTAATGTTTTCTATACCTGCCATAAGAGAGATCTGCCAGCTGCCTGTTTCTCATGAATAAGACTGTTCCCCTCCCCTCCAACACCACCAAGGTCAGGGCTTGTGTTCAGTGAACTAAATATCAATCAATCAATTAAAATATTTATCAATCAATTTATCGATTGATAAATTTAGTGATGGATCAATCTATCAATCAATCTATCCATCGATCAATTCATCAATCAATAAATCAACCATTCAACCAATTCATCTATCAATAAATAAATCAACTAATCAACCAATTTATCAATCAATCAATAAATCAACTATTCAAACAATTTATTGATCAATCAGTTTACTGATTGATCAATCAATCAATCATCCAATCAATCAATTAATCAATCAACCAATTTATCAATAAATCAACTATTCAAACAATTTATCGACCAATCAATCTATTTATTGATCAATCAATCAATTATTCAATCAATCAATTAATGAATCTATATGAATCCATCAATGAATTCCTCAATCAATCAATCAATTAATTGCTGTGTAAAAGATGATTTTACAGCAATACTTTGGAATAAGATATCTCAAAAAGTATTAGAGCTAGAAAAATGTTAGAGACATTTTTAGAAAGCTTTAATATCTGTCAATTCTACTGTAATGAATTTGCATGATGAACATGAGCCAATTCAGACGATCAAGGAGGTTTGGTGAAGAAACTCTAAAAATAAAACTGAAATTTGATCCCCAAAAGTAATTTTAAAATTTTTTACTATGGGAAGGTACTAATTCAATTTAGGGAAAGCATGTTCTGAACTCACCATAAGGTCCCAGTATATCCTGTATAAACCGTTTCTAAGGTTTTTTTTCTAACCTAAAAGCCTTCGGGTGGGGTGTGATCAATCTATCAATCAATGTAAAATACCCGAGGTTGTCTGGCTGATTTTTGATCACATGACAAAATGGCTGACATTAAAATACCTGAGGTTACTAAAGTTAAGTCCCACAAGGAAGAGAATACCAAACAGGGCCGTGGCTTTCTTGGCGTGCAATGTACTGAAATATATCCGCTGGATTAAAACCGGTTCTCAGTAATAATATCGGTATAATGTCCGCGGAAATCTGTCTATAATACAATGCTATATGTATAAATATTAAAAATATTAAACTCTGGGATCTAATTCTAAAGGGATAAGACAATGGCCAATAAATTGATGTACAATGTACATCCCCGATGATGATACACAAAATAACCTATATGAACCAACCAATAAAAATTCAATGAAGTTGTCAAGCTAACGAATAGGAAAACATTTGGGAACTAGTGTAATTAATAGCCCATTGTCCCCTCTATCTGATATTGGATACAGACCTGCTAACACTCTTATTAAAAAAGGGTTAATTTTGTTCATAACCATTGGGAACTAACCTGTTTCCAATATTTGTTGGCCACGAATATTTCCCCGCCTCTAGTTGTGACACTCGTTCTTGTAATCTGTCATTCTCCAGACGTAGCAGGTTGTTTTCCTAGATATATGGCCTGTATGAAAACAATGTGTGAATACATATTACTGCATTCTTCTTACATTTAAGGAAACTGAAAATTACATCTAATATAATCTAGTGGGTAGATTAAAAGACAGATATACAGACAGCTAGACAGACAGACATACATACACACAAACAAACAGACAGACTGATAGGTAAACAAACAGACATAAAGAAAGTTATAGACAGACAGTGTTTGTATATATGTCAGTATGTCCATCTATCTGTCCATAAGTGTATGAACTAACCTCTGCCAGAAGTTTGAGCTGTTCCTCTAGAGATGTCACATATTCCTTCTTCTTCTTTCTATCAGAGAGAGAGAGGGGACAATGGGATATTTATTACACTAGTCCCCAAAGTTTTATAATAACATTTTCTTATCAGTTGGCTTAACAACTTTGGGGGCCTTAGTAAATTTTAATTGGTTGTTTTAATAAGTTAGTAAAGTGTTCAAACGTTTTAACCACTAATTTAAACTATGGAATGGAGAATATTTTGTGTTTCATCATTGGGGATGTACATCAATTTATCGGCCATTGTCTTATCCCTTTAGATCCCTGTCTTTCTGCAGATTCGGGGGATATGGCAATAAAGGATGAAAAGGAATTGATGCCCCAAGGAAGGGGACATTAAATTACACTGGTACCTAAAGTTTTATAACCTTGTTATCTAAAATGGTGGGCTCAAAATTTGGGTACTAAATTTTGATTGGTTAGTACAAAACTAGCAGAGTTACTTAACATAACACAACCAATAATATAAATCTACAGAAGAGGTAATCTTGTTTATCACCACTGGGGATGCATTTTAATTCATTACCCAATATCATATCCCTGGGATTTCCTTAGAGATCTTAAGGGACAGAACAATGGACAATAAAGGGGGGGGGGGGAAGTTTTGACACATTTGCGTAAACCTGGTATATAGGCTTTATCTTTGGACTGAGAGGATAGGTTATTAATGATTAAATCATTCTTATATGATGAATTTTCCCAAGATTTAAGATTTTTTTGGATAGGCCTCCAGGTTGTGTGTGTACAGGTAACAAATAAAAAAACAATTTTAATTAAAGAGTTAGATGTCAGCTTATGAAACAAAATATGTATGTTTTTTTTCTGCAAATATGTGAATAATATTAAAAAAGATGCATATTTTGTTTTATAAGTTGACCTCTAACTCTTAAAAAAAAAACATTTGATTTTTAACTTTTACCTGTACAGAGACCGCCTAGAAGCCTGGAGCTCCGGAAGCTTGAGGCCTATCCAAAAAATCTTAAAACTTGGGAAAATTCATCATATAAGAATGATTGTATCATTAATAACCTATCCTTTCAGTCCAAAGATAAAGCCTATATACCAGGTTTACGCAAAAGTGTCAAAACTCTCCCCCTCTTGATATACTTCCCAAGAATCTAGAAGGATAAGACAATAACCGTAAAAATAGATGTAATTCCCAATGATGATACAAAAATTACGTCTTCTGTAGAATACAATAAAGTGGTTAAATTAATTCAATTGCCCTCTATTGGACTATAAAGGGGGGGGGGGGGGGGGGTTTAATGCAACCATCTCGTAATCAGTGATTAAATGGTACTTAGAATTCGAATTTCGATCTGAAATTTTGCATGAGTAATCCTTGGTAGGTCTATTTTCCCTAAATCGAACAAAAAGTTGGAAAAGTAGCGGCTGGCGGCTGGCAGCTCAGCCGTTTAGCCGTTTTTTGCCTATTTTCAGGGCAAATTCATCATTAATTACGTAGGAATCAACTTTTAAAAACTTATTTTTGGTTTTATTCATTTTAAATGATAGCAATAACCATTTTTTAAATTTCTAGTACCAGCTGCCCATCCATATGGCAGCTGGGTAACAGCTGCAGCTCAGCTGGGAGCGGCCAAGAGTAGAATAAGTAGATAAGGCTTGTGACGTGTCTAGTGGTAGGTTTTTATGGGTGCTGAGCTCAAAAATACTACCAAAAATAATGGCAGCCCATACATATGGCAGCTGGGTAACAGCTGCAGCTTAGCTGGGAGCGGACAAGAGTAGAATGAGTACAAAGGGCTTGTGACTTGTCTAGGGGTAGGTTTTTATGGGTGCTGAACTCAAAAATACTACCAAAAATAGTGGCGGCTCATCCATATGGCAGCTGGGTAACAGCTGCAGCTCAGCTGGGAGTGGCCAAGAGTAGAATGAGTACATAGGGCGTGTGACGTGTCTAGAGGTAGGTTTTTATGGGTGCTGACCACAAAAATACTACCAAAAATAGTGGCGGCCAATCCATATGGCAGCTGGGTAACAGCTGTAGCTCAGCTGGGAGTGGCAAAGAGTAGAATGAGAAGATAGGGCTTGTGATGTGTCTAGGGGTAGGTTTTTATGAATGCTGAGCTCAAAATTACAACCAAAAATAGTGGTGGTCCATCCATATGGTTGCTGGGTAACAGGGGTAGGTCTGAGCTCAAAAATACTACCAAAAATAGTGGCGGCCCATCCATATTGCAGCTTGGTAACAGCTGCAGCTCAGCTGGGAGCAGCCAAGAGTAAAATGAGTACATAGGGCTTGTGACGTGTGAAGAATATCACAAAATTTATTATTTCAGTAGAATTAAACTTCTCCCAATTAACATTATAACTTCATTTCATGGACATATTACTAGTAACAGTTTTTTAATTTCTAGATTTCACTGAAAACTACCAATAACGTCTGAAAACAGTTATCAACAGCCAAAAGTATATGTTGTAGATATAGCATGTGACATTTCTAGGGGTAGATTTTTAACTTTTTATGGGGGTGTTGAGCTCAAAAACACTACCAATAATAGTTGGGGCCCATCCATATGGCCGCTGGGTAACAGCTACAGCTGAGCAGCAGCCGTTACCTTGATGCCATATGGATGGGCCTTTCTATTTTTGGGGAGTATTAATAAGCTTGGCACCTATAAAAATTTACCCAACACATCACAAGCTTTGTCTTTAAATTTTACCTTTATCTGTTGGTAACTGTTCTCAGCCAATTTCAGCTGTTTAACAACTAAATCAATACTGAAATATTCAATATTTGGTTATCCTTCAATAGTCCCAAAAAGTGCTTATAGCTTAAACAACAGCTTACTGCACAGCTGCAGCTGTTACCCAGCAACCATATAGATGGGCATCCACTATTTTTGGTGTTTTTTTTAGAGCTTAGCACCCATTTAAACCTACCCCTTGACACGTCACAAGCCCTATGTACCCATTTTACCCTTGGCTGCTTCCAGCTGAGCAACAGCTGTTACAAAGCTGCAATATGGATGGGCCGCCACTATTTTTGGTAGTATTTTTGAGCTCAGACCTACCCCTGTTACCCAGCAACCATATGGATGGACCACCACTATTTTTGGTAGTAAATTTGAGCTCAGCATTCATAAAAACCTACCCCTAGACACATCACAAGCCCTATCTTCTCATTCTACCCTTGGCCACTCCCAGCTGAGCTGCAGCTGTTACCCGGCTGCCATATGGATGGGCCGCCTCTATTTTTGGTAGTTTTTTTTTGAGCTTAGCACGCATAAAAACCTACCCCTAGACACATCACAATCCCTATCTACTCATTCTACTCTTGGCCGCTCCCAGCTGAGCTGCAGCTGTTACCCAGCTGCCATATGGAAGGCAATTACTAATTTTGGTAGCATTTTTGAGCTCAGCACCCATAAAAACCTACCCCTAGACACGTGACAAGCCCTACGTACTCATTCTATTCTTGGCCGCTTTCAGCTGAGCTGCAGCTGTTACCCAGCTGCCATATGGATGGGCCGCCACTATTTTTGGTAGTATTTTTGAGCTCAGCACCCATAAAAACCTAACCCTAGACACGTCACAAGCTCTATCTACTCATTCTACTCTTGGCCGCTTCCAGCACCCATAAAAACCTAACCCTAGACACGTCACGAGCCCTATCTACTCATTCTACTCTTGGCCGCTCCCAGCTGAGCTGCAGCTGTTACCCAGCTGCCATATGGATGGGCGGCCACTATTTTTGGTAGTATTTTTGAGCTCAGCAACCATAAAAACCTACCCCTAGATACGTCACAAGCCATATCTACCCTTCATACTCTTGGCAGCTCCCAGCCGTTTTCAGCCGATTCTAGCCGTTTAGCAGCTGGTACTAGAAATTTAAAAAATTGTTATAGCTATCATTTACCATGAATTAAACCCAAAATATGTTTTTAAAAGTTGATTCCTACGTAATTAATGATGAATTTGCCCTAAAAATAGGCAAAAAACGGCTAAAGACTGAGCTGCCAGCCGCCAGCCGTTACTTTTCCAACTTTTTGTTCGATTTAGGGAAAATAGACCTACCAAGGATTACTCATGAAAAATTTCAGATCGAAATTCGAATTCTAAGTGCCATTTAATCACTGATTACGAGATGGTTGCATTAAAAACCCCCCCTTACACTGGTACCCAAAGTTTTATGACCATAGTACCCAAAGTTTTATAACCATAGTATCCAAAGTTTCTATAATCATGTGCCCCCCATCCCTGGAAATACAGGCGCTCTCGCGGTTCTTGATCATACGCTGCTGCCGCTTCAAATTCCGTAACTGAAAAAAAATAGTTTTTTTCTCTCGTATTCATTCGAATCCTGTGGATAGGAACCGGTTCTCATCCATACGAAAAAACTATGTATAGCATCGTATTATATCCAGCTTTCTACGAATATAAAATGTACAATCATAAGATTTAAACCAGTTTTTTTTAGCCCGTGCCTTCGGCACCTCGGGGCTAAACATACTGGTTTTAATCTTATAATTATACATTCTATATCCGCGGAAAGCTGTTTATAATACGATGAAAGAAATAACTATTATAGCATCGTATTATAGACAGCTTTACGCGGATACAAAAATGTACAACTATCCTAATATATATAGTAAGTTTTTTTTGGGTGTAGTGAAGGATCTCGCTAACCGCTGAACCGATAAGGTCCTCCTTAACAGTGAAGCTACTTATAGGTCTTGGGATGGTTTTAGGCTATTTTATCTTTATAAAAAGTGTGGGTAGGTATGGTTTTCGTCTATTTTTGTGCCCTTCCATATTCCTTCGAATATAGAGCCCCTAGATGCTAGGGGCGCAGCCGCTAGTAAGATTAAATTCAGTATTTTTTTATCCCCGAGATGTCGCTAGATTAGAACCAGTTCTCAGCCATACTAAAAAATATGTTTTTGAATCGTATTATTGACAATTTTAACAAATATTAAAATAAAAAACATAAAATTAATACCTAATAATTTTAGTTTTAAATTTTTTTTTACTTTTTAGCGGGGGGGGGGGTGGTAATTTTTTTCTAGAGACCTCTGCTAAGTTACTCTGTAAAGGAGAACCATATTGGTTTAGCAGTTAGCGAGATCCTTCGGTACAAACAGATACACACAAAGATCCTGTTACTTTATTATAAGCACTAGTGGTTTCGCCCCAAGAGGTGATTTAACAAAAAAAAAATTGGTACCTAAAAAATAAAACCAGTAGGTAGGTATATTCCCTGAAGAGTAGAGCTCAATCGGTTCAGTGGTTACCGAGATCTTAAGCTTCAGACAGACAGATAGAGAAACAGACAAACAAATATACAGACAGACATCCTATTACTTTATTATAAGAAGATAAGACTTCTCAGAGAGAGAGGGGACAATCGGTTCAGTGGTTGTTACTGAGATCTTAAAAGCTTCAGACAGACAGACAGATAGAGAAACAGACAAACACACAGACAAACAAACAGACAAATAGACATCCTATAACTTTATCATAAGAAGATTCTTATTCGTTGGTGGCCTGACCACTTTGGGGACTTTTAATGGATTATTATTGGTTAGTTTATGAATTTGAGTGTCCAAACTTTTTAACCACTAATTGTAATCGACAGACGGGGTAATTTGTTGTATCATCATTGGGGATGTACATCAATTTATCGGCCATTGTCTTATCCCTTTAGATCCCTGCATTTTACAGTGATTTATCACATCGTAATATAGACAGCTTTCCGCGGATAATATGCGGATAGCAATGCTGAGAACAGGTTCTAATCCAGCGGATATTAATCGGTTTCAAATATGTAGACTAACCTCTTCTGAATTGTGAGCAATAGTTGGTAGAGCTGCAGAACGCGTCACGTGACCTTGGGTACCCGCCGTTGGGTTCAGCTGACTTTGGGTACCCGCCACCGGGTTCAGGTGACCTACTGTGGTAAATTTTGGTCTTCTTTATGTACTTCGTTAGGTTTTAGGCTGTTTTTTAAAAATAATGGTTGGTTTTTAGGCTGTTTTAATAAAGATATTTCGATTGTTTCAGGCTGTTTATTTAGTATTTGGATGGTATTAACCTGTCTTTTAACCACATTGCGATGGATGTAGGCTGTTTTTAAACATATTTTTATTCCCCACCCCCCTTTAGCAGGGCTCAACGTGTAGCGCATCCGCTCGTCGTCGGGAAGGTAATAAGTTCGAATCTCAGCTCGACACCGCGTCCTAAGTCTAACTATAAAAATGGTTCCCACTGCTACTATGTGTTAAAATATATATGTTGCAGGTTCGAGGCCAGCAAGCTCCCATTCACCAGCTACGATTGTTTTATTCTATCTACTGATTTAATTAATTTGTACCATGTTATGTTTGTGTTAATATTGATTATGATCATATGTCCATAGCCTTAATAAAATGAGATCATGTCACCTGCAGTTATATTATTTGTATTGAATTCATATTATCCTTTCCAGATGAGGTTTTAGTTTTGATCTATAAAAATGTATGTTTGTATTTCAGTATAAAGCAATGCGTATTAAGAATGGCGGAAAAGTTCGGTGCTGTTAGTACATGGTTTATTAGATAGGCTAATTCCCAAAATAGCCGGTTTTTATCCAATTATCAAATGGTAGCAGCAGCTTGTATTTTCTTAAAAAGATCTACGGCAACCATGTAAAAAACACACACCACTTTATCTGCTATTTCTTTCTTTTCAAAGTTTAGACCCGCAGAGGTTCGGTGATTATTTTCAAAATTAAACGCATTGTTTCATACGCTGAAATAAATTATTAGGCCCGTAGTAAGGCCGGTGAATTTTATAAATCCATAGAAATTATTTTCCAAGTTATTCTAATTATTAGGCCCGTAGTAAGGCCGGTGAATTTTACAAATCCATAGAAATTATTTTCTAAGTTATTCTAATTATTAGGCCCGTAGTAAGGCCGGTGAATTTTACAAAAAGTTATATATTTCTTTTACAAAAGAATATAGTCAACTTATGTATAACCAAATTGTGTTTAGATAAATAAAGAATGCAATAAAAGATTATTATTTTGTACTAATAAAAGAATTAATCTCTGTATGTTATTTTATTTCCTTATCAAACTCACAACAAGGACACACAGTGTCAACAAGTAGCGAAAATAAAATATCCAAACTTTATTTCACTACAGACGGATTTTTTTTTTTCCAAAAAAGATCGCAAGGATAACAACCTTCCATAGTAGCGTATATTAACAATACACCTTAATGGGAAGGACGAAACCACGTCATATCCAAGACAAAAAGAACAACCGTTTATCCGCACACGACTGTGTAGACAAAAACAAAAGGAAGAAAGTTGTTAAAAATACTAAGAGGCTAAGTTTTATTCAAAACACTGAAACCTCATCTTACTCTCCAAAAATGAATGAAGTTAAAATCACTCAGGAAGCACCCAAACTTTCTGACTATTCCCTCTATTCAGATTACAAAGACAATGTTACATTATGGAACATTATTACCGACATTCCCAAGTCAAAAAGAGGAGCTTTACTCCTTATTGGTATAAAAAATACACACGAATCCTTCGGTGATAACATACAGCGTCAATTATTTCAAAAACACCGCCCAGAAACGATAGCGACAGCAGAAAACGGCGTAGATCTCATTTTAGAGTTCCTAGATACGCATATAGGTAAACCGTCAAAATCGTTAAAATTCCAATGCCTTCGTGATATCGTTGATTATCGTCGTAAACAAGGGCAAGAATTTGCAGAATATGCGAAGCATTTTGAATATTTAGTAGCGAAAGCGGAAAATGCAGGTTTAACCACACTGTCCACGGACATAAAAGCAGGTTTCCTTATGAATAATGCTAATCTCACGGCGCAACAAATAGAATTACTAAATTCTGTAGTCGACCTTTCCAATGACGACAAACTATATGAAAATGTTAAATCAAAAATGTTTGACATGCTCACTAATGTCTTTGGTCTTAATAAAGAAGAAAAATCTGACACCCTGTCAGATGCATTCATGGCGCAACACGAAGAGGCATTCGCTGCCTGGACCAAACGAAAAAATTTCCAAAAGGGTAAGCAGGGAAATAGTTTTCAACATTCACAAGGAAACACTTACCAAAACTCACAGGGTAATTACAAAAATACTCAAGGGGGAAGTAACCAAAACTACAGGGGCAACAATAATTTTTCAAACCAAGGGGGGCAGATAAATTCAAAAGACGCAATGGGACGCATTTTACAATGCAGAAATTGTATGTCAATAAGACATTTACAAAGGGAATGCCCATACAATCCCAAAAATCAAAATGCTAATAGGAACCAAAGGACAAATAAACAGGCGTTTGTAATAGAAGGAGAAAATTCAGGCACGGAAGACGACATTCCGGAACACATACTAAAAGAGATAGAAGCGGAAAGGGATGCTGAAGATGATACCCAAAAACACATCTTTTTCACAACTGACGAAAACGAACTATCCAAATTCACAGCTGAAGCACTAAATGCTTCTGCACTGGATACATGCTGTTCAAGCAGTGTAACAGGTATGAAATGGCTAAAAATATACATGGAAGCTATTCCAAAGCACTTAAAACACCTTCTCTCAGGACCACATAAAAGTAAAACTTCATTTACTTTTGGTAACCAACAGTCTCTAAAATCACAAGGAATATACAAAATTCCAGTAATCATTGCCAATGATATTCATGAGCTATCCATTGATGTGATAGAGTCAGACATTCCTTTACTATTATCCAAAGATCATATGAAAAAGTTGGGTATAGCTATCAACTTAATCAACGATACAGCAACAGCTAATGGAAAACCCATTAAGCTACATACCACAAGTGCAGGTCACTATATAATAAACCTCCTTGGACAAGATGATGCTGAAGACTCAATGGTCATGGAACACGTGATGTTAATTGACCTAGAGAAAGCTTCAATCAGAGATCAATACAAGATGCTCACTAAATTGCATAAGCAATTTGGGCATGGAAGCAAAGAGAAATTTGTTGATCTTCTCAAAGGAGCAGACAAATGGCATGATCACTTTGATGAAATGATAGACAAGATCATTGACGGCTGTGAGGGCTGCATCATGAAGAAGAGATTACCAGATAGACCATCAGTAGCATACCCACTTGCCAATGATTTCAATCAGTGTGTAGCAATGGATTTGAAAATCCTAAAAGGCACACCTATTCTCTACATGGTGGACTATTTCACAAGATACACAGTTGGCACTGTACTAAAATCAAAAACACCGGATGAAGTAGTAAAGGCCTTTATGACACACTGGGTTAGATACTTCCAAAAGCCGAAGAAAATTCTAACTGACAATGGATCAGAATTCACAGGTTCAGTAATGATGGAAGCTATGAGCAAGTTGGATATCAAAGTCCTCACCACCGCTGTATATAGTCCACATAGCAATGGGATATGTGAAAAAGTACATGGACTGGCGGATGGCATTGTAGTAAGAGTACAAGCGGACAATCCTGAAATTGACTTAGAGTGTGCAGTGGCGTGGGCGTGTGCAGCCAAGAACTCTCTATCCACAGTGCACGGATTTTCACCTTTTCAATTAGTTTTTGGAAGACAACCAAACATTCCAAACATTATTGATGAACCGCCAAATGTACTGGAAGCAAAGAGTCACAGCAAAGCACTAGAAGAGCAGCTGAAAGCTTTACATGAATGCAGAGCTGCTTATATGAAAACTCAAAACTGTGAGAAACTCAAGAGAGCGCTCAGAACCAAGATGAGAACAGCTCAACATGTATACAGTCCGGGAGACTATGTATATTACAGGAGACAGATAGATGATAGATGGCTGGGGCCAGGTAAGGTGGTATATCAGGATGGCAAAGTAATCTGTGTGAGACATGGGAAATACTTTGGACAAATTCATGCCAATAGACTGCACCCAGTCAAACCAGAATTAGCTGACAAGATAAAAGCAGAGGAAGGAGAAACCTCAATAACAGAGGAGAAACACACAAACAAAGAACATGACAATAAGGATTCTATGTTGGCCGTGTCTACGTCGCGAATCCACCTTCAACTGCAACAGCAACAACACCAGCAACAGCAGAGGAAGCCAAGAGCCAATACCTACAATTTCCCAACCTTCCAGCAATTCATCATCAGAACAGCTTCCAACGGTTTTTTAACATCATCGACAATGTGGGTCACACCACAGCTGACCAGAGTTTTTAACTAGTTTGACAAAGAATGAGATCCTTCCAGCTAGTCTCATTCGGCTCCTCCTGCTGATAGCTGGTATAGAGCAAAATCCAGGCCCCTGGATTTGCCCCATATGCTCCAAGAATCTAATTTCCTATGCTGTAGAGTGCTGCAAATGCAAACAATGGCTCCATATCAAATGCTCAAAACTAAAATCAACAAACGAGCGCAAGAAATATACCAACTGGATTGGACCATGTTGTGTCTGCAAACCATCACTACCAATCCCCCGCCCATCCCCTCCACCCCCTCGCCCACGTCGTCATCGTCAACACACCCCCCCAACAGTTCAACGCACCACCCCTCCCCCCCGACGCAACAGACCCCCACCCCCTCCCCCCCGTCGTAACAGCCCCCCGCCCCCTCCCCCCC
The DNA here is from genome assembly GCF_053477335.1 of Acartia tonsa. Taxonomy (NCBI): domain Eukaryota; kingdom Metazoa; phylum Arthropoda; class Copepoda; order Calanoida; family Acartiidae; genus Acartia; species Acartia tonsa. The sequence goes on along the minus strand of NC_137274.1, from coordinate 27,576,063 downwards.
TTCACAACAACCCTTACCCCCCCAACAATAATCAAGGCACTAATCTTAAAGTGCTCCAATACAACATCAATGGTATCAACAACAAAATTGATGAACTCCTAAATTACATGGAGAAACGAAAGATCCTGATTGGAGCACTCCAGGAAACAAAGCTTACAAATAAATCAAAATTGAAGAAGACCAAAGATTATACACTTGTACGAAAAGACAGGGGTACAAATAAAGGAGGCGGGTTAGCATTCTTGGTACACAAGGATGTTAACTTTAATCTTGAACCCACCCCACCTAGTCATGAAGCTGATAAACACTTGGAATCTCTCACAATCAGCCTACCAAGTAAAGACAACAACAACCTCTTCATTCGAAACGTGTATATTCCACCGCAAAGCAGCTGTGACCAACAATACATTCCACCATTAAACCACCTTTTTGACAACCTTGGTACATCTTCTCTTATTCTTGGTGATTTCAATGCTCATCACGAGCTCTGGCACAGCGAAGCCACAGCTGATACAAGAGGTAGACTCATAGTAGATACCATCTCCAGTCTAGACTATGGCATTATAAACAAAGATCTACCCACCAGAGTACATGGCGACTCCACTACATCTCCAGACATCAGCATAGCTTCTTCAAACCTAATACCAACATCTTCATGGACTACAGAAATTAAAATGAGTTCGGATCACCTTCCCATAATCATCAGTTTAACAGCAGAGTTCATCAAAACCAACAGTAAAAATTTCACCTACATCAATTTCAACAAAGCAGACTGGCCAAAATTCAAGGACTACACAGAGAAAATCTTTTCATCAGCCAGAGCTGTCACTGACGTGCATAAGGCTGAAAAATTCTTCCGCAAAACAATTCAAGATGGCGCCAGCAAATTTATTCCTGCTGGAAGAATACCCCGCACATTTAATTCCATTCCTACTGAAGCTGCTAGACTAATTGATGAACGAGACAACATCAGACAACAGAATCCTGCAGATAACAGAATAAATGATCTCAATGTAAACATCAACAAACTAATAAAAGATCATAGGAAAGACAAATGGGAAGAACAACTGTCTAAATGCCAAGTAGGATCAAAGAAGCTATGGAACACCATAAAAAGCCTGAACGACCATCCTATTCAACCCGACAACCAGGGCATAAGCTTCAATGATAAAGTCTACAATGATCCAAAGAAGTTGGCAAATAATTTTAACCAGCAGTATACTCCTCCAGTTGTGAAAAAACCAGAACAGATTTTTCGTAATACATTACGTAATATGAAAAAGAAGTCCATTTCACCTCTCATCATTTTCACAACATCACAGACAGCTGCCGCCATAAAGAAAGCTAAAAATTCTAAAGCGACTGGACCAGATGGCTTATCACCTGTAATGCTCAAAAACTTGGGACCAAACGGTATCAAGTTTCTCACCATCTTAATCAATAAGAGCCTCAGAACAACCATCATTCCGTCAATTTGGAAAACTGCCAAGATTATCCCCCTTCTGAAGCCAGGTAAACCACCTAACCTAGGTTCCAGCTATAGACCAGTGTCACTACTATCTCCAGCTGCTAAGATCTTTGAAGCCCTCCTTCTTCCGCACGTTACAGCTTCTATAAACCTTGCGGACCACCAGCATGGCTTCAGAAAGGGCAGATCTACGACCACTGCACTCCAAAGCATCTTAGATCATGTCAACAAGGGACTCAATATGAAGAAGCCAGTTCACAGAACTGTGTCAGTGGCAATTGACTTGTCAAAGGCATTCGACACAGTTGATCACCAGCTACTTCTAAATGACATCAAGAACCTACCACTTAATGACTACATCGTTCGTTTCTTGTGTGCTTACCTAAGGGGAAGATATACATATGTCTTCTTTAGGAACGCAAAATCCAAGAACAGAAAGGTTAAACAAGGAGTACCGCAGGGTGGTGTGCTGTCACCCATCCTCTTTAACCTGTACATGGCCTCCATGCCCCCTCCACCTGGCAATATAAAGATTGTTTCCTATGCTGACGATGGAAATCTGCTGAACTCGGGCCCAAAGATTGAACCACTTGTAGAAGAGCTAAATATCTACCTTGAAACACTTAACACCTGGTTCAAAAACAGAAATCTATTCATCTCCCCCTCTAAGTCATCTGCAACACTCTTTACTACATCCTCCAATGAAGTAAAAACAACACTGCAGATTGAAATAGATGGAGAAATAGTACCCACAGTTCAAAACCCAAGATTCTAGGAATAACCTTCGACAATCTCTTATCATTCAGACAACATGCTCAGGATCTTAAATCTAAACTCCACACCAAGAACAATGTTCTTAAAGCCTTGTCTGGTTCAAATTGGGGAAAAGAGAAGGAGGTTATTGTAAATACATATAAAGCGATTGGACAATCTGTTTTAAACTACTGTTGTCCTATATGGACACCCTCCTTGAGTGCTACATCCTGGCAAGGACTTCAGACTGCCCAAAACTCTGCTCTACGTATCGCAACAGGATGCCACCTAATGACCGATATTGACCATCTCCATCACGAAACAAAGGTCATGAAAGTCAAGCCCCATTGTGATATGCTCAGCCAACAGTTTATGTTGGCAACACAGAAACCTGATCACCCCAACAGAATAAATCTCGCTGCACCCCCTCCCCCTCGCCAAATGAAAAACACTCTTGCTTCCACATTTGGTGATAAAATTAAGAGAATCTCTTTTCCTGATATGCCTGAGGAAATTTATAAGAAGCGGCTGAAAGATGTCCACACCAGCTGCGTCAAAGAACAACTATCAAGTATGGCTAAAAACAAGGTCCTGAATGCCACCCCCCCCAAGATCTCTGACTCTGAGAAGGCCCTCCCCAGAGCAACTAGATCTACTCTCGCCCAACTGAGATCTGGCTACAGTAACTACCTAAATAGTTATAAGGCCCGACTAAGCCAGAATCAAGCTGCCCCAGTAACAGATCTCTGTCCCCTGTGCAATGCAGAATCACACACCACCAAACACCTGTTCAGCTGTCCGAGTAATCCTACAACATTGACAGTACGAGACCTTTGGTCCAAGCCCCTGGAAGCTGCCAGGCTCTTAAACCTGGCAAAAACTGATGATGATCCAGGCTGAGAAGGAAGGGCTACACAAACAAACAATAAGGAAGAAAAGGAAACACACACAAAGAACACGCAAGCAATATCTCAATATGATCTTGCCCAAATTGAAGATGAACTCACAGAAACAGAGGAGACCACAACAGATGATAGGTCTGATAGGTCTGAAAACAATCATGAGGATATCAACACAGAAGAACCAGGACAACAAGAAAAAAAGAAGCCTGGCAGACCAAGTAAGAAGGGCAAATCTCAAAAAATACAAGTCACTATACTCAAAAAGGCAGAAAAAGTACAGATCAAGCTGGATGGCACGTGGCACAATGCGACAGTCACCAGCAGTTGCAAGAGAACAGGAAAGTATCCAAACTGGTACAACTTCAGTCTTGAGAATGGTGAAGTACTAAGTGATGATATTGAAAACCTAGAGATTAGAAAAATTGAAGAACCAAGGGTTGAAAGAAGAGAGAGGGAGGACAACTCAGAGAAAAATCTTCCGGAGGAAGTACTGGCCACCCTAGTAGCAAAGGAGGAAACAAACACCCCTGAAGCACTGGAAGCCAAACAAAAAGAACTGGACAAACTACTACACTTTGACACATATGATATTATAGAAGATGAAGGACAGGAATACATAACCACACTATGGGTAATCACCATGAAAGGAGAGGAAGTGAGAGCAAGGTTGACAGTGAAAGGTTTTCAGGAGATTCATGATGTACCCAAGGAATCTCCAACCATGCACAAACATACCCTGAGAATTATTCTAGCTATTGCTGCAACAAAAGGCTGGCAAATCAGTGCAAGCGATGTAAAGTCTGCATTCCTTCAAGGGAATGAACTAGACAGAATTGTACTGGTAAAACCTCCCAAGGAAGCAAATCTGACAAAGAAGCTATGGAGACTAAAGAAGTGTCTCTATGGTCTCAAAGATGCAAGTAAGAAATGGTATGAAAAAGTCAAGAACAGACTGGAAAAGCTGGGATTTAAAAAATCAGCTTATGATTCAGGATTCTTCTATTTTCTCAATGAAAAGGGAGAGCTAGAAGGGGTGATTGGTCTTCACGTTGATGACTTTATTCACTGTGGTACTGATTTTTTCAACAAGAAGATCCTACCTCAAGTTCTTGAAACGTTCCAAATGGGAAAATCAGAAAGCGAATCCTTCATGTATACAGGATTCATGCTAAATCAAACCAAAGATGGTATCACTCTTGATCAAGAGAAATATGTGGAAGGAGTCAGAATTCCTCAAATTGAGGCAAAAAGATTAAGCCAAGTCAACGATGACATGACACCTGAGGAAATAACACTATTGAGACAAATGACAGGCGCCATAAACTGGACTGTTAGAGCCACTAGACCAGATATTGCATTTGAAATGATTGAAACATCCACAAAAATGCAAGGTGGCAAAGTATCTGACCTCAAAGCTGCCAGGAAAACCATGATGAAACTCAAAGATGTAGCTAAAATAAAAATTGGCAATCTCAGGGATTTCAAAAATGTAGAAATCTGGTCCTTTACAGATGCCAGCTTTGGTAATCTGAACAATGGAGTTGATAGTGCACAAGGATACATCATGTTCCTAGTCAACACTATCACAGGGGACTGCGCACCAATTGAGTGGAGATCAAACAAGATTCAAAGAGTCACCAACTCCACACTTGCAGCAGAAACGATGAGCCTTACCACAGGTATAGACGCGTCAATAGCCACAAGATGGTTTTTACGAGAAATCTTAGGTGAAAAATATGATTTCCCAATCATAGCCATTGTGGACAATAAAGATGCTTATGAAGCAGCTCACAATTCCACTGATGTCAATGAAAGGAGACTAAGAAGAGAGATAGGAATGGTGAAGCAGTGGCTGAAAGAGGGAGATATCAAGAAGCTAGTGTGGGTACCAGGAGATCTTCAAGCCGCGGACATACTGACAAAGAGGGGGGTGAATCCCACCAAGCTCATGATGATCCTACAATCAGGAAAATTGGGTTCTGAATACATCAGAGCTATCAAAAACTAAGTTTCTTTTTTCAAACAAATATTTCTTTCCTTTTCAAATTTTCCAATTTTTTTCCTTTTTTTAAAAAAAAATCTCTTTAAACTTTCATAAAAAAAGACATCCACTATTTCAAAAAATTCACACTATTCACAATAGTTAAAAAATATCAAGTTTGTTTCCTAACCACTTGAAGGTAAAATCTTATTAAAACACACACCGCGAAGACGACTTTAAAACAACTACGAGTTACGTCGTAGACACATATTAACGGAAGTAAACTAAACAATAAGCTTGTTTTTCCAACTACAACGCAACATCATAACAATGCGCAATACGCGGCATTTATATAGGAGCGGAAGTTCTTTTTTAACCAACCACGGAACCAATCGGACGTGTATTGATTTTATTGGAGTATTTTTTTCTCAAAAAAGTGACCTTATATGTGTTTTCAACGAAATAAAGTATCAGTTTTTGCTTTGTTTCACTGCTTAAAACCTCCTGAATTTTACAAAAATCATCCTATACTTCTAAGGTAAAGAATTTATCCAAAAATTCTTATTTTACTTAAAAAATATTTTTTTTTTAGAGTTTCAGATTATTCAAGTTACGTGCATTTAAGGGCGATATTTTATAAGAATAAATAACTTATTCAAAGTTACCATACTTAAGAATTTCTTTTTACAAAAAAAATGGTGAATTACAACGCTCAAAAATCGATTTACAACTAGAAATTAATATCATTAAAAATCATTCCATAATGAAAACTTATACTTTGCGTCTTTCTACGATGTTTTTTTACTCCAAAACAGTAGCATATTATACAAATCTAGATTTTTTTTGTTGTCAAACTTGAGCCCATTAGTCGCATAGATTAATATTTAAACTTTCTTTCCAAAAAAACGTTTCTTTACTCTCGGTTTGTCTTTACAATACAAACACTCTCTCATTGTGTATTATATGTTTTTTTCAAAAACATACTAAAACATTTTTCAAATTTCAGCATGGAAGAGAGACGTGACAGCGGAAATATGAGCAGCAGTGATGAGGACTGGGACCAACATCCACCCCATCCAGTGAAGGAGACCGGCCCGATACATCTTCACTACGCCGATTTCAACATCGAGGCGCCAGCAGGAGCCAGGGTCAAGTACATCCTGTTAAAGGAAAAATCCCTCCAGGAGTTCGGGGAAATGCTGTTGTCCACCATGGAGAGGGAGCTGAGGCCGATGTACGTCACCATAGACGTGCTGAGCGCGTTCATTTATGAGGAAAGCTTCGAGGATATCACATCCGTGATAAAAGCTGTGTGCGAAGCATCCATGGAATCGGGGCGTCATCGTACAACCTGGAGCACCCTGAGATTCGCCCCGGATGCAGAACGCTACTGGTCTGACATAGGGGACCTCAATGGGTGGATCAGAAAGTACACTGCCGAGTGTGGCGAGCAGCCGCTCGCCACTCATAAAGTGTATCTCAAACCCAGAGGTAAACAATTGTTTACTTTCGCTGAAATGTATGAGGAGTGGTGGCACAAAACTTCATTGGGTAGCAGGCCCAGTGACGGGGCAGCGGTAGTTAACTCCACCTGGATAGAGAAACATCATGCTTCGGGTTATGAGAGCCCAAGGATGCCCAGGGAGCCGAGGACTGATGTGCTAGCTATCCCTTGTCCTTTGGGACTCACTGATGAATTCATCAAGGACGATAGGATGCTGGCCATGCTGAAGAGCCGCGGATTATATCGCGGCCGGAGGACAAGGAGTACATCCCGACGACCCGGCGCGAGGAGAGCCAGCCACAGGACTGTTAGTAGGGAGAGGGCGGACAGCCTCGTGAGCGGAGCCCGCCCTAGAGGAGCTAGATCCCCACACTCTATCTCAATATTGGAGCGCTTGTTAAACCGCGTTGCAAGGATGCCCAAGAAGGATGATCCTCATGCCTCTGAACGGGAAACCGCCAAGGTTACCTCCAGGATAGCCGAGTTATACACAGGGAAGTGCCAGGACCTCACCCGAGCCCAACTGGAGATCGAGTCCTTAAGGTTGGAGATCGAGCTTGTCCGTGAGGCGAGAGACGTGAAAATGGAAGCAGAGGTGACTAAGTTGAGGGAGGAAAACAAGTATCTGAGAGAGGCGCAGGCAAGGTCCGATCGGCTGGCTGATAAGTTGACGGACATTAAGGAGTCGTTGAGATACGAAAATGAGAAGCTGTTTGATGAATTGAACCTGCTAAAGATGACCAAAAAGGAGCGAAGAGCCCACAAGAAGAAAGCTGGTAAGAAATAGAAATGGAGTAGTGTTAAAATATATATGTTGCAGGTTCGAGGCCAGCAAGCTCCCATTCACCAGCTACGATTGTTTTATTCTATCTACTGATTTAATTAATTTGTACCATGTTATGTTTGTGTTAATATTGATTATGATCATATGTCCATAGCCTTAATAAAATGAGATCATGTCACCTGCAGTTATATTATTTGTATTGAATTCATATTATCCTTTCCAGATGAGGTTTTAGTTTTGATCTATAAAAATGTATGTTTGTATTTCAGTATAAAGCAATGCGTATTAAGAATGGCGGAAAAGTTCGGTGCTGTTAGTACATGGTTTATTAGATAGGCTAATTCCCAAAATAGCCGGTTTTTATCCAATTATCACTATGTCAGATGCGCGATGTAAATAGTTATAGTAGGGGGAATGCCTTGGCCCAAAACAGGCGCAACTCGTTACCATGCACAGTTGGGACTTCTCAGACAAAGGTCGTGCATCTCAGAGAGTTGGTTGTCTGATGGGCGAATGGACGCTTTACACCGCAATCATAAGCGGAGTATGTTCCAAGGTGCGTGGAGAAAGGTCTAGAAGCGACACCAAGCCCCCTAGAGCTTTAGCAGGGGACCCAATGCAAAATATAATACACCCCTGGCTGTTTTTAAAAAAAAGTATTTTTATGCTATAAAGTAGACCTATGCCTGAATTTAATTGTGTTGTCAGCTGTGTATTTAATTCACCTATACATTCATAAAATTGATAATAGAAACCTCTAGGGGGATTAAATCCAGAGAGGGGGGGGGGCAATGGGCTGTTTATTACACTTGTCCCCAAAGTTTTATAATAACATTTCTTATTCGTTGGCTTAACATACTTGCGGACTTTTATTGAATTTTAATTTGTTGGTTCATTTAGTTTCAAACGTTTCAACCACTAATTATAATCTACAGAAAAGGTAATCTTGTGTATTATCATTGGGAATGTATTTCAATTTATTGGTCTTTGACTTATAGTTTTAGATCCCTGAGTTTTAGATATTTCTTTATCACATCGTATTATAGACAGCTTTCCGCGGACATTATGCGAATAGTACTATTGAGAACCGGTTCTAATCCAGCGGATATTAATCAATTTTATGCCTGTAGTGATGTTTTGATACTGATAACTGTTGTTCGTCTCACTCTTGACTAAAATATAAATGATTATTAGCGGCTACGCACTCTAGAGGCCTCTAGGGGTAATTAAGGCGATGGGAGGGGGGAGGAAGTGGCTCCTCCCCATTTTCAATTGTAGTTTTAAAAAGAAAAAGGTAAAACAAATTTTTGGAGGGGTCATTTTTTCAATGTAGGGTGGTGGGCAGTAACCCCCCCCCTCCCCCTCAACAAAAACAATAATAGTTATAAAATTTACCAGGACCTATGGGAAGCTACCCTGTAAAGGTGAACCATATCTGTTCAGTGGCAAACGACAGACAGACAAACGGAGATCCTTTATCATACTTTATCATAAGAATTTATCGCATCGTATTATAGACAGCTTTCTCGGATATTGAAATGAAAAAACTGGAATTAATTTTGTGATTTATATTCTAATATTCGTGGAAAATTGTTTGTAATACAATGTTATAGAGGATTTTTAGTATGGCTAAAAACCGGTTCTAATCCAGCGGATTTTCTTTGGTTTCTAAGACCTACTGGAAAATAAATTTTAGAATATCTTGGAATCCTATTAAAATCCGCTAAATTACCATCAGTTCTAAGCCATGCTGAAAAATAAGATTTCATAACGTATTACAGACAATTTTTCATTCGTTATAAATCTGGATTTTTATAAAATTTCTTTATATTTTAATAGCCGCGGAAAACTTGTCTACATACAATTCGATTATTAAGTACCTAGGTAACTATTATTCTGTTTTTATGGACTATATGAATCTTTTTTAAAACTATACAAGACATGTTTTTTTATGATAGCTCCGAATCTAATAAATATTCTGAGGCGGATTCTTAAAAAAAAAATATGGTCGCTGCCAGCTGGTGAGGCAAAATTGTTTTTTTTTGTAAAAAAAATCCTCCAAAATCACATAAAAAATCTACAAAAATTAAACAAAATCTTATGTTAATAAACCTTTTATGATTATTGTAGATTTTTTGTGCGATTTTGGAGGATTTTTCACAAAAATAATTTTGCCCCACCAGCGATCAGCTACCCTAATTTTTTTATGAATTCACCTTTGATCCATAATGAAAAAACATGTCGCGTATAGTAACATCCATAAGTAGCAAAGCACCAACAGATAAAGTAAATTATTGACCAGATGTTCAGGTACTATCCTTATAATAAAGTAACAGGATGTTTATCTGTCTGTTTGTTTAGAAGGATCTCACTAACCGCTGAACCAATTTGGTTCTCCTTAACAGGGTAGCTTCTTATAGTTCCCGGGAAGGTTTATAACTATTTTGGGGGAGGGTTTCACCACCCACCCAAGAGAAATCACAAAAATCGAAAATTACCTAAGGACTTGAATGCAACAAAGACATGAAATAAACGTTTACAGTTTAGAGGCATCTAGAGGCGCGTAGCCGCTAGTATGCGATAATTTAACAGTATAAAATCACGAAACTTTTAAAAACCTTTAGTTCAGTGTATAACGTTTCAATTACTAATTTTAATCTACAAAACAGGGTAATTTTGGGAATGTACATCAATTTAACAGCCATTGTCTTATCCCTTTAGATCCCTGGTCTATCAGTGAAAGTCTTTTTTAGTAGCGAAGCTACTCTATGATTCACTTTGTCCGTCAGTCAGTCCTTAACGCTATGGGGGAAATGGAATTTACTCAGCTCCTATAAAAGATAGAAAGCTGAAAGTTTTTGACAACATTTCTAATATTAACGAGCACAATTAACTATAAAACATCAATGGCGGTCGGACCGCTTTTTAGCAGGTTTTAGGCTATTTTTACCTATAATAGAAGTTGGTGTGGTGTAATACCTTCCATCCATCCCCAAGGTCAAGACAATGGGTGCTGAAATAATAAATGAATGTTATTAAAACTTTGGGTTCTTTTACAAAGGTTATTAAAAAGAGAAATTCTTTTCTCGTATTCATTCGAATCCAGTGGATAAGAGCCGGATCTAATCCATACGAAAAACCTATGTCTAGCATCGTATTATATCCAGCTTTCTATGAATATAAAAATGTACAATCATAAGATTAAAATCAGTTTTTTAAGCCCGTGCCTTCGGCATCTCGGGGCTAAAAAAAAACTGGTTTTAATCTTTTGATTGTATATTCTATATCTGCGGAAAGCTGTTTATAATACAATGCGAGAAATAACTATTCCAGTATGGCTTCAAAGAAACCGATTAATATCCGCTGGATTAGAACCGGTTCAGTCAGCCATACTGAAAAATTATATATAGCATTGTATAACAGACAATTTTCCACGAATACTATGATAAAAATCATGAAATTAAAACCGAAAAACTTGTTTTAAAGCTAATATTTTTCATTTTGATATCCGCAAAAAGCTGTCTATAATACGATGCAATAAATAACTATTCTAAAATTCGTCTAGGTCTGTCTGTAACAAATACACTATGATTCAAGGAGGGACGAGACAATGAACTGTAAATTAAACTGGAACCCAAAGTACTTTATCTAAATCGTTGGAAGTAAAACTTTGGGTACTTTTAACAAAGTTACAGTGTACATCTAAATGTCTGTCTGTCTAACAATCTTGATAAATGTATATCCAGCTATCTATCTACCTAGCTAAATGTCTATCGTTCTATCTATCTTCTTTGCTAGATGATGGCTTGATAAATATATATCTATTCATCTATCTTAATAAATGTCTGTCGGTCTGTCTGTCTATCTATCTATCTACAAACCTGTGGCTTGTTGTAAATTTTGCAAGGTAGGTACAGGGCGTTTTATTTTGGGTATGGGCAACTGATGAAACAGATAATTTTTTTTTTATGGTTTTTTTTGGACTTTGGGTACTATAGGTAACCATTGTAATTTTTCTTTTTTTTGGCTTATTATTTAGACTTTGGGTACTGTTGCAATTGTTATTATTTTGACATATTATTTGAGTTTGGATACTAGCACCATTGAGACTGTTCTAATTTTTAATGCGTTGTGTAATTGTATTAAGGATGTAAGGTGATATATAGTAACAATTTAAAATCATAAATTCCTTATCGGTGCTTTGTAAAACAACCTAGATAGGGAGGAGACAATGGGCTGTTTATTACACTAGTCCCCAAAGTGTTATAATAACGTTTCATTATTGGTTGGCTTCACAACTATGGTGACTTCATTAAGTTGAGTGTTCTAACATTTCACCCACTAATTTTAATCTACAGAAGTGGTAATAGTGTATCATGATTGGGGATGTACAACAATTTATCCTCCATTGTCTTATCCCTGTAGATCCCTGAAAGCAAGCATATAAAATTATCAATTCCTTAGCAGTGCTTTGTTGGGCATTCACCGCGGCGGGCACAGGGCGGCTTGGCGTATGTATGGCGGCAGAGTAGCTGATGAACTGGGCTGGCGGCGGGAGCTGTGGCGGCGGCGGCGAGAGTATGGATTGTTGTGGGGATAGCGGTGGACTGTTGCGTCGGCTGTTGCTTGTGCTGTCACTTGAAGAGGGAGATGTTGTGCAAAAATTCCGTAAAAGTGTGAGTTTTAAGGCTTAAAAACAGTAGTAGAACGATAATATTCACTAAATAAGTGTTTAGAACCATAGACAACATTTTTTATACATATTTAGTGAATATCATCGTTCTTCTAATGGTTTTTAGCCTTAAAACTCACACTTTTACGGAATTTTTGCACAACCTACCTCCCCCTTTTTCATAATCTATAGGTAAATACAAAGTAGAATGATGTCTGTCTGTCTGAAGCTTAAGATCTCAGTAACCAGTGAACCGATTGAGCTCTACTCTTCAGGGAATATACCTACTGGTCCTGTGATGGTTTTAAGTATGTTTTTGGGAGATGGGACACCCCCAGTCCCCCCCCCCCCCAAAAAAAACCCTTCCCCAAATATTTTACTATATTTTGCTCCAACTCCAGCTGCAAAATATGGTGATGGCGGCTCCCGAAATTAAACAAAAAGTTAGAAAAGTTACAGCTGGTGGCTTAGCCGTTACGCTGCTTTTTGGCTATTTTCAGGCAAAATTCTTTACATATGACATAGGAATCAACTTTTTCATTCATTTTTTTGCTTTATTTCATGTAAAATCATACCTACCCATTTCCAAAAGTTTTGGGGAACCCAAATTTCTAGTACCAGCCGCTACCAGCTGGAACCGGCTGGGAGAGGCCAAGAGTATAATGTGTAGATAGGGCTGGGCCGCCAGCCGCTATTTTCCAACTTATTGTTTAATTTCGGGAAAATAAACTTACCAAGGATGACACATGCCAAGTTTCATAACGAAATTCGGATTCTAAGTGGCATTTGTGCATTGATTACGAGATGGTTGCATTAAACCTCTCCCCACTCCCTATTATTTTATTAATTGGACTTTTAAAAGTCAAAAATAGACTGGGAAAAAATGTTTAAATGAATTTTTGATTTTAGGTAGGAGCCGGATCCGTTTTTTTTTCAGTGGCGGCTCCGCGAAGCCACAACAAAATCAAGCAGCTCCACAACAACAACAACAACCTACCTATGGTCCGAGTCTGTTGGTGAACTGGGGGGGAAGGGGGAGTCCGGTTCAGATTTGACACTCTCCCCGTAACCACTTTCACCACAGCTGAGCTCTGCAATTAGAGATAGATAGATAGATAGATATTTAGATATTTAGATAGATAGATATTTAGATAGATAGATTGATATTTAGATATTTAGATAGATAGATATTTAGATAGATAGATGGATAGATAGATAGATAGATCGATAAGATTTGACACTCTCCCCGTAACCACTCTCTCCACAACTTAGCTCTGCAATTAGAGATAGATAGATAGATATTTAGATAGATAGATAGATAGATATTTAGATAGATAGATAGATCGATAAGATTTGACACTCTCCCCGTAACCACTCTCTCCACAACTTAGCTCTGCAATTAGAGATAGATAGATAGATATTTAGATAGATAGATATTTAGAGATAGATAGATTCATAAAATGGAAAGAAAAAAATGAATCCGTCAAGTAAAAAGATGAAAATCCGCGAATGAAATTGTTGCAGAAGGGGGGAAAGATGAAGAAAGGGGGGATGAACGGAGAAGTGTAAAACTAGACTTAAAATTGCAGGGGTGTATAATTCTGCAAGGGATCCCCTATTAAACGGAGGGGGGGAGGGATAAAATGAAGAAATAAAAAGACCTGTAAACATTTTTCAAGTTTATTTCGGCATGTCGGCATAGTTATTTATCACATTATAGACAGCTTTCCGAGGATATTAAAATAAAAAATTATGCAATTAATACCAGTTTTGTTAGACCCAAGGGGAGGCCCTGGCTAACAAAACTGTTATAAATTCTATGCTTTTGATTTTAATATTCATAGAAAAAATGTCAGCAATACAATGCTATACATGTGTTTTTTTTTCAGTATGGATGACCAAACTGGTTCTAATCCTGCGGATATTAATCGGTTTGGAAGCCATACTGGAAAAGATGCCACAATTATGATAAACAAAAGTAACTGGTCACTGGTAGTTACATGAAGATATGACAACAGTAGGTAGGGTAAAGCGGGGCGAACTCTGTGCTTTTTCGGTTTTTTGAAAAAAATAGATGGTAAAAATTATTAATTTTTAATGAGACCAAGACCATTAGAAAGATCTCGGAAAAGTCGATCAGGTCCTAAGAGGATGTAAACCTAGGACATTGGGAAGTTTGTCAAAATTGATCTAAAAAACGGCACAGACTTCGTCCCTCCTCGAGGCGAAGTCGGTAGGGCATTTTCAAGCACAAAAAATCGATGACGTATTGATTTTATTACAGCATGCCCTAAAGGTAAAAGTTGCTAAATGCAGGGTGGCCACAGACTTTTTTTCAAAATAGCATAAAATAGTATGCAAAAAAAAAAGTAAATAGTATGCAATAGTATGTAAAATTTTTAAAAATGGTATGTAAATTTTTTAAAAATAGTATGCATTTTAAACAAAATAGTATGAAATAGCAAGCATTTAAAACACTATAGGGCCTTAAAATGTTGGTTAGCTATCAGTAATTTGAAATATCCGTCTGTCCGTATGTCTTAGTTTGGGGGAAACATGATTTTCTCGGCTCCTATAAAAGATAAAAGGCTGAAATTTTTAGACAACATTCCTATTATTAAGGAGCACAATTAACTATAAAACATCAATGATGGTAGGACCGCTTTTTAGCAGGTTTTAGCCTATTTTTGTATTTTTCACATTTTTCTCCATATCTTTGCACAGTTCCTTCGAAGGTGCTTTGACTTTAGTGTCAGAACCTAAATTGGGACATAGTGCATTTCATTACCATAGGTTAGGTAACTTCATTTCACTTTTCAATAAAATCTAAAATGCAGCGGTTTTTCAGAAAATTAAATTTGAAAGTTTCAAGTTCAATTTTCACCCACTAGGAGTTACCGCATAATCATGACAAGAAAAGCAAAGATTATTTATTTAAAATTTTGAACAACTTTGCTTTTATAAAGTTCTTCATAAAACCACTCCTGAAGTGAGTTAATTAATGGCCATTTTTATCAATTGCTTTGCTAATGTCACGGATATTCAGCCTTAAATAAATCATATATAGAGAGGTTTTATGACTGACTTTATAAAAGCAAAGATGTTCAAAATTTTAAATAAATAATCTTTGTTTTTCTTGTCATGATTATGCGGTAACTCCTAGTGGGTGAAAATTGAACTTGAAATTTTTAAATCTAATTTTCTCAAAAACAGCTGCATTTTATATTTTATTGAAAAGTGAAATGAAGTTACCTAACCTAGGGTAATAAAATGCACTATGTCCCAATTTAGGTTCTGACACTAAAGTCAAAGCACCTTCGAAGGCACTGTGTTTGGTGTTTATGGTCCGATTTCCAAAAATTTTTCAGTTATAGTATCAAAATTAAATTTCCTGTCGTTTCAAGAAAACAACTATTACGGTCAGACTACCTTTAGGCAGGTTTTAGGCTATTTTTGTATTTTTCACATTTTTCTCCATACCTTTGGTGTTTATGGCCCGATTTCCGAAGTTTTGTTTTTCAGTTATATATATCAAAATTAAATTTCCTGTCGTTTCAAGAAAACATCAATAGCGGTCAGACTGCCTTTTTGCAGGTTTATGGCTATTTTTATATTTCTCACATTTTTCCTCCTATCTTTGGTGTTTATGGTCCGTTTTTAAAAATTTTTGTAGTTAAATATATCAAAATTAAATTTCCCGTTGGTTTAAGCATCCAGTGTGTAATTTACTTTGACCGTCAGTCTGTTAGTCATAGTACTGAAATATAAATATTAAGAAATTAAAAACAAATGTTGAAAAGGTTTCGTGATTTTTTCCTAATATACATGCTTTAAACAACTAATATCTAAATTCTTATTTATTTGTTTGTGCTTCGCTACTTATGGATGTTGTCATCCTTGTTGTTCATATATAGGACAATCCGGTCCAAAAGTATGTAGCGCAGCGATAATACTAAATACTGAAATAAAACTGATATACTAGATATGGCATATTTATTTCAAGTAGATCGACACATTCCAATAGTATACAATTGATTCTAAATTCTTAAAACCAGCCTATCTATGATTAGAAAGTACGTAGCATTTTTAACATTTTTCATATAGACAGTAGCTGCGCTATTTCAAGTTGTGTATGTTCAATTTATACTTTTTACGTCAATATATTGTCGCGACAGGTTATGTTCAGTGTCAGTATATTGTTTACCTTTACTACAGCTGGGAGTTTTTTTAAGTGCTGCTTTTCTATAAATAGGTTCTCATGTATGTCCGTCCGTACGTAACGGATAGCTCTTGACGATAATTTAGGTATGTTAAAGTTGTCCTATTGTTTTCAAACTGCATTATATGATGTCCGAAACCGTTAGATACTTTATAATTATTGTCAGTATGATTTAATTATGATTCAAAGGAAGATTAGCCACAATTTATGAACGATTATTTTTAGTTTAATTTTTATCCTATAATATAAGTAGTAGGTAAGTTTGTTTTCCTAAAGCCAAAAGTATGTTGGTCCTAATCGGTTATACTTTTCAGCTAAGCTCATAAAAAACTTGGTTGGTTTTAAGCTATTTTCCTGAGGCGAGGGGCGAAGCAACAAGTGTTATGTAATTGATAAATCAACCCTATCATCTAATTGCAAAGGGGGGGGGGGGGAGAAATGTGGTGACTCGTCACACGTGACACGACATACCAGCAATTTTATTTTGGGTGCTACTCCCTTAGTTTTAGAGATAATTGGGTGAAATCTTTTTGGTTGTGTCACTAATTACCCCAAGTTTTGGTATCTTTCAAAAAAAAAATCTTTACATTGAATGTAGAAATACCAATAACTTTCAATAAAGGTACAACAATCTGAACTGAAAGACTACTTTCTTCTGGAAACATTTCTAAAAAAAAAATTGAAAACAAAGTTGCGATTTTGCCGTATTTTCACAGTAGCATTTGATAGGTTATTTTTGGTTAGGTAAGTGTTAATGATTGCCCCGCAGGGTTAGAGCCCCCCGCAGGGACTAGAAATAGGAGAAAAGATACTGTGAAAATGCGATGAAACCTGCTACTTGGCTTTCTTTTCATGATCAAAAAAATCAGTTTGTTTTAGTTACCTAAAAATTGAAGATTTATCTGAAATCCAAAGAAATAGTGGAAATAGTATGCAATTTTGGACAATAGTGGAAATAGCATATTTTTTTGGAATAGTTTGCATAGTATGCAAAAATAGTGGAAATAGTGGAAATAGTATGTTTGTGGCCAGCCTTTAAAATGTAATAAAGAGCATGCACAAAATTTTTTATGAAGATAGGTCAACTTTTTCTACCGAAAAAAAATAATTTTTCTGCAATACGCGGAATTTGACTTTTTTCTCTCGAAAATTTCACTTTAGGTACCTATAAAATTGAAAAAATTAGTATAAAAAGTGAAAAAACAGAGTTCGCCCCGCCTCATTAAAGTCGAAGTACATACCCTAAAAATTCATCTCACAAAAATTTCATTTTATACTTTTTTGTAGGCAATCTAATAAGGAACAAAGGGGGGGGGGGGGGGGGGGGGAAGTTCTAACACTTTTGCGTAAACAGTGATTATAGGCTTTGTCTTTGGAGATAATGGATAGGTTATTTGGCAAAAAAGTTTCCTTTTGGGATGTAGTTTTCCTATTTTTAAAAAAATTTTGGATTTGGCCTCCAGGTTCCGGTACTCCAGGCCTCCAGGTAGATTCTGGACAGGTAAAAAAAAACATTCAAGATAGAACAAAACTTATTTAACAAAAGTTGGTACTTTATGGATGGTATGAACTAATTTGAAGAAATTTTTGAAATCGGGCTCCAGGTTCTGGTACTGCAGGTCTCCAGGTGGATCCTGGACAGGTAAAAATTGAAAATTTTTAATTTTAAAGTTAGAACAAAACTTATTTAACAAAAGTGGCTTCTTTATAGATGGTATTAACTAATCTGAAGAAAATTTTGAAATCGGGCTCCAGGTTCAGGTGCTGCAGGCCTCCAGGTGGATCCTGAACAGGTAAAAATTGAAAATTTTTACTTTAAAAGTTAGAACAAAACTTATTTAACAAAAATGGCTTCTTTATGGATGGTAGGAAGTAATTTGAAGAAAATTTTGAAATCGGGCTCCAGGTTCAGGTACTGCAGGCCTCCAGGTGGATCCTGGACAGGTAAAAACTGAAATTTTTTTCTATTAAAGTTAGAACAAAACTTAGTGAACAAAAGTTGATCCACCTGGAGGCCTGCAGTACCTGAACCTGGAGCCCAATTTAAAAATTTTCTTCAAATTAGTTAATACCATCCATAAAGTATCAACTTTTGTAAAATAAGTTTTGATCCAACTTTTAAAGTGAAAAAATTCAACTTTTACATGTCCAGGATCTACCTGGAGCCCGATTTCAAAATTTTCTTCAAATTACTTCCTACCATCTTTAAAGAAGCCACTTTTGTCAAATAAGTTTTGTTTTAACTTTTAAAGTAAAAATTTTTAATTTTTACCTGTCCAGGATCCACCTGGAGGCCTGCAGTACCTGAACCTGGCGCCCAATTTCAAAATTTTCTTCAAATTACTTCCTACCATCTATAAAGAAGCCACTTTTGTTAAATAAGTTTTGTTCTAACTTTTAAAGTAAAAATTAAAATTTTTACCTGAACCTGGAGCCCAATTTCAAAATTTTTTTCAGATTAGTTAATACCATCTATAAAGAAGCCACTTTTGTTAAATAAGTTTTGTTCTAACTTTTAAAGTAAAAAATTTCAGTTTTTACCTGTCCAGGATCCACCTGAAGGCCTGCAGTACCTAAACCTGGAGCCCGATTTCAAAATTTTCTTCAAAGTAGTTAATACTATCTATAAAGAAGCCACTTTTGTCAAATAAGTTTTGTTCTAACTTTTAAAGTAAAAAAATTCAGTTTTTACCTGTCCAGGATCCACCTGGAGGCCTGCAGTACCTGAACCTGGAGCCTGATTTCAAAATTTTCTTTAAATTAGTTCAAACCATCTATAAAGAAGCCACTTTTGTTAAATTAGGTCTTGTTCTAACTTTTAAATTAAAAATTTTCAATTTTTACCTGTCCAGGATCCACCTAGAGGCCTGCAGTACCAGAACCTGGAGCCCGATTTCAAAAATTTCTTCTAATTAGATCATACCATCCATAAAGTAGCAACTTTTGTTAAATAAGTTTTGTTCTAACTTTTAAAGTAAAAATTTTCAATTTTTACCTGTCCAGGATCCACCTGGAGGCCTGCAGCACCTGAACCTGGAGCCCGATTTCAAAATTTTCTTCAGATTAGTTAATACCATCTATAAAGAAGCCACTTTTGTTAAATAAGTTTTGTTCTAACTTTAAAATTAAAAATTTTCAATTTTTACCTGTCCAGGATCCACCTGGAGGCCTGCAGTACCAGAACCTGGAGCCCGATTTCAAAAATTTCTTCAAATTAGTTCATACCATCCATAAAGTACCAACTTTTGTTAAATAAGTTTTGTTCTATCTTGAATTTTTTTTTTACCTGTCCAGAATCCACCTGGAGGCCTGGAGTACCGGAACCTGGAGGCCAAATCCAAATTTTTTTAAAAATAGGAAAACTACATTCCAAAAGGAAACTTTTTTGCCAAATAACCTATCCATTATCTCCAAAGACAAAGCCTATAATCACTGTTTACGCAAAAGTGTCAGAACTTCCCCCCCCCCCCCTTAGCCCCAATACAGAGATCGCCCCGCTTTACCCTAACCAAAGTTTTGTTCTAAAACTTTGGGTACCAAAAAATGTTTACCTGGAAAAATTTGGTCCTGCAGTCCGTGGAGATCAAACTCCATCATTCCTGTCAACATCTCTTCATCCTGAATAATATCCGCTGGATTAGAACCGGTTCTCGGCCATACTATCCGTATATTAACCACGGACTGCTGTCTATGATACTATGCTATTTATAAATATATAAAACTCGGGGATCTAAAGGGATAAGACAATGGTAGATGAATTGATGTACATACCCAATTATGATGCACAAAATTATTACTTCTTTAGATCAACATTAGTGGTTGGAACGTTTAAACATTCAACTTAATGAAATTGTAATCTAAAGAAGGAGTAGTTTTGTGCAACGGCCATATTGTCGGTATAATATCCGCGGAAAGCTGACTATAATCCTCTTATTCCGTACAACCACAAATTTAATTTAACTAACAAGGATGACAACATCCATAAAAGCGAAGCTTTGAAACGGTTAGACAAACAAACATTAACACTTGTAGAGTGTCATGATAAATAAGCAGAATATAAATGCATAAGTCTAATAAAATTGGAAGTAAATACAGTATTTGGTACTATCCTCGGTATTATTTTTTTTTCAATTTTGAAAATTTGAGTACCCCCCCCCCCCTCTCCCCAAACAGAGAACTATGAACTCTGGCCGCAGCGCTCGGCTCCCTATCCTGCCTAGCCGCAGCGCTCGGCCCCCTTGCCTGCCTAGCCACAGCGCTCGGCTCCCTAGCCTAAAACCTAACCTAACCTAAAATAGTTGTTCGTCTTTGTGGGGGGGGGGGGGGGGGGGGTACTCAAATTTTCAAAATTGAAAAAAAAAATTCTAAGAGGATAACGCCCAGTATTCTGTTTCAGGACATACCTACATTTTTAGGATTTTTTACATAGGACTTGATTATAAGAATAAGTAGAAATGTCTAAGGAATCAAATCAGTATTCAAACAAGGATGACAACATCCATAAGTAGCGAAGCACAAAAAATCGTGGATGAAAATACGTAAAAGTAGATTTAAGTGTATTTATTAAAATCAAGAATCGATTTATTGGAGAAAATAAACACGAAACCTTGTTTTATTTTTAATGATAACGACAGTCAAAGTAGATTACATAAAAGATTCTCATATCACAGACAATTTTCCACGAAAGTTAAAATAAAATTAACACCAATTTGTTTGTAATACGGCGGTGCAATAAATAAAAAGGATCTAAAGGGATAAGACAATTACCGATAAATTTATGTTCTTCCCCTATGATGAAACACAAAATTACCCCAACTATAGATTAAAATTAGTTGTTAAAGCAGACAGCTTAATTAGGTAACCAACCAATCAAAATTCACCAAAGATGTTAAGCCAACGAATTAGCAAACGTTCTTATAAAACTTTTGGGACTAGTGTAATAAACAGCCCAGTGTCCCCTCTCTCTCTCTCTGGATAAATAACTGCTTCTAACCTGATATGAGGCATCGTTGGCAAATTGTTGCAGGTCTAGGTCCTGTGATAGTTGGTGCAGCAAATCTTCATCCCCTTCTCCCCCCATTTCGCCTCCAGAATAGTGGCTTGCAGGCATTCTAAATGATGATACACAAAATTACCCCTTCTGTAGATTACAACTAGTGGTTGAAAACGGTTGAACACTCGACTTTATGAATCAACCAATCAAAATTTGATAAAATAGTACCCAAAGATTTTAGGTAATCTCAAGAACAAGAATATATGATTATAAAACTTTAGGGACTAGTGGCCGTAGCAGCATTCTAGATAATCCGCTGGATTAGAACCGGTTCTCAGTCATAATATCCGCGGATAGCTGTCTATAACACGAGGCGATAAATAACTATAAAACTCAGGGATCTAAATGGATAAGACAATGATCTATAAATCCTAAATGATCCCTAATGATGATATGCAAAATTACCCCTTCTTACTATTAGAGCTTGAAAACATTTGAACACTCAATATATCCTATTATATAAATTAGTAAAACATTTTTATGTCTAAAGCTTAAGAATTCAATAACCACTAAACCAATTGTGTGTTCCATTTTAGGGAAGCTTCACATAGATCCCTGAGCGGTTTTAGGCTGTTTATTTTTAGATTTAAGCCTAAGGATGGTTTTAGGCTATTTTCTTCCCCTCTTCTTACTTGCCCCTTTGAATAAAGAGCCCTTAGATCCTAGGAGCGCAACCGCTAGTTATATAATAAAGCAACCAATAAAAATTCACTAGAGTCCCCAAAGTTGTTATGTCAACAAATAAGATTATAAAACTCTTGGAACTAGTGTCTAATATGACAGGGATGTTATTTTCCATACATCCAAAAGGTCTGACAAAATTTTGCTAAAGTAATAAATGAAACTAGAGGTAATAAGCTACAGCTTTGATGTTCGTGACTTGTATTCTCAAACGTTTAGAACACACAGACATCCTGTTACTTTATTAAGTGGATGTTACCTTCAAGCAATTTTTCTATTAAGCTTTTGAATTTATTTTTCTCAATACATTATTAATAAGCATATATTTCTGAAATATAAAAAAGTAGGTATATTATAAAAAAAATGCTTTTCACTTCTTTTTTGGTAGGTAGGTTTTGAAAACTAACAAGGTTCTAAAAGGGATAAGACAATGGCCAATATAATGATATACATCCCCAATGAGGATACACAAAGTAACCCTTTCTAGATTTTTATTTTATTACTAATGGTTAAAACGTTTGTACACTTAACTACATGCACCAACCAATCAATATTCAATAAAAGTCCTAAAACTAGTAAAACCAACAAATAAGAAATCATTAGTATAAACACTTATAGTTATTTGTAGCAAAAAAGATCTCGCTGACCGCTAACCTGATATGATTCTCCTTTTCAATGAAGGGCATGTTTTTAACTATTTTGAGGGGGGAGGGTTGGAAGGATGTATTGATACTCTTTCACAAATAACCATTCCCATAAAGAACAGGGAGGTAGGGGATATTCCACTAGTCCCCAAAGTTTTATAATAGCGTTTTCAATCTTATTTGTTTGGTTAAAAATTTTGGGAACTTGATTGAATTTAGTTTGTTTGGTTAATGAAGTAAATTCAAACGTTTCAACCACTAATTTTATACATCAAGAGGTTATTTGGTGTGTTTCATCATTGGGGATGTACACCAATTTATCGGCAATTGTCTTATCCCTTTATATCCCTGAATAACAAAGATTCACGGAATTAAAAGGGACACCAAATCGGTCCGGTGATTAATTAGCAGCTGTGCTTTTAGCATATAAAAACCAAGATATAAAATTAAATAGCCAAAAACCTTCAATCCCCCATTTATATATTTGGAGAACTCAATTGGTTCAGTAGTTATAGATTTTATGATACAGACAAAAAAAAACCTTACTACTTTATATAATAAGAATGTTTTATATAATTTATATATAATCAATTATTAATTAATATAGAAAGCCGTTTTTGTCAATAAAATTGCCTTTTTTTCACTTGTTAAACGTTGACTAAACAACACACGCACACACACACACACACACACATACACACAGACACACACTGCCGGTGTAGTATTACTTCAAGACAGAGTCGCCGTATATTTAAAATCAGGGATCTGAAGGGATAAGACAATGGCCGCTTATTGATGTACATCCCTAATGATAATACACAAAATTATTTCTTCTGTAGATAAAAATTGGTGGTTTAAAGGTTTAGACACTCAACTTAATTGACCACATTGATCGGTTTCAAAGCCAAACTGGAAAATATTTTTCATATTTTTCAAAACTATTTTATGGTACCTCTGTTATATTGTTTATTTATGATAAGACGATGCAACTTTTGTTTAATTCAAAAATAAAATAATCTTTAAAATCTTCCAAATTTTGTTTTAAAAATGTTTGAAAATTATTTGGTACAAATTTTTGAATTGGTGGATTTTTCAAAAAAAATATTGAAAGATTTTGTTTTTAATAATAAAAGTTGCGACAGTTATTGATGACAAGTGGACAAGCGCAAATGCCGCTAGAAAATTTATTATGAAAGTTCTAAGGATAATAATTTTATAGAATTACAATACGATTTAGACTAAAACAGTGTTGTGATTTACATTATTTAATAAATAAAGAGTAGCCATTTCTCACATCGTATTATAGACAGCTTCCCGCGGATATTGAAATGAAAAATAGTAAGATTAAAACTTGTTTTGTTAGCCCCGAGATGCCAAAGGCCCGGTTTAACAAAACTGGTGTTGATTTTATGATTTTTTTGTATTACTATACACATAATTTTTCTGTATTATTGTGCTCTGTATGATTTTTCAGTATGGCTAGGAACCGATTCTTATCCGGCGGATATTAACCGGTTTGAAACCACAATGGAAATAACATGGATGCAAGATATTAATAAAAAAAATAAAAACCTATTTTTTTTTATTTAGATCGATTTTAACAAATGATTTTTAGGGAGGGTTGGACATTGTGCTGTAATTATTACATTAGCCCCCAAAGTTTTATAATAACGTTTTCTTATTCATTGGCTTAGAAACTCTAAGAACTTTTGTTGAATTTTGATTGGTTTACAAAGTTGAGCGTCTAAACGTTCTAACTACCAATTGTAATTTACAAAAGGGGGTAATTTTGTGCATCATCATTGGGAATGTACATAAATTTATTGGCCATTGTCTTATCCCTTTAGATCCTTGGAATTTACAGTCAAATGTCCCTTTCTCTATAAAATAAGTAGTCGAGCCATTTATCTTAAATACAAGCAGAGAAAATAATGCTTAAGTGTTTTTAGACGGACACACAGACATTTTAAATTATATTGGTCAAATGCTCTAAAGACAATTAACCTTTTGATTGCACGAACCTTTTTTGGAAGTCATAACCATTCAAATATGAAAAAAGACTATCCCAAATGTATCCAGAACCCCTATTAAGTTACTATAAAATGAAGAAATCCATTGGTTTAGTCATTGAGATCTTAGTAGACAAACAAAAAAAAGCTTTACTACTTTTAAGTCTTAGATTTTCTATAATTAGAGTCTGTTGTAACCATAACCTTTGATTGAACCACACCTAAGGGTTAGTTCTTATCAACTTTAAACTTTGCAGAATGATTCTTGTAACAGTTGGGTACAATTCAACCCTTTACAGTCGGGCCCCTTGCCGCACCTTAATCGGTCGGGGGGGGGGGGGCGTTCAACGCCCCCCTAATTATCTCAGTTCCTATTAGAGCTAGAGGGCTAAATTTTTTTGTGCAAGTCCCCTGTTTGATAATGAATTTCCGACCTTTCATAAGTCTAAGTCAATTTTCGCTTCCTTCACCCTTTTATTTAACAACCTTTGTTTTTAGGTCTTTTTTTATTTAAAAATTTCAAATGGCTGTAATTTTCTTATTTTTGAAGCTAGAAGAAAAAATTTTTCCCAGAAAATGTTTATTTTTATGTAAATTTTACATTAGAAATATCAAAATATAAATTTCAGCGGCCGCAGCTGTACTTGGCAGCTGCCAGCCGCCGCAGTCAGCGGTCGGCGGGAAAACGGCGACGGATCTTCATGAAATTTTAATACGTTATGTAGACATGTAAGAAAAGCTTAAGTTTAAAATTTGAAGTCTCTAAGTCAAAAATTACGGCCACAGGAGCCTTTTAAAGATTTCTGGAGACCTGGAGGATCAGGACCTGCAGGATCATACCTGGAACCTGAAAGTGACTTGAAAACCTGTATTTCATATAAGGATGTACTACTAGAGGATTTTTTAGTATTTTGGTATGATAAAATGCTTTGTTTTAGTCAAAAAAATATTTTTGCTCTTTACCTGAATGACCCTGCCAGGTTTGCTGGCATCCTGTGCCCGCCAGGATGGAGATATTCAAAAAATTCCAACTCTCAGTTGTGTGTCATACCCATACTTAAAAAGTCAAGCAGTTTGGGCTCTTTATCTTTCACACACAGAAAATGAGATAGAAAAAACCGGATGGGGGGGCGTTCAACGCCCCCCCCCCCCCGACCGTTAAGGGTTAAAAAGGATATGATCAGCACCAAAGAGTACTTTTAAAACACGCAGATTTTTTGACAATTCATTCATTTTCAAATATTGATTTCCAGAACAACAAGGTACAATATTATAGGCAAAGTATCTCCATAATCAAGTCCTAAAAATGTGAGAATGTCATTAAACAATATTCTGTATTTAATATTTTTCATCTCATTTATGTAATACAATTTTTTAGGCATGAAAATTAATATTCTGCTTATTAAATTCTGACCTTCTAGAAAAGTTTATGTCCATATGAAATATCCTCGATCTTTAGAGCTTTGCTTTTATGGATAGTGTCATCCTAGTTAAAGTCATCCTAGGATAGAAATGACAATTGATCATTAGAGTAGCAACACTAAATAAAATAACCAACATCTAACAAAATATATTAAGAGTCAATGATTGAAAATATCCATAAAACCTTTTAGAAAATATAAAGCATCTTTTTAAGACTCAAGATTTAAGTTGAAATAGGTCTTTCAGACTTGTAACTGACAGACAAAGTAAATTAAAAGTAGCCTAGCTACGAAACAAAATTAAAATGATAAGTAAAAAAACTTTAAAATCTAAAAATTCTTATTTTGAAAATCATGAATCTTACAATAATCAATTTTTATAAAAAAAAAATGCAAGTTATAAAGCATTTGTAGGTAATCATTCTGTTAACCCAAAGCAGTTCTGTTCTGAAATAATTATTATATTAATTAATCAAAATTATATTGGAATCAATAGCAGATATAAGATTTAAACAGATGGACAGGAAAAATTCATAGATAGATAAAAGAAGCTAAAAATTAGAAAAGGTTTTTTGTCTGTTCATTATAATTTTCAGATTAGATAATTTGAGATAGGCAAATATAAATATATATATGTTTAGATAAATAAAAATATATAGATATAAAGGTAAACATCTCCTGCCTTATAAATTTAAACAGTTATAGGTTTAGAATTAAGGATTATATAAGAGATATATTACTTATATAGTCCACAGATTATAAGATAACAAGTATGACAACATGTATAAAAGCATAGCCCTAAAACAGTAGGACAAACAAACATAAATACTTGTAGAGTGTCAGAGTTGAATAAGCAGAATATAAATGTATAAGTCAAAACAAAACTATTTATAGATTTATTTTTGTCTAAATAAACAAAAAGAACAAACTGTTAGAGACATACCAAGCCAAATTATAGAAAAGCTACACTTTTGAAAAGGTAATTACTAGATGTATATACAGATAAGTAAAAAATGGATATATAGATGTTCAGAGCTGGATCTTTAAATCATTTCAATGGTGCGTTAAATCGGGGTGCGCTGAATTTCAGCCAATCACAGCATGGCATTTGGTAAAATGCTGTGCTCTCATTGGTGGAAAGTTGGCTCACCCTGATTTGGTGCACCATTGAAATGATTTAAAGATCCAGCTCAGGTAAGTTAGTATATGAAAATTAATGGACTTTCTTCTTTTTAATTCATCTCATCTATACATTGAATGAAGGCACTAATATAGCTAACCCTTTTGTTCTTTATATTTATATCAATGTTTTACCTTGTTATATTGTTGTTATTCTGACTTTACTCAATTTCACTTCCTTTCTTCGCTCCTAAAAAAAGGTTTAAACTTTTTAAATCTTTTTAAATGTATTTTTTTGCAATGAATTGTTAATAATAACATCTGGTGGCAGTATTTTTTAAGGAGGGGAAAGAAAAAAGCCCATCATCATATAAAATGATAAACTAAAATAGCCCTAAACCATCCCAGGAATTTTCAACTCAATTAGTTTAGTTGTTATCAAAGGACCAATCAAAAACTTTATTACTTGTTTGTCTTTATGACCAAGACTCCCCCCACCCCCCTGTTCCTCATTTTTGCAATAAGGGTGGATAAAACCACCATTACCTCTGTTCTGCATGCCTATTGAATAAACTAAAGCATATTTTTTTCAATAAATTCATTATTTTCTGAACCCAGCCCCTAAGAACCCTCCCCCACCCTTAATCTATTTCATTGAAAGTGACCAATAGAAAAAAATCATGAAAATCTGAATGAAAGGATAGCTATACTTATAATTATAGGCTTACCATTTTCTCTAAGTATATCTGCTATTTCTCTCTTTCTTTTCATTATTTCTTCAGTATCCCAAAACATTTTTTTAAGGGCCTCATCCAGAGCTGTGTCCCCTATAATATTTATTGATTATCTAATAATACACTATATTAACCCTGTTAAAATTTTGCCATGTTAAATGATAATAGTCAAGTAGTCATAATATAATTACAATATTATTAATATTGTTAATATGTCAGCAATTTGACTTTTATATAGTTTATAAAGTTGGCATAAACTATATTTGAATTGTACACATAAACATAATGTTTCCAAGGTAAATAAACAAGCATCATAGCAAAGTATTACTGAGTAGAGAGATGGATAGAGATAGAAATAGAGAAAGAGAGAGATAGAGAGAAAGAGAGAGAGAGATAAAGTTGAAAGGAAAATTTACGTATTCATGCATAAGATTGATAAATAGATAGATAGAGAGATATACAGATAGATAAATAGATATTAAGATTGATAAGCAGATATATATTTATATATATATGTATAATGTATGTATATAGATGCATACATATATATATATAGATAGAACAAACTGTTACTAAAGAAATACAAATATAATATAATAATAATATATAACTAACCATAATTATCTTTATAGTTGACATCGGCTCCATGCTCTAGAAGTATTTTGACTACTCCTGTGTTTCCACCCAGTGCTGCCCTCATAAGACTTGTCTCACCTAGATATAAATATATTAGTTACATTGTTTATTATTTTGTTCAGAGTACACACAGGTCTCCTTAACAAAACCTTAGATTTAAAAAAATCTCCAAAGAAACGGACAACGGGGCCTTCAAATAGGGTACAGTGGTGGTCAGAATCCGTTGGAGATTAAATCTTAGCTGCTCCTTCTTGCCAGATATTGCAATTTGAAGTTTTTTGGTAAAAATGCCTAAAATTACAAGAAATCCAAGGATATATGCATAAGTGAACACCTTAATTCATCAAATAAAAAGGATGAGTTTAACATTTGAGGAGTTTAGATATCTCTTCATATGTAAACTACACACTACATCCCTATTCAAAACAATTTTTACTACTATAAATGATGTTTTTAACTTCAATAAGAGTAATAAATAAGGTAATAATAAGGTTTGTGCAATTTACAACTTTATCCTAAAGCCTGTTACCCTGGAACCAGAAGAAAAAACTTCAGTTTAAGTTTACATATGGCCCAAGTTACTTTTAATAATTCTGCCCCCCCCCCCCCCATAATCTACAAACTTTAGGGTGGAGGGGGGGGGGGAAGCTTAGTAATACTATTATGTGTTTCTCAAAAACTAATTGAAGTATAGTGGGAAAAGTTTTTATGGAAGGTTGTTAGGCCAAAAGATTGTAGAAATTATGTTGACCACCTTCTCCCCCCCCTCCCCTTCAAACTAACCTAATTGGGGGGGGGGGGTGGCAGAAGATCATTCCAATGTGTTTTAAAAAAACTTGTAGATATATATATGACCTTTTGGATTTGTATTGTTGTGGGACCCAAAGCACTTTTACATATATTGCTCACCTCTTCCCCTCCCCTAATAAATCAAAAACATAACATTTCGTGAAGAGAGAAAGGGGGGAGGGTTGCAGTTGAAAGGGTTCTACTCTGTTGTGTTACTAAGAAACCGCTAGAATTATAGCAGCAAAGCAAACCTTTAAGATATGCTTTGGTAGGTCAAAAGTAACTTTTACAAATTTTGCTGAAACCCTCACTCCAAGCCCCCTTTACCTCCGTATTGCTTTACAATCTCCCCCCCACCCCCGTCAAATTAAGTAATAAAGGCAAGTATAGCAATACCCTTGTGATTTACTTTGAGATTACTTCAAATATAGTGTGCTTTTGGATTTAAACTTTAGTAGGTCCATAATTACAAATATTGCTGACCTTTCCCCACATTCAACCAACCCCATCCAGAAAAATTATATTGCTGCACAATTTCCTCCACCCCCATAAAAAAAAATATTAAATTATTGTTTGCCCTCCCCCTCCCTCTCCAGCTGCCCTCCATACAATCTTATTACTTGTGTTTTATTCAGGAATCAATAAAGCAATAAGGAGCAAACTTTGGAATAAAGCTTTTAGATTTCCAAATTGCTTTATATGTATTACCTATTCAATGTTTGGGGAAGGAGCAATGGGTTGACAATATTTCTTTTATTAGTCCAATAGGTTGGAGGAGATTATACATCAAAATAATTGTACTAAATTGGGTCTGTGTAGTTGGAATAGATATTTAAATAAGTAAATATGGGCCTATATAAGTTAAAATATTAACCCTGAATATCTCCAGAGGTTTCTAAATGATACACAATATTATTTACCTATGCCACTAGCCACTATTTCCATCAGATGGAGGGGGGGGGGGGATTCAGCAATATTTGTAAAAGTAACTAATATCCTAAAAAAGCTAAAATCCAAAGTTTGCTTAATAAAATTCAGTGATTTCAAAGTAACACAAGATTATTTTCCACATCCACTGCCCCCCTCCTAATAATTTGAAGACTAAGAAGGGGGGAGGGGGTTGGTTGCAGCAATATTTGTAAGAGATTTTGATGTCTACTAAAGTTCAAGTACTAAAGCTTATATATTTCTTTAGTAATATCTAAAGAACTCTGCCCCGTAGTCAACAATATTTCCAGAAACTTTGGGCCTAAGAATCTTACATATAAATTTTTTTCACAATACTTCAAGTAGTTTTGAGTAAAACATAATACTATTACTTTGCCCCCCTGCCCCCTCCCCCCTTAAATTTATGGGCTGTAAGGGGTGGGGTTGGAGGGGGGGGAGGGGGCTTTGAGTATTTTGATTTAACTTTAGCTATATGTTAACTTGAACTGAGGTTTTTTTCTACTGGTTCCAGGGTATCAGCCTCTACCTTATAGTTTAAACTGGACATTGTACCTTTTTCATTACTCTTGTTAAAATAATTTCTTTAAAGTTTTAAAATTTTTAAAATCGGGAGGTACTGTGTAGTTTACATATGCAGAGGCATCTAAACTCCTCAAATGTTAAACTCACCTTTTATTTGATGAATTAAGGTGTTCACATATGCATATATCCTTAGAATTCTTGTAATTTTAGGCATTTTTACCAAAAAACTTTAAATTGCAATATCTGGCAAGAAGGAGCAGCTAAGATTTAATCTCCAACGGATTCTGACCACCACTGTACCCTATTTGAAGGCCCCGTTGTCCGTTACTTTGGAGATTTTTTTTAATCTAAGGTTTAGTTAAGGAGACCTGTGTACAGTTATAGATATACAGAGAGAGGTATACAGATAAATGGATATAAAGATAAAGATAGATAGAATATACTAAATATACAATATATAAATAGTATAATAATATTATATTGTAACTAACCATTATGAGCTTTATGGTTGACATCAGCTCCATAGTCTAGAAGTAGACTGACTGTTTCTGTGTTTCCATTTATTGCTGCCCACATAAAACTTGTCCTTCCTAGATATAAATATATTAGTTACATTATATATTCTTTAGTTCAGAGTACAGTTATAGATATACAGAGAGAGGTATACAGAAATAGATAGATATATAGTTAAATGAATATATATGTATTTATATGGATAGAATATTCTAAAGATAAACTATATAGTAAAATAGTATTATGTAACTAACCAGAATTACTTTCATGGTTGACATCGGCTCCATGTTCTAGAAGTATTCTGACTACTTCTGTTTTTCCATACAGTGCTGCATACATAAGACTTGTCCATCCTAGATATAAATATATTAGTTACATTATATATTCTTTAGCTCAGAGTACAGTTATAGATATACAAAAATATGTATGTAGAGAGATAGATATAGATAGATTGAAAGATAGTAAGATAGATAGAGAGATAGTTAAATATATAGATAAAAAGATATATAGGTATCTACAGATAGATACTTAATCCAGACAAAATAAGAACTGGCATTGTAGGCCAACAAAATAATCTGATGTAGACAAGGTTTTTATGTGCATTCAGAACGAGCTATATTGATAGAGACCGTAAATGAGAAAATTTCTCATCAGATTATCAAACATTAACATCATATCATTCATATAATCTCAAAGATAGGGCAAAACTTTCTATTGTTTCCTTAAAAAACGGCTTTTTCCGCCGATTTTTATTATATCCAAGATTGGGGAAAAAATTTCCAGACTATATAAATGTGCAGTTAATTGTCTTTTTTTTCATTCTATAGCTAAAACTAAACTTTTTGACATAGTTCTCTATTTTTTCTAACAGTTAAGCTGACTATTAAAGTGATCACGAAGCAATTTAAAAAAATTTGATATATATTTGGAATTTCTTAATTATTTAAAATTATGACAAAAATTTTGCTAAATTTGATATAAAAAGTGCCTTAAAACTTCTATTTTTAAATTTGCTACAGTACCCAAAAAAATTAACTTACACAATTATGTGTAAAACAAACTTTTAGATTTGTTGGCATTTCTCTTAACACAGATGGAGTTAATAAAATTCATACTTAAAAAATAGAGATATTTCTGCTTTTCATACTGTTGTTATCAATTTTGCTTATTGGCAACTGAAAAAGTTGCAATTAAGGTTTAAAAATGTTTGACCAAATGACTAAAAAGACATTTCTCAGCTTTTTTTAGTGCACCTAACATAACAGGCAATCAGAACAAGTATAGAATAATGTATTATGGAAACACAACTATTATGGAAACACAACTCAAATGGCTTTAGACAGTATTAGTATTAGAGAGTATTAGTATTACAGATAAATTCAGTATAATTTTTGTTGTCAATGTTGTGTCAAAGTGCCTCAATAAAATGATCCTTATAGATGTTATTAAATCTTTTGATTGTGGAATTGTAAAAATATAAGCCCTTTCACCTCACAGCCCAATTGATTGCTTGTGGATTTAATGGGGCTCTAATGGTCTTCTTTGGTATTTATAATATCAATGAAAAACTTTTAAAAATATTTAGACTATACATATCATATTTTTACAATTCCACAATCAAAAGATTTAAATTTGATATCTATATTTTTACTTATAAAATGATACATCTACCACCAGTTTCTTCTTGTTCTAAGGATCATTTTATTGAGGTACTTTAACACAACATTGATAACAAAATTTTACTGAATTTTACTGTGCATTACTAACACTACATCTCTCTAAAACCATTTCAGGGCCCCCTTAGTTGTGTTTCCATAATACATTATTCTACATTTGTTCTGATTGCCTGTTATATTAGTTGCACTAAAATAAGGTGAGAAATATCTTTTTAGTCATTTGGTCCAACATTTTTGAACCTTGTTTGCAACTTTTTCAGTTGACAAAAACTAGCAAAATTGATTTTATCAGTATTAAAAACAGAAATTTATCTCTTATTTTACAAGTATAAATCTTATTAACTTTATCTGTGTTAAACCTTACAGATTGGAGGGGGGGGGGGTCATATTGAGAGTTGTGACTTCATGACTTTTTAAGTTTAGTAATTATACATCGGCAAGAGTTGGTCTTATAAGGATATCTGGTCTGTGTCGGTCGTGGCATCCGGTCAAAGTTGGTTAGGTGGCACCAAAATTAGAAAAAAATCCAAATAAATCTTAATTTCTTCATTATGACTTTTGTGAATACTGGGATATCAATGAACATCTGAGAATAGTGGTGTTATGACCGTTTGACCGCTTCCTCACCGATTTTATGACCAATTTTTGTCCCGCTTTTACTATAAACTTACATCATGTATATAGTGGCTTCTATTACAGCTAGAGACCTAAAAACTTTTGTAGTACATCCTTGAGCAATAATAAACTTCCGTGAGTAGTAAGGTCATGACTGTTTGACCACTCCTTGACCTATTTTTGACCGATTTTCTATTTTCTACCTGTAATTTTGCTTTTTTTAAGCTGCCAGCTGCCGAATTTTAAAACAGCTTTAGACCAACAAAATTTTTTATGTAGTCTTTTATTGTGATCAGAAACAGATAAAAATATTAATTGGTGCTGCTAACCGCCGTTTTACTGCCGTAACCGCCGAAAATAGCAGTTTCCATTATTTGCCGTTTTTTGGCGATGGTCAGAAAAAGTAATTTTTTTGTTATAAAAAATAAAAGTTCGTCCTAAAATTTGGTGATCCCAGCTTTTAAATTGGCCGCTCTATGGCTGTTTTAATATTTAGCGGCTAAGGAGCGGTCTGACCGCTATGACAAGAAAAAGTAATTTTCTTTAAAAATACACATAAACCACCATAACTGTAACAGGAACCGAGATAGAGGGGGGGTCAATATGACCCTCCCCCCCCCCCCCCCCCAATCTATTAATGTGGGAATTGGAGCCCAAGCTGTAAGGCTTAAGAGAAATCTGTGCCAACAAATCTAAAAGTTTGTTTAACACATAATTGTGTAAGTTAATTTTTTTGGGTACTGTAGCAAATTTAAAAATAGAAGTTTTAAGGCACTTTTTATAACAAATTTAGCAAATTTGTTGTCATAATTCTAAATAACTAAGTAATTCCAAATATATATCAAATTTTTAAAACTTGCTTTGAGATCACTTTAAAAGCCTCTTATATACAGAACAAATTGTTAATAAATATGTCTAGAAATTTATGTGTTTTTGTATTATACTAATCAATCCCAAAGAGAGAGAGAGGGGGGGGGGACAATGGGCTGTTTATTACACTAGTCCTATAATAACATTTTCTCATTTGTTGGCTTAACAACTTTGGGGACTTTAGTAATTTGATTGGTTGGATCATTAAGTTGAGTGTCTAAACGTTTTAAACACTAATTTTAATCTACTGAAGTATAATCATACATATCATGGTAAGGGATGTACATTAGGGCGGGTTCATATTGGAATTAGACAAAGAGGGGATATGCAACAGATAAAATTAACCTTTAAAACATTTCTGACCGAAAAAGAATTTTAAAAGATTGAGTTTTAGAACGAGACCACTAAAAAATATATTTGATTACTTATTAATATGCAAAGACGACATTCAAAAATTTTTTTGAATCAGAACTATAGCTTCATGGTACTCCCAGGAAAGGCCTTGAGGAGCTGAATCAGGAACTTTTGTCCGTTTCAAAATATCTCGTTCCTAGCCTTAGAAATCACTAAAAAAAACACATTTTTTAAAGGTTTATTGAGAATTGTCCAATTTGTAGAGGTTTTTTTAGATTTTCTCAGGCTAGAAACGAGATTTTTTGAAACGGTCCAAAGTTCCTGATTCTACTCCTCAATACCTTTCCTGGGAGCACCATGAAGCCATAGTTCTGATTCAATAAATTTTTGACTCCCATTTACAAATAGCTATACAATTGAATGTCTGGTCGTCAGTGGTTTTAAGACTTAGGATAAATTTTAAATCTTCCAGAGGTGTATTATACTCATACAAATCAGTTGCAGATCCCCGCTTTGGCCTCAGAAAAAAAATGTCCAAAATCGACCCACCCTAATGTACATCAATTTATCGGTCATTGTCTTATCCCTTTAGATGAATCCAATGATTAAAGCCCACCAAAATGATTTTTCTCTTCAATATTGACTCCAGCATCCAATAACTTGATAACTTCATCAGTAGATCCTGTTTTTACTGCTTCTTCTAATAAATCTAAACAAAATGATTTTTGATTAACATCTTACCTTATTGTAATAGGAATCAATATTCCAAAAGTCAAATAAATATCATAATTATATTATATCACATAAAAATTTATTGCTTCTAGTAAATCTGAACAAAATGATTTTTAATTGACTTTATACCTTGTTGTAATAGGAATCAGTTTTCCAAAAAAAACAAATTAATAGAATAATTATATCACATAAAAATTTATTATTTCTAATAAATCTAAACAAAATGATTTGTAATTTAAAGAAATAAACAAGGATGACAACATCAATAAAAACAAAGCTCTGTAAAGGTAGGACAAACCAACATTAACACTGTAGAGTGTCAAAACAGAATAAGCAGAATATAGATGCATAAGTCTAAACAAAATTGTTAGTAAATTTGTTGCAAAACTACTTGATACAGCTTAAGACATTATAGAGATGCTTTGCTTATAATATTGTACCTTGTTGTAATAGGAATCAGTATTCCAAAAATCAGATATTCATAAGATATGAAAATTTAGTGTCAAATATGTTAAATATCGTCATGTTTTAAATGAACATAAGTACATTCTGTTAACGATTTTAAAGTTTCTACTCTTTCCAAATCGTACCTAACTAATACAGGAATCACTATGCCAAGTTTGAAATTGATAGGACAATTCTAACCTGACTAAATTTAAGAAAAAAGCTTACTGTTATCTAACCGGACTATCCTTAATTATACATACATTGTACATTGTATAGTAGTAGAAAACTGGTTATATATACCAACAACAAAATTAATTTGAAAAAAAATCACGAAACCTGTGTTTTCAGCTGTTGTTAACAAATCAATGTGTTTTAAATGGACGTAATGGCATTCTGGTAACGATAATAGAGTTGCTATGCTTTTAAAATCATACCTAACTACTACAGGAATCACTATGCAAAGTTTGAGATAAATTTTAATATACCTTAATTAACAAAAAAAAAATTGGTTCTGGATGGATGGACAGACTGACGGACCGACTCTAATTATAGAAAAGCTTTGCTTTTAAAAAGAGGCCTTGTACATTTGAATAAAATTCATAATTGTCTATTCATTTGACTTTTGAGTTGGTTAATTCTACGTCGATTGGAAATAATGTTATAAGCTTAAAGAGCATTGTAAGTAGGTAGGGAGAGGACATTGCCTTAATTGAAAAAAAACATTCCGTTCTGGACGGATGGACAGACTGACGGACCGACCCTTTTATAGAAAAGCTTGGCTTTTAAAATTAACATTTCTTATAGACATTTCTATTTACAGCTTTGGTTGTATAAAATTGCTTACTCGGATCCACATTATTATATCTGCTACCATTTTCTAATCCGTTATCATCTTCTTCAATGTCTAAACAAAAGATGTAACCAAAGTTTATCAGAATTTTTTATTCTGTCAATTATGGTTGGGCAGGATACTTTTTGGCCAGATACCGGATATCCTGCGTATTCCCTATGCCGGATATCCGGCATCCTGCTGGATATCTAGCCAACGACGGATGTCCGGCAAATTACCAGATATCCTGCCAGATAACCGGATATCCGACATTCAAAATCTGGTATCTGGATAGTTTCAGTATCCGGTATCTGGCCGGATATCCGGCCCAACCCTTCTGGCATTTTTCCCTGCACATATTTTTATCTTTAAATATATTTCCAGTATGGCTTATAATATCTGTTGGATTAGAAATCTTGTATAGTATTGTATTACAGACAATTTTCTATGAACATCAAAATAAAAAAAAACCATAAATAAATACCAGTTTTTTATAGACCAGGCCTTTGGCCCCTCAGGGCTAACAAAATTATTTTCAATCTTCTATTTTTTTTCATTTCAATACCTAAGGAAAGCTGTCTATAATACGGTGCAATGAAGAACTATTTTAGGATGATTTAGGTAAGGATTTGGGAGGAGGGGGAGGGGTGATAGTGAGATTCTTAAGTACAGACAAAGATCCTGTTACCTTTTTATACAGATTACATTTTGGGCTTATTTAAATGGGGTGTTTTGTTTTTAGGTAAGGTTTTATTAGAGGCAGGACAGCCAGGAGGGTTAGTTTTTAGATTTGAGCCCTGCAGGGTCAAGCCATCCACATGGGTTAGGCAAAAAAGAAAACAATTCATTTTATAAATAGGGGTTTGGGTAAGAATAATTCGAGAGAAACCACAATAAAACAGGGATCTAAAGGGATAAGACAATAGCAGATAAATTGATTTACATTGCCAATGATTATACACAAAATTATACCCGTCTGTTGAATACAATTAGTAGTGGAAACGTTTGGACACTCAACTAAATAAACCAAAAAATCAAAATTCAATAAGTTCCAAAGGTTGTTAAGTCAACAAATAAGAAAATGTTATTATAAGACTTTTGGGACTAGTATTAAAAACAGCGCAATTCCCAACCCCCTGACAATAAAATCTCACCTATAAATTTGGATAAGCATCCTCCAACATATAAGCCTTCTCCAACATATAGCATCAAACAAACCTTAAATATTTTCTTTTTAATTTTATCGTATTCATTCGAAACTGATTAATGTTCAGTGGATTAGAGCTGGTTCTCATCCATACAAAAAAACTATGTCTATCATTGTATTATATCCAGTTTTCTAAGAATATAAAAATCTACAATAATATGATTAAAATCAGTTATTTAGCCCATGCCTTCGGCATCTTGGAGTTAAAAAAACTGGTTTTAATCTTTTAATTGTACATGTTATATCCGCAGAAAGCTGTTTATAATACAATGTGCAAAATAACTATTATATACTTTTTTGGCTAACTAACATATACAGAGTTATAGCCAAATACAGAATAAATTAACGGGTCCATTTTATATATATAAAGGGTATTTAAAGAGAAATTGATTTTTGAAAAATTATGAATGCAAAAATTACTAATTTAAATTTTAAATGTCCACAACAACATAACATAACGTTATTCAACCATCTAAAATGTCTGAAGTGCGAAGATTTATTCTGATAAAGTATGACCCTAAAACGACACCCCACTGGGCTCTTTTTTGTGAAGTAAAACATGATTTTTTGCAAAAATGAAATTAGATTAAAGAGATTACTTCCCACCTCAGATGTCCATTAAAAACACAGGAACGGCAAAAATCATCAAAATTGATACATAAACAGTCTTTCCAAAATTTTTTATGTGCTAAATTAAAGACAAAGTTATTGAAAATCCATTTCTCTTAAAAGACTTTTTATATTTAATCCTTTATACTAATTTTAGATTAAATTTCCTCCCCCCTCCCCCCCCCCAAAAAATGTAATTATATTTTTTTGGGGGGGAGGGAAATTTTCTAGGGGAGATTTCTTTTCGGAGGGTAGTTGTACCCTCCGATAAAATGGCTATAAACCTTCTTGGGACCTATGATAAGCAACACTGTAAAGGAGAAGCCTATATGTTCAGCAGTACCGGGATTCTTTGGTACAAACAGACAGACAAAAAAACATCCTTTTACAATATAATTAGGATATATATAGATAGATAGATAGATAGATAGATAGATAGAAAGATAGAAAGATAGACAGATAGATAGATAGATAGATAGATAGATAGATAGATAGATAGATAGATAGATAGATAGATAGATAGATAGATAGACCCATGCAAAATATTTTTTTACTGGTACAAACACTGCAAAGTTTTAAAATCTGCCAAAAAAAAACTTTTTTTAAAGCTTTTGTACCATCTCAATTTTAAAGATTTAACAAAATTTCAATTCTAGTGTGTCGATATAAACCTGAAATTTACCAAAATTATAACATATGAAGGTATAGCAAGTAATAAGAAAACGTTATTATAAAACTTTGAGGACTAGTGTAATAAACAGCCTATAGTCCTCCCTCTTTCTCTGGATGTAACTATAGTAATACTTACAAAGCTAAATGTGTTCATGATGACAAACACAACACAAAACTGATTTTAGGTCCGAGTACTTGAATCCTAGTAATTTCTCTCTATTTCGTTTTTTTGGTAATTCACCAGGTTAAAAATAGAAAGTGACTACTGGTTTATGGTCCTACTTGACCTAGTACTGAAGAATTTGGGTGGTGGTGCGTGCGCGTGTGTGTACTTGTGAGCGCGCGCACGTGTGTGTGTTTGAAATTGTATGAATAGTTTTGAGGACACTAAAAAAACCAGGGATCAAAGGGATAAGACAATGGCTGATAAATTAATGTACATTCTCAAAGATGATAAACAAAATTATCCCTTCTGAAGATTACAATTAGTGGTTGATACGTTTGAACACTTAACTTAATGAAGCAATTAATCAAAACTCACATAAGTCCCCAAAGTTGTAAAGACAACTTTAGGGACTAGTGTAATAAACAACCCATTGTCCCCTATCAAGTATTTTATAGATTATTGCTTTATTTCCAAAAAGTTTTATAACATTTTCTTATTCATTGGCTTAATAGTGTCCAATCCTTTTCACCACTAATAGTATATAAGGGGTAATTTTGTGTACATTAATTTATCAGCTATTGTCTTATCCCTTATCTTAAGATTCCTGGTCAGATCATCTAAAGCACGGACATTTTCTTTTTTTTTATGTTGTAAATAACCAACTTTCAAGACAAGGACAGATTTTATCAGGATGTATATCTATACTACATAGTAGCTTGATGTCTGTCCGTCTGTCTGTCTGTCTGTCCGTCCCTTGAGATCTCAGTAACCACTGAACCGTTCGGATTCTACTCTTCAGGGAATATACCTACTGGTCCTGTGGTGGTTTTAGGCTATTTTTTGGGGGCTTGGAACACCCCCAACCCACCAAAAATATAATTCCTCCCCCCCCCCCAATTTTTTAGGCAGACAATTAAAATGTTTATAAATTTATTTATTTATTTATTTTTTTTTATATGTTTTTTTCTTATTAAAATGTGGTAGTGGCAGCACCAGAGGTACTTAATTTTATTTAAATTAACTCTTGGGACAAAGCCCCTAGAGGCTAAGGGCAAAGCCACTAGTTTATGTAAAAAGTAACAAGATCTGTGTATGTCTGTCTGTCCTTCTGTCTGTCATGAAGGATCTCGCGCACGGCTGAATCGATAAAATTCTTCATAGCTTCTCATAGGTCCTGGAAAGGTATATAACTTATGAAGAAAAATCGTCCCTAGAAATAAAATTTTCCCGAAATATATTTTTTATACTAAAATTGAAAAGGGGCATGGTGACAAAAATCATGCCCCCCCCCCCTCCCTAAAAATAGAGAGGCCTCTAGGGGCGTAGCCGCTAGTATTACATATTCCGGTAATTTTCATAAATCTTTAATGACATCAGAAAAATTGAGAATTGTCCGTAAATAAAAGGGGGGCGGGGCTTTTTTTTATAATTGGAGTATGTACGTCCGTCCTTTCGTCGTGGTTAGCTCTTTTCTTTAATTTAGGTATGTTAGAATTGTCCTACAGATTTCAAACTTTGGATGACGATTCCTGTAATAGTTTAGAAACAAAGCGATAATCGTTACTAGAAAGTCCGTGTGCGTTTTTCACTATATAAATATTCTATTAATCTGATTTTTAGAACAATGATTACAAGGACGACCCTCCCCTTTAAGCCCCATTGTCTCCCATCTTGCTAGATGAACGATTTGGCCAATAAATGATATCCATGTTAGCAAACTTAATTGGCGACAATTTTTGTCCTGGTCATGACGTCATCAATTGGTGAAAGTGTTGTTACCCTTGGAAAACTTGATTTTTTATCAGAGAGAGAGAGAGAGAGGAGACGCTGAACTGTTTAACACACTAGTTCCCAAAGTTTTATAATACCGTTTTTGTATTTGTTATAAACAATTTTGGGGGCTTTTACTGAATTTTAATTGGTTGGTTTATTAAGTTTAGTGTTCAAATGTTTCAACCACTATTTTTGATATTCAGAAGATGTAATTTTGTGTTCCATCATAGGGGATGTACATCATTTTATCGGCCATTGTCTTATCCCTTTAGATCCCTGTATTTTTTTTAAAGGCCATATCTGAAATCAAGGACCTAGTGAATTCTAAGCATTTTTTGAAGGAATTTAAAGGATAGTTGGGGGTAATCTATATATTTTTGCTTTTTATTTTGCTTCATTACTTTGTTTTTTTTACTTTCTTGTAAATTTAAAGTCTCATTTAAATTCATTTCAGTCAATCAATAAATGTTTAGGTTTGTGGCATTTTAAAGATAATGATCGCATTAATAGTGTTTTCTCGTATTCATTCGAATCTGGTGGATAGGAACCGGTTCTCATCCATACGAAAAAACTATGTCTAGCACCGTATTACAACCAGTTTTCTACGATCATAAAAATGTACAATCATAAGATTAAACCAGATTTTTTTAGCCAGTGCCTTCGGCATCTCGGGGCTAAAAAGACTGTTTTTAATCTTATAATTGTACATTTTATATCCCCGGAAAGCCGTTTATAATACGATGCGAGAAATAACTATTATTGTATTATAGACAACTGTCCGCTGATAGATTAAACCAGATTTGTTAGCCTAAAGGGGACTAAGGCCTGGTATAGCAAAACTGGAATTAGTATTATGAATTTTATGTTAATATTTGTAGAAAACTGGCTTTAGTACTATGTAATAAATGATTTTTCAATTTGACTTAGAAGTAGTTCTAATACAGCAGATATTAATCGGTTTGGAAGCCATATCGTAAAAGGCCTTAACCCTTACAGATCGGGCCCCTATTCCCACCTTAATAGATCGGGGGGGGGGGGTCATATTGACCCCCCCTCTATCTCGGCTCCTGGTACAGATAAAGACGTAAAAATTTTTTCTGGTGGTTCATTTGTATTTTTAGAGAAAATTACTTTTTCTAGTCATAGCAGTCAGACCGCTCCTTAGCTGCTTTTTAGCGGCCAGCCGCTAAATTTTAAAACAGCTGTAGAGCGGCCAATTTTGCAGCTAGGATGACCAAATTTTAGGACGAACTTTTATTTTTCATAACAAAAAAATTACTTTTTCTGATCATCGCCGAAAAACGGCAAATAACGGAAACCGCAAAATCATATAAGTTTCCTTAAAATAAAGATTCCAATCGGTTCAAAATCTATTAAAATCCTAAGCTTCAGAAAAAAAATATTATTTGATATGAATTTGTTCAAGAATTAAAATGACCTTAAATTGTACACTTTTAGTTTTGTTATCATTATAATAGAAGCAAAAAAGATTAAACCCTCTACACAAAACAAAGTGAACAACAACAATTGATGTTGAATATACGTGGATATTATGACAGGGAAAAATTGTCGTCAATTTAGGTTGCTAACATTGACATCATTATTGGTTTGTTCGTTATCCAGTAGGAGGAGAGGGGATGAAGAATTCGTTATTTTAGCCTGCTGCGACTTTCACTATATTCGAGAATATGAAAATCTGGTGTTATATCCAAGTAATATTAAATCCATTAAAACCCCCGTGTCCAAGGAAATAGGTTTCTATAGTAGTAAAAAAGAGTGTTTTTAAAATGCTGTCAAAATCTACAAATTAAAAGTATTACTAAATGTAATCAAGGCATATATTATAATATTAGCTGAACTTAAAAATAAGGAGGGGGGTTTTGTGCTCAACAAGGCACTTTGAGAGAAAACACCTAATGATACAATATCATTTTATGAATGAATATTACATTAATATAAATTAGCTATTTCTAAATAGAGTTTAAACTGAAAGATATGAACACATTTTTAAAGTTTAAAATTCACGTGATTTTAACCTGAATATCATAGAGTTTATAACCAGTATTGTTACAAAATAAACAAAACCCCAAAAAATCTTCCTTATATAAAAGTAATGTGATGTCTCTCTATCTATGTGTGTCTGTCTGTAGCTTAAGATCACAAGAATTTAACCTGAATATGAGTTTATAACCAGTATTGCTACAAAATAAACAAAACATTTACCCTTATAAAAAGTAATGGGATGTCTCTGTTTATATTTGTGTCTGTCTGTAGCTTAAGATCTCATGATTTAACCTGAATATTATAGAATATATTATCAGGATTGGGATCTACTGCAGTTCACGGTAAAATATTGCTGGTAACGAATATTGCCAAAAATTTATGAATTTTAAAGGCTGATAGCTGCCAAACGGCTGAACGTACAGATCATACCCGCACACTATTTTAAGTGGTATAAGAAGGCCTACAAATAATCTGGAATAGCCAAGATCCAATGATGCACAGGGAAAGCTTCACTGAAGAAAAAAACGCATAAAATAGGTCTTTTTCGCGCATTTCTCTGCACTGCTAGATAATTATGCATTATTGATTTATGGCTATTTCAGATTATTTGTAGGCCTTCTTATGCCGCTTAAAACAGTGTGCAGGCAAGATCTGTACGCTCAGCCGTTTGGCAGCTAGCAGCCTTTAAAATTCAAAAAATTTTGGCAATTTTTTACCATGAACTGCAGTAGATCCCAGTATTGTTACAAAATAAACAAAATTTATCCATATATAAAAGTAACAGGATGTCTCCCTATGTCTGTGTATCTGTTTGTAGCTTAAGATCTCAAGATTTTAACCTGAATATTATAAAGTTTATAACCAGTATGGTTACAAAATAGACAAAACATTTATTCTTATATAAAAGTAATACGATGTCTATCTATGTGTGCGTGTCTGTTTGTAGCATAAGATCTCGTTAAATGCTTTATGAATATAGTTTTTCTAAAATGAAGCTTCTGTACAGGGAAGGTTTATAACTAGTATTATATAAAATAGTTTTTTAGTTTGTCCGTTTGCTTATAAATTTATTAAATTGTATATAAATCAATATTTCATACATAGGTTAATACAAGCTAAAATATCACTTCGCCCCAAAGCTGTAATTTTTTAAGTTTAATTTTGACAAACTTGCCAAGATCCTAATAACGCCATGCCTTACCCTACATAATTCTAGCGGATACTTTAATCTTCATTAAAACAAGGATGACAACATCCATAAAAGCGAAGCAGTGAAACAGTAGGACAAACGGACATTAACACTTATATAGTGTCAGAACTGAATAATCAGAATATAAATGTATGAGAATCAGAGCAAAATTGTAAGTAAATTTGTTGAAAAACTGCTTGATTC
This sequence comes from Acartia tonsa, assembly GCF_053477335.1. Taxonomy (NCBI): domain Eukaryota; kingdom Metazoa; phylum Arthropoda; class Copepoda; order Calanoida; family Acartiidae; genus Acartia; species Acartia tonsa. Next base: position 27,531,364 of record NC_137274.1, on the reverse strand, counting down.
AGGAAAATGTTTATGGACATACTTACATTTTTAGGAATTGATTATAGAGTTGCCTTGCTTATAACATTATACTTTGTTGTCCCAGGAATCAACATACCAAAAATTGGAGTTAAAAAAGTAGAAAAATCAACATGTTTAAAATGGACGTACAGACATTCTTGTTATGATTATAGAGTTGCTACGCTTTCTAAATCGTAGCTTACTACTAAAGGAATCACCATGCAAAGTTTGAAATCGATAGGACAATTCTAACATGCTAAATTAATGAAAAAAGCTGTTCATTTGTGACAGATGGAAGTACGGACAGACAGACGGGCGGACGGTTGGACTGACCCTAATTATAGAAAAGCTTCGCATTAAAAAAATATTTTGGGGGGGGGGGCCTTTTTTAAGGAGAATTTTTTTCCTCTCCCAAAATAGTTATAAACTTATGGGAAGCTACATTGTAAAGGAGAACCATATTGGTTCTGGGGTTAGGTACAGACAGTCATCATGTTACTTTATTTTACGGATATAAAGTAAGGTTGAGGAAGGAGAAGCTGGACAGGCTACGGACAACCAGGTATATCCGCTGGAATGGAACCGGTTCTCAGCCATACTATCCGCATAGTGTCCACGGAAAGCTGTCTATAACATTTTGATATAAATAATTATATATAACACTCAGGGATCTAAAAGGATAAGACAATGACCTCGATAAATTGATGTACATCTCAAATGTTAAGAAACAAAATTACCCCTTGTGTAGATTAAGATTGTAAAGTTCGAACTCTCTACCTAATGAACCAACCAATAAAAAATCATTAACAGTTCCCAAAAATGTTAAGCCAACGAATAGGACCACATTATTATAAAACTTTATGGACTAGTGTAATAAACATCCCATTGTCCCCTCTCTCTCTCTGCGGGTAAATACACATACAGTAAGGGAGGGGACAAAACATATTACCAAGAACATATAGCAGCGCTGAAAAAATGTTAACAACCAAGCAAATATTAGCAGAACCGGCGGCACTTCAAGTATATTACGTAGAAAGTGTGCACACACGCGCGCACACACACACCCACACACACCACAAACACACACACACACATACACACACACACACACAAACTATCAGAACCGGCTGTTTTTTTAAAATGTCAAGTATATTACAGAGAAAGTGCGAGCTGACTTTATAACTAGGGTTTACAAATTTTGTATTGAAATATTTTTTTCAATTCTATATTGAAGATTTGTTACTAGAGGCCTCTAAGGGCAGTTTAAGGTTAAGAAATTTTTCTTGCGAGGGTTTTGGTACCCTTCCCCCTAATAGTTACAGTACAAACAAACAGAACTTTCAGATTAATTTGAAGAATGAAAGAAAATTTTCTCTTATGTTTTGTGTTATTTGTAATTTTATCATTTTTTATCTTAAATTGATATTTGATATTATTTTAATCTTAAAAAATACATAAGCAGTTAGCTTATGTTTCTAAGAAATGCATGACAAAAATTCAGGATTTTGATAAAATCGGGAAATTCCCTTTCTTCAGAGCTCCATATTAGCTATGTGACAAGGATGACAACATCCATAAAAGCAGAGCTCTGAAACAGTAGAAATGCTTCGCTTATAACATTGTACATGTACATTGTTGTTTTAGAAATAAGTATTCAAAAAATCAGATCAATCGGATAACTATATCACATAAAAAACTTTTTTTTAAATTAAAAAATTGTCATATTAAAAATGAACATACAGACATTCTGGCAATGGTTATCTAAAATCATACCTAACTACTACAGGAATCACCATGAAAAGTTTGAAATCGATAGGACGATTCTAACAAGCCTAAATTAACGAAAAATGCTATCCATTCCGAACGGACGGACCAAGCCTAATCATTGAAAAGCTTCGCTTTTAAAAATAACACAAACATTCGTTTTACAAGGACAATAAAGTCTTTTCCCCAAGCAGAGAAATAAGAACTAAGAAAAGCCAAAACAAAAGAGGAACTTTTTTTTACAAGAGTTGGGGGAAGGTGAAACTTTATACCTGCAAAAAGCCTAAAACCTTCCTTAGATTTTTACAAACATTTACGAGATTTTAATGGACAAACACAACAAAATTGCCAGTAAATAATATTGTATGAATGATTAATTTCCCGGTTTTTGTGGGGTAGTACTCAGAGAGTGAGGGGACAATGGGCTGTTTATTACGCTAGTACCCAAAGTTTTATAATAACTTTTTTTTAACGTCTGTCCGTATGTCCGTCCATACGTAACAGATAGCTTTTTTCGTTAATTTAGACATGTTAGAATTGTCTTATCGATTTCAAAGTTTGCATGGTGATTCCTGCAGTAGTAAGGTATGATATAGAAAGCAAAGAAACTCTATAATTGTTACCAGAATGTCCGTATGTCCATTTTAAACATGTTGATTTTTAATTTTTTTAACAGCAAAGTTTTATGTGATAAAATTATTTGATTGATCTAATTTTCGGAATACTTATTCCTATGACAACAAAGTGCATTGTTATAATACGCAGCTCTATAACCAAGTCCTAAAAATGTAAGCATGTCCTAAAACATTATCCTGTGTTTAAGCAGTTTTTTCAATAAATTTATTTAAAATTTAGTTACGACTCTATACATTTATATTATAACATTATTCAGTTCTGACACTCTACAAGTGTTAATGTTCATTTGTCCTACCATTTCAGAGCTTCGCTTTTATTGATGTTATCATCCTAGTTTTTTTAACTAAACATTAAATTTGATGAAAAATTAAAAATGTAAAAAAAATCTGTTAAATTAAAATTGAAAAATCCATGAACTTTAAAGATTATATTTTACTTTTACTGGCATCTAAAGAATGAAAATGTTATAAGCATCAACTAAGGTAAAATATTTAATAAACAAGGGTGATAACATCCATAAAAGCGAATCCTTACAAATTGTTGGGCAAATGAATTGTAGAGCGACAGCCAGGAAGGGAGGAGACATTTTTTTCGCAAATTTTCTTATAAAATCCGAATGGACAGATCTTACATTTTAAACCACCAAACAGGTATGTAAAGGGATAAGACAATGGCTGATAAATTAATGTACAACCCCAATTTTCATATACAAAATGGATCCTTCTTTAGATTACAATTTTCTTTGGACGCTTAACAAACCAATTCTAAAATTTCATGAAAGTCCCTAAAGTTGTTGAGCCAACTCCCTACTAACTAACAGTGTTTAAATTTTTCAACCAATTATTTAAATCTTAATTAGAGGTAATTTTATTTTAAGAAACATCCTATTTGTCTAAAACCTTGATTTTTAAACATTCCAATAAAATATGTAAAAAGTTGTTATCACAAAGTCCAAGTGATCATTTTAATCTTTTATTTTATCGAAATAATTGTACTATTTATTTGATTTTTAAATGGAAAATCTTAGGATTATTAAACAGATCTATAGCATAGATATATATACAGACAACTGCCTCCCTTCCTTTTTCAAAGACCCCTTTCATGCTTCTAAATTATTTTCTGCTACTTTGCTGTGTTAATATAAGTGACACCATTGGTTGATTTTCAATGACCCAATAGAAAGGTTTCACAAGGTTGTTGCGATGGGGAGATACAGTTATTTAACCCTTTCTCTCTCTAGTGTTTTACTCTAATGGTTATTGTAAAGTGTAACATCTCCATAATAACATCCTTAAATGTAATCAAGTTTATATGAAGCATCCTGTATTTAAATTTGTAATATTTATATTTTCTCTAAGATTTTCTATACCATTATATTTACCTACTACGATCTTTGTAGGAAAGGAAGGCTTGGACATCGGATTTTTTCCTATTTTTCATGGGTTAGTGGTGGTACCCTCCCCCAATATAGTTATAAACCTTCTTTGGACCTATGGGAAGCTATACTGTAAAGGAGAACCCGATCGGTTCAGCGGTTAGCGAGTTCCTTTGGTAAAGACATATAGACAAACACAGATCCTGTTACTTTATTTTAAGGACTACGATCCCTGTAGGAAGGGAGGACTTGAAAGTCACAGAGCGTTTTTTTATGGCTATTTTTCAAGAGTGGTGGTACCCTCCAACAAAATAGGTAAAAACTTTCCCAGGACCCAATAGAAGCTACATTGTAAAGTAGAACCATTTTGGTTCAGTTGATTAGCGAGATCCTTTTAGATACAAACACACACACACACACACACAGACCCTGTTCAGCATTTATATACAGAGTTTACTATCTTTCTATCACCCTTCTCTATAATATACTAGAGGCTATGCTTTTAGGAGCCTCTAGTAGCTCTTGGGAAGTCGACCCACTCTGCTTTATATTTTAGTTTAAAAAAAAAGAAATAGAAGAATTTCAATGGGGGCATTTCTTTCTAGTGACAATTTTTCTTGGGAGAGTTGTTGAACTCACCCTAAAAATAGTTATAAATCTTCCCAGGACATATAGGAAGCTACACTGTGAAGTTGAACCATATTGGATCAGCAGTACAGACAGACACACACACACACACACACACACAGATCCATTTACTTTATTATAAGTATTAAATAGAAACTTTTGTTATAATTAAAAGTTCCAAAGATTTTAAAAATAAATATGAAAAAAATCCATGAAGTGAATTAATCAAAATCTGTAAGTAAATCAAAATAAGTTAAATTTTTTAAATTGTAGCTTTTTTTGCCGCAGAATAATGATATTATGTAATAATGTATATTGTAATCCTTTTATAAAAGTAACAGGATGTATATCAAAATACTATTATCATAGTAATATGATGTGTTTCTATGTGTCTGGCTTAAGATCTCACTAAATGCTAAAAGTATGTCCTTTCACTGTATTCTGTATTTACTCAGTTTTGCAACAAATTTATGTACAATTTCTTTTTTACTTATAAATTAATTTTCTGCTTATTAGGTTTAAACATTTATTAGCTAGGGACCTTAATTACTAGTCGCCACAGTTTCTGACAGTAGGATTTTTACCTGTATCATCCAGTATGTAAAGATGCAGTAATAATCGAAAGTCGGCCATCTGCTGCCACACAGCTAAACATCATAGTTTAGCTTTATTACTCATTACATTGATTGAGTATTTTTATAATTTTCATATCTTTTAAATTTATATATTTCAATAATAGAGTATGAACTACCAACAATAGTTGAGTACCTTTATTAATTTTAATAATCAAATGACTTTAAACACTTTATACTTATAGATACCCCTTCATATCATATTGAATGAAAGATGAAGGTGGCTGAAAAAATCTAAAGATTCAAATTTGTACATAAGTGCCTCAATGTATTTTATAACTTATATGAAGATTTTTTAAAATAGAGAAAACAATAGTTTCAGTCATTGAGATCTTAATGGGTAAACAATGCTTTTCTTCTTTCCTTCTAAGGATGATTATATTCACAATATTATTTTAGAATTTCTCAGAACATAAAAGACAAATAAAAAATATAATTTTGGTTTCTTCAAAACTGAAAGACTATGTTAAATTTTCCATTGACCCAATGTGCAAAATAACTATTACAGACTTGTTACTCACAAACAAACACACAAAGTAAATTAAAAGTAGCTAAGCAGCAAAAATAGAATTATTGAAAAAACAACTTTAAAATCTAAATATTCTTATTTTGAAAATCATGAATCATACAATAATCAATTTTCATATAAAAAAGGCACAGTATTTTAAAATAATAAAGCATTGTAGGTAATCATTCTATTCACCCAAAGCTGTTCTGTTCTGAAATAATGGATATATTAATTGATCAAAATTATGTTGGAATTAATAACAGATATAAGATATCAACAGATAAACTGGAAATATTCATATATAAGTATGGAGATACTAAGTTTTTTTGTATGTTTATTGAGCTTTTTAGATTAAATACTTTGAGAAAGGCAGATAATTAAATATATTTAAGATAAGCTAAGATAAATAAAATTATAAATAGATAGAAAGATAAATTATAAATTTTAACAGTTATAGATTTAAAATTGAGGATTATATTATAAGATATTAGATAATAAGCTAAGTATACAATTACAATAAGTATATGCAGATAAGTAAATGAATTAATGGACAGATATATAGGTAGGTATAAAAAATTAATGGACTCTCTTTTTAAAATTTATTACACATATGATAAGAGGAGTGATCTGTGCTCCCTAGGCACTTTAAGTGAAAGCACTGATATAGCTAACTCTTTTGATCTTTAAACTTATTATAAGAATTTATTTAAATGTTTTACCTTGTTATATTGTTGTTATTCTGATTTTACTCAATCTCACTTCCTATCTTAGCTCCTAAAGAAGGTTTAATCTTTTATAATCTTTTTAAATTAATTATATTTTTTGCAATGAATTATTTGCATTAACATCTGGTGGATTTGTTTTTAAAAGGGGGGGGGGGGGGTAAAAAGAAAAAAATACAAAATCACCACATAAAATAATAAACTAAAATAGCCTCAAACCATCTAGGATCTATGTGAATTTCCCTAAAATTTTTAACTAAATCAGTTACTTGGTTATCAAGACCTTAAAGGACAAAACAAAAAATATTTATGAATCAACAAGATTTCCCCTCCCCCCTCCTTATTTTTGCAAGAGGTGTGGATAAAACCCCCATAACCTCCCTTCTGCACACCTATTGAATAAACTAAAGACTATATATATTTGTTATGATTTTTTTGTCAATATTTTCATTTTTCCAAGCCCCTTACATATCTCCTAATTACTTAATTGTAAGTGACTAATAGAACGAATTCATGAAAATCTGAATTAAAGGATTGCTATACTTATAATTATAGAATAAGCTTACCATTTTTTCTAAGTATAACTGCTATTTCTTTCTTTCCTTTCATTGTTTCTTCAGTGTCCCCAGAATTTTCTTCAAGAGCCTCATCCAGAGCTGTGTTCCCTATGATATTTATTGATTATTTAATAATATACATATATTAATCCTGTCAAAATTTTGTCAAGTTAAATGATAATAGTCAAGTAGTCATAATATGATTACAATATTATTAATATTGTTAATATGTCAGCAATATGACTTTTATTAGTTTATAAAGTTGGCATAAACTATATTTGAATTGTACACATAAACATAATGTTTACAAGGTAAATGGACAAGCATCAGAGCAAAGTATTACTGAGTAGAGAGATAGATAGATATAGAAATAGACAAAGAGAGAGATAGAGAGAAAGAGAGAGAGAGATAAAGTTAAAAGGAAAATTTACGTATTTGTGCATAAGATTGATAAATAGATAGATAGTTGGATAGAGAGATATATAGATAGATAAATAGATATTAAGATTGATAAACAGATATATATTTATATATATATATATATATATGTATATACATACATATATATAGATAGATAGAACAAACTGTAACTAAAGATATACAAATATAATATAATAATATTATGTAACTAACCATCATTATCTTTATAGTTGACATCAGCTCCATATTCTAGAAGTAGTTTGACTACTTCTGTGTTTCTATACCTTGCTGCATACATAAGACTTGTCCTTCCTAGATATAAATATATTAGTTATATTATATATTCTTTAGTTCAGAGTACAGTTATAGATATACAGAGAGAGGTATACAGAAATTGATAGATAGAATATACTAAATATACAATATATAAATATAGTTTAATAATATTATGTAACTAACCATATATATTTTTATGATTGACATCAGCTCCATGTTCTTGAAGAAGTGTGACTATATCTGTGTTTTCATACTCTGCTGCATACATAAGACTGGTCCATCCTAGATATAAATATATTAGTTACATTATATATTATTTAGTTCTGTGTTGGAATGATTTTCTTGTATTCCCTGGCAAGTTCGAACCCATTAATTCCCTTTTCCTTACACCAGAGAATGTGTGTGTTACGCGGCATTCCTAACTATCTCCGCGCTTCGCTTGTAAACAAACAAAGAGGCGCACGTTTTTTCCTTGATGATTCCCATGTGAAGAGCTACGTGAATAAAAATAATGTATTGGTTGGATATACATGCGCTCTAATCTGTGGAAGATCTCAAATAAGCCTTCCTGCTTAGTTTGACATCATAATGTGGTAAGAATTCATCTTAATTCTTAATAATAAGTGTAGTATGGTATATTTTTACGAAGAAATTTAAAACATTAATTTTTCAACAAATAGACCATTTAACTGCTAACTTTTGACATACGAATATTTTCCTTAATTTTATTGATCATTTGAATCTAAAATTATCAATTTCTGAGGCTATTTAATATGTTTCGTGCCAATTTAAAGTTTTTTAGAAATTTTATATTTTTAATTAAATTAAAATCACGCAACCTCGATCTACAAAAATAATAAACCATTAATACTATGTAATTAATTTTTATATTTTTGTTTTAGATTCACCGTTTTCATGGTAATAAATACACATTCGTAAACATTCACATGTTGGTCATTCGGAGGGCTTGGAGATTAAGATTTCGTGAACGGCAAGGCATGCGTTCCGAAACAATGAAAACGAGACAGAACAGATGCGGCTAAGAAAATATCTGTGAAGTTTTGTGAATGTGTTGGTTGTGATACCTTACCACACATTATTATAATCGTAATCAGTACAGTTAATTATTGTGACAATCATGGGTCCTAAAAAGAATAAAGGCGCTCAACTGGGACTACGGCTGCGCCCAGCCGTCGAGGCCCTAACCAGTGAACTAAATAAAGTGATGAAGTTGGTCAGTGAATCTTCAGAGCTTGATGTTAGACATTTCACTAAGGAGTCAATCCTTGTCCATGACAAGTTCGAGACATTCGATAGCATTATGGTCGGTTTTAGCAAGCTTGGTGTGAGAATCCAAGAGCTTGAGGAGTTTAGTGACATTTATTCTAATATAATTACTGTGCAAAAAGATTATAACGCTCTGAAAGATGCTCTAGATGCTATGGAGGAGCTTAGTGACATTCAAAGTGTTGTTGATTTAGTTGGTGATAATTTGCCTGACCATAAGGCTGAACTATATGATCGTTGCTTAAAGATTGTGAAGGTTATTAAAGGGTCATACTTTCCCTTACCAGAACCAATTATAAACACTTTGTCTGCTTTGATGAAACGGCTGGCCGAGGTTAAGCTTGAACCTGTGAAGCCGCCTACAACGACGGCGGGTGCTTCGACAGCATCGCCATTTGTGTCGCCGTTTGGCACACCACAGTTCGGCACCGGTTCTATATTCACGCCAGGATATATGAATCGTGTCGACGAACGCCTTCTTCCAAGCTTTGACGGCTCAGAGTCAGCCTACGTAAGTTTCAAGGACAATTTTAAAAAGCTTACCGTAGGACAGGACCCGTCATATTTACAGTTATTGTTGAGCAGTGAAAAGGTCTGCAAAAATAAAGAGTTGAGACTTCAGTTAATTCAGATTCAATCGCATGAATCTCAATGGGCTTACCTCGACGCACGTTTTAAGTCCAAAACACGTCAGATGCTCTGCCTTTTCAACCAATGGGAGAAGAAGCCTAAACCGTCGGACTCCAACCAGATTGTGACAGTCTTAGCAGAGTTTGGTGGTGCAGTTAGCCAGCTCGAGCAGCTGACTAAAGATGATGATGATGAGGAAGTCACCACAAGCCAGTGGTTGACCATTATTCTTTTGGAAATGTTATCCAAGAAGTTGCCACGTGATTTCCAGGACAAGCTCAACCTGGCGTTGGGCTCGATGGATACCCCAAATATTCCTAAGCTGTTGAAGATTATAGAAGAACAGCGTGGCGCCATTTTGATGAGGTGTTCAATCGATGTAGACACCCCCTCCAAGAAGAAAGGTAATCCTGCGGCCGCAGCTACAGCCGTTGGTAAACCTGGGTCTCCAGCTAAGACCAAGAAGAAACAGCCTTGCCCGTCGGAAGGTTGTAACTCTGATCACCTGTTGTTTAAGTGCTCCAAGTTTAGGGATATGTCTGTTCCTGAACGCAAAGTCTTCATCAAGAAGATAGGCGCCTGTTTGCTCTGCTTACAAAAAGGGCATCGGGTGGCCGATTGTCCCAGAGCTGATAAGCTTGGCAGCTGTACCATTGACAGTTGCAACCAGCCTCATAATTCATTATTACATGAATCTGTTGCTAGTGGACAAGTTGCGGCAGTGTATGAATCACAATTGTTTAGCAAGAACAATTTTATGCTGATGTTGCAGCAGGTCCCGGCATTGGCGGCTGACAAACGTCAAGTCACCGTCAATGCCATGTGGGACAGTGGAGCAAATTTGACGTTGATTTCTAGAAGTATTGCCAAGAAGTTAGAGTTGCCATCAACTGGTCGCACAGCTACTATTTCTCTGGCGGATGGAAAGAGCCAAGCATGTCCTACAGTCAAGATTTGTTTGGTTGACCGCAACCGGAATTCACATATTCTGGAGGCGGCGGTAGTGCCCAGCATTGGTACTGAAGAAGGGTTGCGTTCTATTGATCCTACAGCCGCCGCCGACATTTTCAGCATGAAGCCTGATAATTTTTCTATGGTCGACGGCAAGATTGATGTTTTAATCGGCCATTTAACACCAGCTATGTTCCCGTGTGCAGATAAAATGGTTGGTGACTCTAGACTGTACAGAAGCTTATTTGGTACAGGCTATTTAGTTGTGTCTGCAGATGGCAGGACTGTTGCTAATCCTGTCGCCTGTAAAGCTGTGAAGTTGGAGGTCAGCAAGATGGAGTTCCTGAGTACTGAGAGTTTGGGAATACAGCCGCCATCAATGTGCAGCGGTTGTAAGAACTGCCGTCATTGCGCCGCCATAGCCGCCGGGCAGTCCGCCTTGGACGTGCGTAAGCGGCAGCTGATTGAAGAAGGTCTGACATTAGATCTTGAGAACCATATTTGGACGGCCTCATATCCCTACAAGCAGCCGCCAAGTGTGTTATTTGATAATTCAGAGCAGGCCTATAAGATCTGCTTACGTGACCGGCAGAGAATGATTAAAAAGGGTGAATACAACACCTTCTGCCAAGTGTTCCAAGAAGCTGTGTCTCGTGGAGTGTATCAGAAAGCTTCACCAGAAGACCTGGCTTATACTAAGCCCGTGTATTATTCGAGCCTAGTCTGCGCATATAAAGAGTCTATTTCCACGCCGTTGAGGATATGCGCCAATTCTAGCCTCTGCTGCAAGGGGCTAAGCCTCAATAGTATTATGATGGACGGTCCAGTTCCATTATATACTCTGATGCACAATCTTATCCGGTTCAGAAGTTATAAGTGTGCATTCGTGGCTGATATTCAGAAGTTCTATAATTCATTATTAGCTACCTATGAAGATTCTCAGCTGAAATGTGTTTTTTTCGCTGATACAGTTGATGGAGAGCCAGAGGTCTACCTCACCAAAACCGTCAACTTTGGTGAGGCCTTGGCTGGAGATATGGCCGTGACCGCCCTCAGACTCACTGGTCGTATTTTTGGTGGACGTTCCCAGCAGGATGTTCAAGATGTTTATGGATCTGAGAAGATTAGAGGTTGTGACGTTGTAGCCCAGCAGGATGTGTGGAGAGATGCTCAGCAACCACTCAGTTCTGAATTTATTTTGTATCAAGATCCTCCATCGGTCAAATTGGAGACTTGTACTTACGTGGATGACTGTTTGAGCGGTCATAACAGCAAACCTGAAGCTGTCCAGCTGGTCCAAGAGCTGGAAGATATGATTGCGCCTGGCAATTTCAAGTTTAAATCTGTTGTTTATTCTGGAGATGATGTTGACAGTGTAAAAGTTCTGGGCCTTGTTTGGGACCCTAAACAGGATAAGTTGTTCCTACCTGTCAGAGCCAACCACGGCGAGAAGATTAAGGGTAGAAAGTTACTAGAGGATCTGGACCTGGAGGACCTCTGGAGAAGTCTACCTGAGTTGATAACTAAACGTGAAGTTTGGAGAATTGTGCAACAACTTTATGACCCAATGGGTCTAGCAGCACCATTGCTGCTTAAATCCAAACTTTGTCTGCGCTCAGTTTGCATACATGGATGTAACTGGGATGATGTTATACCTGGAGAGTTGAGGTCGGAGCTCGTGTCCAGCCTCCAGGACCGTTCGGCACTTGGAAATGTGTCGTTCAGACGTTCGATGGTTCCTGATAAGCCGTTGGGGCTTCCAATGCTTGTTGGTTTCTGCGATGCATCTAACCAGGCCTATGCAGCCATCACCTACCTGAGATGGCCAGTTCCTGGAGGATATGATGTAGTTTTGTGTTGCGCCAAGTCACGTGTCGCACCAGTGAAGATAGAGTCTATACCAAGGTTAGAAATGCTTAGTTGTCTAATTTTGGCCAGGCTTGTGGATACTGTTGCCAGAGCCCTACCTTTCAACATTTCTGGCAAAGTATTTTTTAGTGATAGCAGCTGTGCCCTGGCTCAGTTATCCAGTAACAGTGTCATGCTAAATGTTTTCAACAGTCATCGTGTTTCCGAGATACAACAGTTGACGAGCCCTGAAGATTGGAGATGGGTTCCAACCCAGCACAACATCGCCGACCTGGCGATGCGTGGTTTGTGCACGATTGAGGATGTACAACCTGGATCTACATACCAGGAAGGTCCAAGCTGGTTGCGCCTGGAACAGGACCAGTGGCCCATTAAGACGGCGGGTGAGGTAAATGCATCCATTCCCGAGAGCGAGCTAAATCCCAAGATGGCGAAGCTCAAGGTAATGTTCACACAGGTAGTGGACAATGATTTCTGGAGGTCCCTGGCAAGAAGGACCTACAGGCAGGCAAGGAGGACTGTGGCCGCAGTTCTTAAGGCTGCCAACTGCTTTAAAACGCTGCTTCTCAAGAAACGTGGCGTTGCAGCAAATGAGGATGGTGTTAGCAACAATGATAGTTCTAAGTATTATGAGAACTATACTTTCACAAATACATACATGGATTCTGTTTGTGACCTGTTTTTGACTTCCTTCAACCAAGAGAAGGAGATGACCATGGACGCCGAGGGGAAATTCGACTCCCTTCAACCTTATCATCACAAGGTCCAGGTTTGTTGGCCCATTGTGGGTCATGATGGATGTTATCCTCTTAGGACATTTACAATATTGAAAATGTCCGGGAGAGGAGATGAGGCTCTTGAGGCCGCTGCTGGAGGCCCCAGGAAGATTATGAAGGACAGCCCAGGTGTTGTCTTGCTCAGCCGCCACAACAGGCTGGCGCGGCTCATCCTTCAGCAGTCCCACGATGAATTGGGGCATGGAGGCCATCGTAAGACGTTGGCGCAAAGCCGCAGGTATGCATGGATCACACATGGTCGCATGGAGGCTATGAAAGTGGTCAAGAGTTGTGCTGCATGTTCCATTGAATATGCCAAGCGTTCGAGTCCCGCAATTGCTAATATTCTGCCAGATCGTGTCGAGCCCTCTGTGCCCTTCAAGGAGGTGCATATGGACCTTGCGGGGCCGATCGAAGTTACGAAGCCTGGCGTTGGTACCAGGAGATCCAAGACCAAGTACAAAGTTTGGTTGTTGATTGTGGCCTGTAGATTTACACAGGCTGTGTTTGTTGATGTGTTGACTGATTATTCAACTGAAGCCGTGCTGGTCGGCTTGAGAAAACTTCAGGCGTTTTACAATATGCCTAGAAGGGTTACCACAGACAGAGGCACCAATATGGCTGGTGCCAAACGAATTATGGATGAACTTTTGAAGGATACCCGGATGCATTTTGAATGGCATCTGGTGCCCACTGCAGCACACTCGTTCGTGGGTACTGTGGAGAGGCAGGTTGGGCTGGTCAAGCGTGTGTTGAACAAGAAGTTGGCTTGTGCTACTGTAACCTTCAATGATTTATTGGTGTTGTGTGCTGAGACTGCAAGAGTCTTAAATTCTAAGCCATTGACCTATGCCACCCAAGGAGATGACGTCAATTGCTGGAGAATAATTTCACCTGCTGATCTGTTGGGCGGCAGGACCAACGATGCAATCTGCACCTTTGAGACAGGTTGTAAAGAGCCCATCACCAGGAGGCTGGAGAACTTGGAGGAGTTGACCCGTCAGTTCCATCAGGTGTACAAGGAGCAGCTCATGCCTGAGCTACTCAAGTCCGTCAAGTGGCGCAGCAACAAGGTGCTGCTCGAGCCGGGAGACGTGGTGCTGATCGACGATAGCACAAATTTGATAAAGAAGTTCAGATTGGGGCGTGTGGAAGAAGTGCGCCCAGGTGGGAGGACCGTGGTTTGCAAGTTCAAATTATCAGATGACGCAGCCGCCACGAGTAACGAGACTTCCGCAAGACGTCTGCTCAAGATCAATCTACCCAAAGTTTAGTATAAGTATCGTTCTTGTTTAACTTTGAATCTTATTTTTACGTAGATTTATCAGATATTTTTTTCGAAAGACAAAAAACGCAAATTTTGACGCAATTTCGTTTAAACTTTCAAATTGACGCAAGATTTTTTCATTTGAAATGCAAACTTAAGTTATTTATTCGTTCACGCAAGTTTTTTCAATGATTTAAGTCTTTCCGGGACCAGGGATTTTTTTTTGCGGAAATTTTCCTAGGTACCTACGCAAATACGAACATTTTTTATCCTTGTTTGATTGAAATTCGATATGATAAAAAGTAACACAATGAGATTTTTACATCATACAAATATTCTTTAAGATTTATTATAATCACATAGATAATTTAATATTACATATATATTAAAATTATTTCTATTTACCTTTTAACTGATGTACCTAAAGAAAAATGCAGATTTTTTCACCTTGAAATAAGTAGATTCTTTGAGTTCTAAGATTTAAGCTTAATAAGACCGCTCTATAGTGTATCTTAGCTCTGTTACCTCGGCCAGACATACTACAGAACGGCAAAACTAAAGCATAAGATAATTTTATTTTGATTGCTTTGATTGTTGATTCTAAAGTTTCTTGAATTATTCATGATTCTTTTAATTTTGATTGATTTAAACATCACTAATTATGTTTATTTTCAGTTGATGGAGCCCTGCGCCAGAGATCCTGTCGGAAATTATGCAGTATCAAAAAATTGTGATGGAAAGACATAACGTCCGTCAGGATAGCTGGAACATGGCATTATTATTATTTGAAAGATTGGTTAGTTTGTATCTCGAGGGGTTCATTCTAACTGAGGCCCCAAATTGCCTTAATTTTGACTGTATGAATATGTACAAGTTGCTTTCTTCTTAAAACAGAGAGAAATTGCAAACTCAGCATTTTTAGAAGTTCTTTTCTTATAATTGAGCTTTTGTTTTATTTTTGGTAATTTAATTTGCATATTTCAATTGCAATTTTATTTACGCAATTTTGATTCACGAAGATTTAAAATTATGAAATTTTAATTTTCCGATGTTTGATGATTTTTTTACAGTCATATTTCATTTAGATTTAAATATCTATTTTATTAAAACATGTTAGATTTAAGGATCCTACCTATTTTATCTAAGAATGTCTAGATGTAAGCCCGAGTATTTTTCCGCTGGAGAAAATGCTAATTTTTGAGAAGTTTTTTATGAAATTTTACTTTTCTTTTCTAGCAAAAAGATAAATAGAAAAAATGTCATTATTTAATCTTTCTTTCTTTTGATTTAAAAGTTTGAGTTGATTATTTAATTATTGATGCGATTTTTAATATAAAAAATCATTTGCCTATTATTATGTAGGTACCTAATCAAAGTTTAGGTACTATTGATTATTAATTCATGTATTCGCAATTACATGGTCTGTAATTCTAACTTTAATTGAGATTATGAGGCCATGATATAATGAGATGTGTGAGTGGTAAATGTGCATTTCATGAATGTTGAATGCTTCTCCCATTCCTTATTCCTATCCTTGTGTGGTAGTGGAGTCGGTTTGAGTTATTGTGGTGTTCGTAAGTTACCATATTTAATTTTAGGCCTGATGGCCATGCCATTTTAAACTCTTGTAATTTATGCGTTATGAGATTGTGATTTTGTGGACACTGTCTGCACGCATGATGTTAAGATGAGTTATTGTGTTCGATTCCCAGTGACTAGACGGGTGTGTGTTGGAATGATTTTCTTGTATTCCCTGGCAAGTTCGAACCCATTAATTCCCTTTTCCTTACACCAGAGAATGTGTGTGTTACGCGGCATTCCTAACTATCTCCGCGCTTCGCTTGTAAACAAACAAAGAGGCGCACGTTTTTTCCTTGATGATTCCCATGTGAAGAGCTACGTGAATAAAAATAATGTATTGGTTGGATATACATGCGCTCTAATCCGTGGAAGATCTCAAATAAGCCTTCCTGCTTAGTTTGACATCATAATGTGGTAAGAATTCATCTTAATTCTTAATAATAAGTGTAGTATGGTATATTTTTACGAAGAAATTTAAAACATTAATTTTTCAACAAATAGACCATTTAACTGCTAACTTTTGACATACGAATATTTTCCTTAATTTTATTGATCATTTGAATCTAAAATTATCAATTTCTGATGCTATTTAATATGTTTCGTGCCAATTTAAAGTTTTTTAGAAATTTTATATTTTTAATTAAATTGAAATCACGCAACCTCGATCTACAAAAATAATAAACCATTAATACTATGTAATTAATTTTTATATTTTTGTTTTAGATTCACCGTTTTCATGGTAATAAATACACATTCGTAAACATTCACATGTTGGTCATTCGGAGGGCTTGGAGATTAAGATTTCGTGAACGGCAAGGCATGCGTTCCGAAACAAGTTCAGAGTGCAGGTATAGATATACAGAGAGAGGTATACCGATAAATGGATATAAAGATAAAGATAGAATATACTACAGATACAATATACGAATATAGTATAATAATATTATGTAACTAACCAGTATTTGTTTTATGATTGACATCGGCTCCATAGTCTAGAAGTAGACTGACTGTTTCTGTGTTCTCACCCATTGCTGCCCACATAAGACTTGTGTAACCTAGATATAAATATATTATTTACATTATATATTCTTTAGTTCAGAGTACATTTATAGATATACATAGAGAGGTATACAGAAATAGATAGATATGTAAATGAATATATAGATAGTTAGATAGAATATACTAAAGATATACTATATATTAAAAAAATACTATGTAACTAACCATCATTATCTTTAATGTTGACATCGGCTCCATGTTCTATAAGTATTCTGACTACTTCTGTTTTTCCATTCTGTGCTGCATACATAAGACTTGTCCATCCTAGATATAAATATATTAGTTACATTATATATTCTTTAGTTCAGAGTACAGTTATAGATATACATAAAGAGGTATATGGATAGATATAGATAGATAGAAAGATAGTAAGATAGACAGAAAGATAGTTAGATATATAGATATAAATATAGATAGATAGGTACAGATAGATATTTACTCCAGATAATATAAGAACTGGTATTGTAAGCCACCAAAAAAATCTGATATAGATAAGGTTTTTATGTGCATTCGGAGCGTGCTATACTTACACAATAAACAAAAAAGACCAGTATTATGCCAATTTTTACTATGTTGCTTACTTAAAGAAAACCTTAGATTCTTGAATAATGGAAATTTTTAGTTTGCCTTCTAACGTCAATTATATTTTTGTGCATTGAAAGTCTGTACTGCCAGCTGTTTGGCCCCTAGCTCATGCTCAAGTTCATAATATAGGTAATAGATAGATAGTTAGATATATATCAAATAGATAGATAGATAAACTTATATTCAGATTGATAGACAGATAAATAGATGTATAAATGGATATATATATAGATAGATAAATAGATAGATAAATAGATATATAAATAGATAGATAAATAGATAGATAAATAGATAGATAAATAGACAGATAAATAGTTGGATAAATAGATAGATAGATAAGTAATAAATATATAAGTAACTTTGAAAAAATAGAATTTCTGAATTCAATACTTTTTATATTATAGGAAATCTTATTGTTTCAATGTTTTGATTACAGATACATTTATTTCTATCCAAAGCAAATCAAATCTTTTTCTTTTTACAATTATTAACTCTTTGGAGAATTTGAGTAAATTTTTAAAATAGTCACATTATCTAATAGATAATGCATATGATTTTAACTAATCTTAATGTAACAGCTTCTGTGACTGCAATTTCTTTACTCTGTCTAATAAATATTACCAAAAGATGCAGTTTCATCAACAGAAGAATGACCATTATTCAATATATTCTTTACTTCTATATTGTCTCCAAGTTCAGCTGCTGCAAACAAAGCTGTAAAAAAAGTATTATAGCCAGGCTGTATAACGGAATGATTTGCAGCAATGGTGCTAAAATTACTTTCATATATGAAAAATTTAGGTCAGAATTTTTGTTGGTCTGTCCGTTCATACATAAAAAGACAATATATCTTATTATTGATATATGTATGTTATAATTTGAATATTGGTAAACAAAGTTCTATATTAAACATATTGATTATTTACATTGGTGTCCCCTATTATATAATTAATCAATTTGTCTCATTTCTGAAATTATATACAATGTGTTTCAGAAAAAACTGGGTTTTCAGGTTTTGAGAAACAACCAGAAGAAATATGAAGAAAAAAAAATTATAGGTCCATATTCCCTGTAAAAATGTACATCAGATTTACTTAAGGTGTCTTTTAATATCTCTGAAAATGCGGCTGTACTGATTGGTACATGTAGGGGAAAAATGCTTGATGTTAAATATGAGATATCAAAAATAAGCAAGCTATCTTAGTTTGAAAATGTCGTTAAAAGTGCTTCTATTTATATCATATTAGGTTAATATGTCACAAATGTCAAATCAAAAGGGATTGAAAGGGGAGGGGCAGGAGGAGCGGTTATGAGAGCATAATTGAATGATCATAATTGAATCATAATTAAAGCAAAAATTAAAATTGGTTATTTATTCTTTAAAAAGCATCATTGATATAGATTTTAATTGTAATTATTAGAATATTTGGTTGAGCATGCTATAATGTCGTTTTCAATTTAAAAGAAGAATTTTATTGGATGTTATACAAGAATAAAGTAAAACACATACATTTTGAATTCTTTAAGCTCTAAAAAGGGCTATTTTTTTAAGAGATATTAAAAAACACCTTTTATAAAATTGATCCTTTTTTTTATAGAGATTAAGAATATATAATTATTTTGTTCATACTCCTACTGGTTGTTTCCCAAAATCGGAAAACGCAGTTTTACTTGAAAACCCTGTATAAGTTCTAGATATTATGAAAAATTTTAAAAATTCATATTTTGAAAATTTTTGAAAATTACATCAAAGTTTTATTAATGTATATTTACCTCCTGTTTTGTAGCTTATTTCTGATGCTAAAAAATAAAATTTAATTCTTTAATTTTGCTTCAAAATCTGTTAAGATTTTTTTCTAATATAAGTGTATGGATTTAGAATAAATACAACTAAAATATTTTTATAAAAATAATCCTACCTCCACATTGACTTTGTCCAAAATCACCACCAGCCTGTTTAATTTTCGACACAAAATGAGGATTACCCCTTGCCATTACAAGAGGTGTTCTTCCTGATTACAAAACATATATGAAAACTGAACCTTATGATTTTTACTAAATTCAAAATATATATAAAATCATTTATTGTATTAATAAATCTTACCTTTTTTATCTTGTATGTTTATATCTTCTTTGTAAACCATTACCACAGTATCAAATAAGTTGATGCATTGAGAATGATACTTTCTACAAGCATCTGAAATATATTATAGAAAATTTTATATTTAATACAGTTTAAAAATGCTTAAATATTGTAATCTGCATCTTTTGGTTGGCCAAACAACCTCTATTTATTAGTGCATTTGTCCAGGGAGTAAGTGAGTGGACAATGGATCAACTATTCAATTATGAAGGGTCTCAAACCTTGGGTACCAGCCCAAAGTGTTCATGAAGGATTTAACAAGATTTTGGGGACTTTGGGTACTAAAGTGCATATGCTCCTGAATTTGTTATGATCCTAGCAAACAAAAAGCAATAAAAATAATAAACACAATTTCTAGCAGACAAAAATGTTTATATATAATGAAATTATTATGGCTGGTTTTAAAAATTTTTTTTACCAAGAAAATATCATTTCATGTATTGAAACTCTACTGTGATATATATGTAATAAACAATCTAAGAACCCTTATGTGTTCAAGTGTAGTAGTGTAGTAGCGCAGCAGTCTCATTTGAGGGTAAGAAATTCATCAAATGTTCGCACGATTTGGCGGACACAAACCTAATGACATACTTGCACAGTTGCGGACTCGCGTCCAAAACTAAGCTGTCAGGCACTAGTGTGGCCTTTATGCCCACAGATGGGCCACAGAAATGGGTGAAAGTACTCAACAGCATGGCCAGATATCATATAGGCCTCATCACCCCGCTACCGCCATTGAAGGACATAATAGAGACAGACAATCTAATCGTTAAATTCATGCGAGAAAACGGCCAGTTTAACAAAGATGTCTTTTTTAAAGGTTTCGAGTCAGAGATTAAATCTCTACTCCAGGACCTGAAAGCCAACAAGCTGCCCGGCGTCCAGATAGAGAGGGACAATGAGGATCAACCTACCATGGATCATAACGGCGTTACTAACGCTGACACCGCCGAATTTCCTGCCCTCCCAGACAGCGGTGCCGCGGTTCCAGCACTATCCAAGTCCAGGACAGCCCCGGCCTCAGGTACAGCAATGGCTGCTACTGCTCCCACAGGTACGACAACAACAACGACCACAGTTTTGACAAGGTCTACAGCCTCCAAATCTTAAACAGTCTATCAAAGACTCCAGGATTCCTAATATTAGCATTGAGAACATTGTTGTAATGCTACTGGTATATATATTATACAAATTTCACATGTAACGCAACTAACACAACTATACGCTTGGCCGTTTTTATACAATTATCTTTGTTGTGTTAAAATCTTTGTAATTTTCCTTGTACTATTATTAAATGATCTGTCAATGCTTTAAACTAATAAAAAAGACTGATTAAGTAAGATTAAGTAAGTAAATTATTACGTGAGCATTTATAATCTTTACCTTAAATATCTAATTAAATTAAATTTTCTTCACAACATTATCTTTTTTAACCTTCTCTAATTTTTCTCTCTAAATATTCTCTAATTTTTACCCTAATTTTTCTCTAATTAATGGGGTGGGGGGGGGGATAAAAAAAAGACTCGTAGAGACACATATCATGATTAATGTTTATGTTATTTTAGTGGAACACAAGCCAAGAAATGCTGCCTGCATAGTTGGAAACAAAGCTGAAGCTGCTCCCCCGTGTCCTTGGCCTCCAGACACATCCATAAGCAACGGGTTCTAGTCAGGTAGATGATATTGAGGGGCTTAATGGGAATATCAACTATAATCTCTGCAGTATTCTCTACGATGATACATTTAGAGAGTACTCTAGTGACTTTAACATAAAATGTGACTATATAGATATAGATTCTCTTTTTGATAAATTCAAGTCTTCAAGTAACCAATTATCTAAAATATTCTCTATAAATATCCAGAGTTTAAATAGTAAAATCCAGCAGCTAAGGAACTTAATTGACAAGGCTTCGTTAGAGGGGATGGGCCCGTCGATCATATCCCTGCAGGAGATATGGTTGTCGGAGGAGTCAAACACAGATAGTCTAAAATTAAATAATTATAACTTTATCTCTGCCCCACGACCGGAAGGGAGAGGGGGAGGGGTTGGGTTATATGTAGATAACAAATATCAAACTAAGGTTCTATTCAAAAATTTTTTTATACCACACATATTTGAGACTATGTGTGTTTTCATTTGGCAATTTTAAAGCCCTAATTGTAAATGTTTATAGGCCCCCACATAAGAACCCTGAGGATCTTGAAACCTTTTTTAATGTTCTTGCTAACTTTCTGGACATTGTTGATGATTGTAACCTCCCAACATTCTTCATGGGCGACTTCAATCTTAATTTGTTCACATCCTATGACGTCTTAGGTTCTGCCTCTCGTTTTCTCAATATTATGATAAGTAGCGGCTATTTATCCCTAACATTAAGAGCAACTAGAATTAAAAATTTTTCATTCTCTCTTATTGATTCAATCTTCTGTAAGGACTTCCTAGACAACTTTGTAGATTCTAATGTAGTTGTAACAGACCTGTCTGACCATCTTGTACTTAGTAGTTCATTCTCTCATATTATTCCTAAACCCACCAAAAGACCACAATATTTTGAAAAGAGATTCCTTGAGGAAGCAAACATTGATAATTTAAATCATGAACTATCATTACAAGATTGGGAAGAAGTTCTTAACACGGAGGATGTTGATTTAGCCTATGCGAAATTCTTTTCTGTGTTTATTTCTTTGTACAACAGCTGTTGTCCAAAGGAAAAAATACGCAACAACCGTTGCACTATGCCGCAGTCGCAGTGGATGAATCAACATCTTCTGTTGTGCAATCGTTTCCGAGATAAGTTGTATAGGAAAGCCTTAAATAGTCCAACCGAAGAAAATTGGGATAATTATAGTCGCTATCGCAATAACTACCAGAGGGCATGCAGGGAAAAAAAACATTTACACTATCAATCTGAACTTGAAAAAGCGGGTAAAAACGGCCGGCAGATATGGCAAGTTTTGAGGGAAGTAATGGGTAAATCTAGGTTTCAAAATGATATAGAATACTTGGAAATTGATGGGAAAAAAATTCAAAAAAAAAAAGACATTGCAAATTCTTTTAATCAACATTTTGCAAAATTAGGTGAGAATCTCACCCCTGAAATACCCAACACTTCCAAGGATTTTCGTGATTACCTACCCCCCCCAATAAATGATAGTGTATTCGTTCCTCCCCTGGATGAACTCCAGGTATTTAATGCGATAACAAGTTGCATACCTAAGACTGCAAAGGATGTGAATGATATATCATGCAAACTTTTGGTCCAATGCGCCGCCAACATCGTTAGGCTGCTTACCCACATCTTTCCCTCAGAAATGAAAGTTAGCAAAACTGTCATTGTTTACAAATCAGGACCAGTAAGTAGTTTAGAGGCATGGAGGGGGGTGTCAATTATCAACACGTTCAGCAAACCCCTGGAAAAGATTATGTATAGGACATTATATACCTTCCTAGATGAAAGATCATTTTTTTCTCCACGGCAGTTTGGTTTCAGACCTAACATCTCCACGGCACATAATGTTCTTGGTCTTGTCAATCGAATCACGGCCGCGCTTTCTGAAAAGAAAGTGTGTGCCGGGATATTAATAGATATCAAAAAGTGTTTTGATTTAGTTGATCGTACAATTTTGTTGAAAAAACTTGAGCCTTATGGCTGCCGTGGAGTGTTCTTGAGATGGTTTGAGAGTTATTTTGAGGGTAGGGCTCAACAGGTGGCTTTTGGGGGAGAATTTTCTGATATTCTTTATATTGTTATAGGGCTCGACACTTGGCGTATTACTCTTTCTCCTCATGGTAAATGATCTAGACTCTGCCACTAGGGATGCATTACTGAGCTTATTTGCAGATGACACTTTTGTGTTGCTAACTGCAAATAATGTACAGGAACTGTTCAATAAGATTGAAACTACTCTTCCCCAGATCACAGATTGGTGTAATAGCAATCGCTTAATTATTAACAGCAAAAAAACCAAAGTAGTTTTATTTCAATCGCCAAAGCAAAACTTTACGGAAGAGGAAAAAAATCTTATTGCTCAGTTTCCAGTATATATTAACACAAATCATGAAGGAGAAAACCTTCCAGAAAAAATCAGCAGGCTGGATCATATATCACTGAGTAGGGAGGAGCCTAGTGAACGAGCCGCAAGACACCTGGGTGTCCAGATCGATGAAAAGTTGTCCTTTAAGATTCATTTTAACATGATGCATAAATGGTTGCTAAGGATAGTATTTTCGCTAAAACAAATGAAAAATTTACTTGATTCAAGACATCTTAAACTGCTTTATTCGTTCTATGTAAAATCAATAATAGGTTACTGCTTAATCGTGTTTACGGCTGTTCCAAATACTTTACTTGAGCCAATATTAAAACTCCAAAAAGAATGTTGTCGTATAATATTAAAAAAGCCACACCGGACTCCATCAAGGATTCTATTCAAACAGTTGGAAATTTTACCAATTAAAAAACAAATGGACTATGAAGTCCTCTTATTTATGTATAAATATAAAAACAATCTCCAGCCAAAAGTATTTGACAACACATGGAACACCCGTAACTCGGTACATGGTTATGAAACTAGAATTAGGTATGACTTTACAATAGATCAAACTAACAGGAATTTTATATTTAACTCCCCACTTCATTATTTTCCAAGAATATGGAATTCTTTACCAGAAAACTTAAAAACCATTCCTACATATCTAGAGTTTAAAAGGAAAGCATTCCTTCACATTTTAAATACCATCTAGTTTCGACCAATAGTTATACTTATTATTAATATTAATATCTTGTATATTATTGATTTTACAGAAAGACACACATGACATCATATTCATATTCATAATCACCACCTAAAAGCAGTTTAACAAGTCAATCTTTTTATTCTTATTCTTATCCTTATCCTTCTTTTTTTCATTTGTGGGGCAGGAACTAATATTCTTAGCAATCTCAAATTTCAAATCTTAAAAACATGACAGCTTTTCATCAACCCTTGACACATAGTTGACAGGGCATCAGTTTTTTCATCCTTGAAAGTTTTTTACCTTTTTTGTCCTAGCCCTCGAGTCTTGTCCTGACCATAAATCATTTACAGGGAGTCGGAGACATATAATGAAATTTTTGAATTGTAAATTTTAAATGCTAAATTTTGAATTGTAATTTTTGTTATCAGATTGGACTACGTGCGAGATTCCCTACAACCATAGTCTCCTGTCGGGATTACATTGTGTCCCTAGAGTCCGATCCACGTACCTACATCCCTGGAATTAGATGTTACGTCAAAATAAGTTCCTTACTAGGGGCTGACCTCTGCCGTCAAAATTAAAGTAAATTTTTTTTAATTTTTAATTCTTTCTTTTGACACTTGTCCATTTTTAGACCATTTCTAGACCATTTTCAGACCATTTTCATTTCTTTTAACACTTTGTCCATTTTTTAGACCATTTTTCATTTCTTTTCAAATTAACTTAATAAAACTTAATTTATTTAATCCGGCAGAGGAAAGCTCCTCGAAAACTGTTGGATTTACCCTTAATATTAGAATTATTCACTTGAATCTTAAATTATAAAATCTTAACTTGAAATCTATAAATTAAAAATTCTTTATAGACTTTTAAATTTTTCAATTTTTTCAATTCTTAATTTTTGTTTCTTTTCCTTTACTTTATTTTTCTTTATTCTTATCTTATAGTCATACAGCATGTCCATTGATCACAATTATAGCTGAGACGCCCACTAAAGCCTTGATTATCTCTACCTGGCTAACCGCTAGCCGATCAATTCGTTGATCGGCCACGTATTAACATTGTTGTAAAGGTTGTTATGGAGAGTCACGGATGCGGAGGCGTAGCAGAAGCAGCGGAGAAGGCGAGCTTGCAGCAGATTTAAGGCGGTGGAACCACGCAGCGGATAACTTATTTAATCTGCCAATTGGCGGTACCCGCAGGCGAAAGTGGTACCAACACCAACCACAGTCCAGCCAGCAGCGGCTCTGCCTCACCTGGGCCGCCAAAGAGAAATCACCTAGTTAATCCAAATTAATCAGCAATGTTCACCCATAATAATTAAAACTGTATTATTATTAGATAAATATGAATATATTGATATATTAATATAATCGCCATGTTATAATGTAATAATTAAAATGTCTATGTGATTGTCTCATAACAGGGTTGAAAGAGTTATTGAATAAAAGTTCTTATTATTATTATGTGTTATCTTATATATAGGTGGCAGATAATGATATAGGATAAGGGATGACAAAGTTCTAAGGGCGATTTTTTCTAGTGATTAATTACAGAAAGTTTTCTTCATTGTTATACACTGGTAACCTAATTTTCAAATAATTTTTTTTTCTTAGAACTAATTATTGAATCTGGTTTTCATTGTCTTTCAGTGAAAACTCCATGGTATATATTTGTATATATGTATTGATTTGCTCTCAGATCACAGTTATGGAATCTTGACCACAAAGATTTTTTTTATCCAATCTTGACAAGTGAGGTATTTTTGGAAAGAGGAATATACATATCTATCTAGCTATATCTGCTCAAAAACCAATTACAGCTGTGATGATTTTAGAGTTAATTCATGGGAACGTTTTAAGCTAATTCCTGCCTAGATTCTAGAAGCGCAGCTGCTAGTCTATAATATATAATAGAACAATATCTGTTCATCAGAAGCTTAGTATCTTGGTAACCAATGAGCTGAGTAGGTTCTACTCTACAGGGAATATACTTACTTAAGCTATTTTCTTGTATTCAAAAACAATTAATTACATCACTATGGGGTGAATTTGAAAAAAAATTTAATCAAAGAAAATTAGCTATTTTCCGCTTTCTGGACAGTTATAGATATTTCATGATAAAAACCGCCTGTATTTTAAAGATAGGATGTTTAAATCCCCAAAAATTAATTGAGAGTAAACAATTTGACAGGTATTTTTGCAATAATTGATTAATACAACTTTCTTTAAATATTTGAATTTAGCTTCGGATAAAAGTTGTTTAGGGAAATTATGATGTCTATAAACTGTTTGTTTATCTCATAATAGTAAATCCATTGTATGGAGAATATTTTAGCCAATTATTGCATCGTATCATAATCATCTGTTCCTCTGGTACAATCAAAAGCATAACCGGTTGTAATCTACTGGATATCATTCAGTTTCGTAACCATTACCCCCCCCCCCTTCCTTTCTCTTGATTTCTCTCTTTCTCTATCCCTCTCACTAGTGAATGAAAGAAGATTGCCTGGTTGGGGGGAGGGGGGGGTTGGGGTTGGGGGGGGTGGTCTGAGATTACGGGTTTTTTTTCTCACTTTCTTGTTAAAAAGCTAGCTTCATATAGTATATATATATATATATATATAAAATAACGTTTTTTAAATATAATGTATTTTAATATACTTAAACAATTTTTTATTTACAAAGCTATCTCTTAAAATAAAGAAATTTAATCATTGTTTGTATTTTGCTAGCAGAAACAAAAGAACAGAAAAAATAATATTTTGTACACTAAGACGACATTTAAACACTTCTTAAGGAGGTTTTTTTCCAAAACTCAATATAAATGTTTTTTTGGCAGGCGGTTTCTTACAGAAATCCTTAGATTAATTTTTTTTATGAAAAAAATACATAGTAATTATTTTTTCTAAAAACTAATAGCATTTATGAAATCTTTAATTAAAATTTCACAAAATTGCATGAACACTTCTTTAATAAAAATGTCTCTAGGAAAATTAGCAGAAGATTTCCCTGGTCCTTTGAAGCCAAAATTTTGATATAACTAAAAATGTCATTTTTAAACAACTATACCTTTTGCTTATTGAAGCTAAAGGCTTCAAAATTAAGGTATACTTGTGGCATTCTTTTAGAAGGTAATCATTGTATTTCTTGCTGGTTTTCTTTAAGATCAATGCTATATATGTAGGAGTTAAACTTCCAATTAACTCTTATGAGGGAAACATCTAGGTAATAAATCCACAATGTAGCAAATTTGATTTGACTTTTACCTTGATTGAAAAACAAATTTTTACAATCTTCAATTGATCCGCATACATCAATTGTTGTATGAATAGCTGTCAAAATTTTCACATCATTCCTAAATAATTTTATAATAGTTTAAAGTTTTTTTGGTCATTTTTCTTATTTGTAATATATTTCCTGTACAATAACTGATCCCCTTGTTTTAATACATAGAAGTAGCTGTGTAAATCATATTTTCCCTGTAAAATGACTCTCCTTTCTTTACCGACAAACAAATGGAACAAATAATGATTGAATTAGATGTTCATTTCAAAGGAAACATCATTAAACATTTAAGCTTTATAAATTAAATGGGAGTTTAGAAAATTCAGATGGACAAAATGAAAGATTGAGTAGTTTTGCTAATAAAAAATATAAACTTGCCCTGTTTTTGTCCACATTTTGTGATTTGGTCTGCATCTTGAAATAATTTTCTCTGCCCATTCAAGTTTGTTATCTGGTATCCAAAAATTGGTGCTGGCACTGTTGATAATTTCATGGAGAGTAGATACAACTAATAATATGAGTATTTTTGTAGAAGTAAAATGGAAAAACATTTTTGTAATGAGATTTTACATTTCCAAGCATTAGTTTACAAAGTTGAGATGAATTTAGATTTATATATTTTTAAGATATCACACAGAGCAGCCCGTCAAATCTTCCCTCAAATCAATTATTGCCCATAACTATAATATAAATTACCAATAAAACTATAAAGGATATGGTAAAAAATCCATTTCATAAATTTCAATTCTGCCTCATAAAATCTTTTAAATGATGCAAACATTTTGTATGGTACATTTCTATTTTCAGGGAATAATTTCCAAATGAAACATTCAGATAACATTTTATCTTTTTTTGCTGTAAATAAGAATACTTTCCTAGTGACTCTGGTTCCTTTTCCAAAAGATTACATACACTGTCATTTCTAGATATTAAATTTTATAATTTATAAAATATATGTGTCTGTTCTGAATATCCAAATGATACTGCATGTAACTACACTGACTTCACCCTATTTTAAAAAGTTGGATATGTTTAAAGAAAAAAAATTTAAAATGTATGATTTGGGACCCCCTAGTGCTATTGGGGTAGGGCTGAATTAAATAATAGATAACTTCAAAAACTAGTTTTGAAATATCTTTCTGTTTAAAGGAAAAATTATGAATATACTTAATAATATTAGAGTGTTATTCAAATATCATAAAATAAAAAATAATAATAATTCTCCATATATTTTCACATTTCTAAAGTTTGATTCTGTTCAATTTACTAGTTTTTATGTAATAGGTAATAATTAATGATTTTTAAAAAATTATGAAAATAAGAAATTTTACTCATATCACTCTAAATGATAGCTTCTAGTCTCTAGTTTTCTGGATGTTGTTTAATACATATTAAAGATAAGACAAGTATGCAAAATATTTTTTGGAAAATTTTGTTAGAAAATTGCAGTCTGTAGTTTTTTTTTGTAGTTCAGAAAAATATACACCCCATTATTTAAAGTGTATATTATAAATGAAATGTTCAAATCGGAATTGGATTATGATTTGACCCTGAAATTATACAGCAATTAGGCAGCCCCAGTAATTAAAATTTTTTGTTGACAATTTTTCAAAAGTGTGAGTATTACAAAAAATGATTACCCTAAGTTTTCAATATTTTCTATGAGTTGGTCAATTTCTGTTCTATTCATGTTTTCTTGGACTTCAATAAATCCTGTTTCTCTGTGAGTTTGAACAATTGCCAGCGAAATTGCTGAAATGATGAAACCAAAAAGAAGAAAACCTAAACATGGAAATAAGCTTCATACTGAAAGGGCTCACAAAAATTAATAGATATTTGTTGTAACTTTATACTTTTACTGTTTCAAAATAATCTAAAGGTGAATTTGAAGAAGCATAAATTTAAATTCTAATTTTAACCACACTAGGAAATAACAATAAGAATTGAATTCCACATTATTTTTTAAGTAAAAAACAAATTTATATCAAATATTATCACAATACTTTTATATATTCTTTAATTTTCAGCTTAAAGAGTGTTTTGCTTTAAATATTCCTTTAAAAATTAGAATAGTTCCTGATTGATTATATTTTTACTGTAAGAATTTTACCCCCACCTTAATAAATTCCCCCTCCCCCTCCAAAACAAAAAAAAATTTAAAATATCTTGCATTTCTTGTTGTGCAAACCAACAGCCATTTATCCTACCTGCAGCAATGTCAACAATTCTTCTTTTTTCAAGAAATCTAAGTAAGATAACTATGAAGATTTAAAATTTTAACACATGTCACACACTATTTTTTACGCAATTAGAATGAGAGGCAAAAAAATTCACAATTAACATATGATTAACATATTTCAAAATATCAAACTGGTAGTAATGTTAAATTTAGTTTAACTTCCCAAACTAGAATGGTTAGGGGGTTTTGTTTGCACTGGATGTAGTTGCCAAACAAAAGTAATACTTGGAAAAATTGATATGATATGAAGTTTTGATGGGTGTTAAAACAAATATATACCTTTTGAGATTTTCCATTCTAGAGGTGACAATATTTTCTTCTAAATAGGAAATAAATGTTAAATGATTTGATTGCTAAGAGAAATAGATAGCAACAATATTCAAAGATCTAGAGTTACAAAACAAGAAATTTTAGCATAAGAATTTTGAAAGACTCACCCCCTTAGGACTTTTGAAGCTAGAAGAATATTTTTTTTCAGAAAAAAGTATTATTGACATAAGTAAGGTTAGGTAAGAATTTGGTAGCTATGCAAGATAAGGCCATCTTTTTTTCCCTCCTGATCTTGTAGGTTCTTTGATTAAAAAAGCAGATTATTTTTCCAACTAACCTGTAGCACTTTCTAGTGGTTGCAGAGGGTTCTCATTTCTTTCAAGAAACAAGAAATTGGTCCAACATGTCTTGAACATCAAGTATTGAATAAATTCAACACTAGAAATCACAAGACTTGTGGCAATTGTCACCCATACAATCTTCTGAAGAAACAGTAACTTTCTAGCTCTCTCTGCACAGTTCCACCTATTGACAAAAATAAAATATTTAAAATTTAGGACATTAAAAAAAAGTTAAATAATCATCTAAATATTCAAGTAAATTTAGGTAATCTTTTATACATTTATAATATTGTATACTATAAAACTATGCCTTTTCCATGGTAATTAATTAATTTAGAATTCTGAAATTAAGAGTAAAGTAATAGTTAAGTAATAAATTTTTACTCCATGAGGTCAGGATACATATTGTTTATAACATCTATGAGTCATGATGTATGTCAACATACATGTACATGTAACGTCATTTATAACAAAATTTTAAAGCTTACCACAAATCAGGTTCAACAAAAGGAAAAACTTCTTGCCAATTCAGGATTTGCAGGACCACAACTACTATGATCAGAATGAAAACAACAAATTTGTTGTACATTCTGGACAGGATGATGTTGTTATGGTCTTCAGCCATCTTGAAGGAAGGAACAGGCATGAAAACAGTTGATCGGTCAGAAAGAGAAGTTTGGTGTAAAGAGTGTTTGTTGTACCATAGTGCCAGTGAAGGAATGGTGAACACAAGAAAGCATATACAGGATGTTGAAATCAAAACACCATACTTCCAACTGAGAGTAACGACTGTGATGCTGATCAACGTAGCCAATCTTGATTAAGAACAAGATATATAAAACTTTTGTAATTTCTCCCATATCAATTTCCAATAAATATTTAAAAATGATTTTTTCTACAAATTATGTCAAAGGCCTTACTTTTGAAGATTTATGGATTTAAATGTTGTGGAAAAAATGCGCACATTTTAAAAATTCAAATTGAAACATTAATATCCCAGAACATGTTTTCCAAATATATATAGCATTTTAAATAATTGTTTATTTTCTATGCATAAATAAGATTATTTATAAAGTTATCTTTGAAACACCCCATATAAGAAAGGAAAAATAGATTATGAAAGTTTTAAAAACATTTAAATACAATAAAATAAAAGATCTGACCTTGCAATGATATCAACAGAGCTTCTCACCATCAAGACAAGCTTGTCCAACAACTTAGGCTCTCTCTGGGTCACATTTATCTTGTAACTGCTAAGGCCCCACAAGATGCTGATGAAGGAGGTTGTTATACTCACCAGCTCCACTGTGTAATCATCTTCTTTCATGAATTCAAATTGTGATGGTGCAGTGTAGAATAACTTGTACAGTAAAACTCCAGACTGAAGGAAAAACTGTAAAGTTGCCTCAGTACTAATTTCATACACCTACAATTTATGAAAGTAAATGAAAAATTATCATAGGAAATAAATCATATAAAAAATAACATTTCATTTATAGTTCTAACATTTCTTGTTTGTCTTAAAAGGACCAACGCCATAAAAACACATTTTAATGGTCCTTAATCTTATACTCAGAGTTTTTTTTTTAAGGAAGTAAAAATCTCATCATATTATCTACCTTCCACTATACTAATCAACCAAAAACGTCAACAAATATATTGAGTATTTATGCCTTGATTATGCGGTATTTTTGGAGGAAAAACTGAAAATCAGGGAAATTCTAAATGTTATTATTTATTAAAATATTTCTAGGGATATTTAACTTGTCATAAATAGTTTAAACAATTTACTTACTAATAATGATTTATTTTATGACATAAAATTGCCAATTCATGTTTTAACCTTTAACCAATTTCCACCTTATCAGATTGGGGGGGGGGTTCTATCTCGGCTCCTGTTACAGATAAAGACGTAAAATTTTTTTCTAGTGGTTCATGAGTATTTTAGAGAAAATTACTTTTTGTAGTCATAGCCGCCCGGCCCCCTTCTTAGCCGCTTTTTAGCGGCCAGCCACTTAATCTTAAAACAGCTGTAAAGCTGCCAATTTTGAAGCTAGGATATCCAAATTTTATTTTTCATAACAAAAAAAATACTTTTTCTGATCATTGCCAAAATCACGGCAAATAACGAAAAACTGCCATTTTTGGCGGTAATGGCAGTAAAATGTCGGTTAGTGGCACCAAATAATATTTGTATCTGTTTATTGTTGCTCAAGGATTTACCAAAAAAATTATTGATCTCTAGCTGTAATAGAAGCCACAATATTCATGATAAATGTCTATAGTAAAAGCTGGACAAAAATTGGTCATAAAGTTGGTCAGGGAGCGGTAAAATGGTCATAACACCACTTTTCTCAGATCATTGATATCTAAGTATTCACCAAAAGACATTTAGGTCTCTATCTTATACACAAAAGTCAATATATAGAAATTGAGATTTATTTAGAATTTTTTATAATTTTTTTGTGCTACCCAACCGACTTTGACTTTGAATAATTTTTTTAAAGTTCCACTAAGTTAGATAGAAATTAGTTAAAAATTATCAATTCCACACTAACTTAATGTTAAAGTCTGTGCAACTAATAAACTAAGAGAAAATAATTTTAAAAACTTAGATTGCTTTATCTATTTTGAATACTAATCACTGCAAATGTTTGTATTTAATGCATTTCTTATTCAGTTTATCAAAAAATGTTAATGTTGTTTGCGGTAATCTTATGATCAAAAAATTTGAAAATTCTTAACCTAACTTAATTTTTGTCATTTCTTTAACCCTTAACGGTCGGGGGGGGGGGGGGGCGTTCAACGCCCTCCCATCCGGTTTTTTCTATCTCATTTTCTGTGTGTGAAAGATAAAGAGCCCAAACTGCTTGACTTTTTAAGTATGGGTATGACACATAACTGAGAGTTGGAATTTTTTGAATATCTCCATCATGGCGGGCACAGGATACTAAAAAATCCTCTAGTAGTACATCCTTATATAAAATACAGGTGTTCAAGTCACTTTCAGGTTCCAGGTATGATCCTGCAGGTCCTGATCCTCCAGGTCTCCAGAAATCTTTTAAAGGCTCCTGTGGCCGCAATTTTTGACTTAGAGACTTCAAATTTTAAACTTAAGCTTTTATTACATGTCTACATAACGTATTAAAATTTCATGAAGATCCGCCGCCGTTTTCCCGCCGCAGTCGACTGCGGCGGCGGGCAGCTGCCAAGTACAGCTGTGGCTGCTGAAATTTGTATTTTGATATTTCTAATGTAAAATTTACATAAAAATAAACATTTTCTGGGAAAAAATTTTTCTTCTAGCTTCAAAAATAAGAAAATTACAGCCGTTTGAAATTTTTAAATAAAAAAAGACCTAAAAACAAAGGTTGTTAAATAAAAGGGTGAAGGAAGCAAAAATTGACTTAGACTTATAAAAGGTCGGAAATTCATTATCAAACAGGGGACTTGCACAAAAATTTAGCCCTCTAGCTCTAATAGGAACTGAGATAATTAGGGGGGGCGTTGAACGCCCCCCCCCCAACCGATTAAGGTGCGGCAAGGGGCCCAACTGTAAAGGGTTAAGGCAATATTTTAAAGGATTTATCTTCAATTGTCATTATCTACCTATATATATAACTTTACATTCAAATTCATGAACACTTAAAAGATAGGTTGAAAAAGGTTTAAATGTGCAGGTGTTGCATCATTTTTGTTGAATTTTATGCTATAAAGTTAAATTAATATCTCCAAAAGTCTATGAATATATATATGCCTGCACACTATTGTGAGCAGCATAAGCAGGCCTTTAAATAAACTGGAATAGCCAAGATTTAATGATGCACAAGGAGAGCTTCACTGTAGAAAAAACCTGTAACATTATTCTTTTTTTGTGCCTTAACCCATTAGTGCCGAACCGGGCATTAAAACCCGGTTCCAGAAAATGTAAAAAAAAACAGTTTCAAGCTTCATTATTGCATCATTCTCAGTATGAATCCCCCTTCTACTACCCTGGCTTTCATTTCCCCCTGGAGCAGGCAGTTTAGCTTACTTCCATTTGCCGGTATAGCTCAACAAAATTTGAAAATCATGAAAATTCAAAATACCCCTTCTAACTTTTTTGTTTTTATAGTAAAGTTTCTGATTTTTTTCGTGAAATCTAATGTTTATTGACAAGTACATCTATTTGTGAATTCGTTTTATTCAAATTATTATTTTTATATGATTTTTTAATTGTTTTTTTATGCCCTATTATGACCCAGTTCGGCTTTGCCATAAATACCCGACAGTTTTAATTACCGGTTTTTATTACCCGGTTTTAACTTTTCTACCAATAAAAATAACAGTTTACGTCATTAGGAAGGGTTTGAGCCACCCTAATCACCCTAGTAATCTCTGTATGTGTCACCCGATAGTTTTATGCTCTTTTTCTGAAATGTATCATCCAATTTTTATATGTTCTTTTTTTGTGTATGTCGGGTTTTAAAACTTCGACAAACGGGCTCTTTTACCCGAAACGGCGGCCGAAACCGCCCAAAATACTAAATTTGAAATAAATCGCTTTGTATATTACTTGTAGCTCTATAGATTACATGAGGTTGTGTAGTTTTCAATTACGGATCGTATCAAACTTCTAAAAAGTGTTCATCTCACTTTGGGCGTTCAAAAATTACATTTTTAAATTTTTGGTCGAAATAACCGGGTTTTAATGCCGGCGGAAACCACCCAAAATAGGTCAAAATACCCGTTGTGCATTTATGGCCAGGCTGAACTGTTTTTTTTTGTAACTTTCCTGTGCACGCCACTAGAGCAAAACAAAAAAAATATGTTTTCCGTTTTTACCATTATAAAGCTTCCCTGAGATTTTCAGCTCGATCGGCCCATAAAATGGCGCTCGGCACAATAATTGAGATAATTGTGCATTATTGATAAATGACTATTCCAGATTATTTGAAGCCTTCTTTTTTCGGTTTAAATTTTGTGCAACATATGTTACACCATTTGGCCATTAGAAGCCTTAAAAGTTTGTAGATTTTCAAAAATATTTCAAGGTGAATTGTAGTTGACCCTTTTGCTGTAATCATAATTCTAAGTTTTCAAAATCACTCAGGACAGTTGATAGCTCCCCCTTAAAGGAAGCCTGCAAGAAATACCATGCTTTAACTGCTGAAAGACTGCGGCAAGTAGACCTAATTCCCCAAATTTGAAGCCTTCAGCTTCAATAACAAAAAAGTTCTAGGCATTTCAAAATGATAATTTATGTAAAATGAAACTTTTGAAAGATTTTCATTGCTCTTGTTAGAAATTTAGTAATTAAACTACTCAGCCTAGACACAAAATTATAACCTTATCTTTGTCAGAAACTTAGATTGCAGGTAACTGATTACATTTTTACAATAATTACATTACATTTTTCATAATCAAAATCTCTGAAAAAAGATTTTTTAAATTTCATTTGTAAACAAAAAAATGAAAATAATGCAAGCTCGGCTGTGATTGGCTGTTGAGAAGATTCAGCCTTCTGATTGGTTGAAATACTATAGTCTCAGTACAAGGCAAGTTAAACTTAACTTTTTTTTAATGATTTTGACTATAAAAATGGGTATTTTTATTGTTAAAATACAATTAGTTTCTGGCAACCTAAATTTTGACAACAATAAGCTTATAATTTTGTTTTTAGGCCACATAGTTTAATTTCAAAATTTCTAACATGAGCAATGGAAATCTTGGGGTATTAAGTCTACTTGTGGCAGTCTTTCAGCAGTTAATGCGTGGTATTTCTTGCAGGCTTCCTTTAACTTCCATGATCCATTTAATTTGTACAAAAAATGACTTTTTTATCGCAAAATAAAAAAAAAGAATTCAATTATTTGGTGGCCTCTTCATATTTTTAGCTCTGCAGTATGATTCTAAAACTGTCAGGTATATTTTGATATATCTTTTAAAAATAGGTTAAAAAAAAGTTTAGATTTGAAAATGATTTACTTTTGAATCAATTTGGATAGGTTTTAAGATATGTATAATAAAACACCAAAACATTTCAAGGAAATAATCATTTTTTTAAGTTTGATTAATTTTTAAACGGGAAGTATTTCAGATTTAATTCTCAAAATAGTACTCTTAAAAACATTAATCTGTGACATACATCAACTTTTTTCTAGCTTCTTGATTACTTTAGTTGCTAAACAAGGAATGTCAAATAGTTTTAAATTTAAGCTAATTATAAAGGCAAATAATTAAAGAAGAAATATCAAAAAAATAAAGAAATTATATTACTCCAAAGTCAAAAGATTATATTTTAGTTTTATTTAGAACTGATAGAATTCTAGTACTTGGATTGCTAATCTCCTATTTAGAATTAATTTGTTCACTAGAAATAATTTTATAAATTTTTATTTATAGCTTGAAATCTCACTTTTCTTTCTTGATATCTTTTCTTCTGGTCATCATCATGTGGATTCAAGAAACAACAAAATCCCTTAATAATTAAGTATTTTTAGAATAAAACAAGGATGACAATATCCATAAAAGCAAAGCTTTAAAATGGGAGGACAAACAAACATTTAATACTTGTAGAGTGTCAGAACTGAATAATCAGAATATAAAAATATTAAAGTAATATATTTAACCAAAATGAAGAGTTTGCAAATTATCCACATAATTTATTTATTTTAATTATTGTTTTTCTCTTATATTTAATTTAATCATAGATAATAATATTTTTTTAAATATCAAAAAGGATTGTAACAAAAGTAAATTTGTTGAAAAACTTCGTAAGTACAGTTTATTGGTTCAGCTGTTTGTGAGTCATTAGGAACACAGAGACAGACAGTCATCCTGGTACCTTTATGCAGTAAGACCCTCAAATAAGTATCTTTTAAGGTTTAGAGCCCTCATTTCCTAATGTATCATCAAAACTAACATATATCCGTGTTCTCTGTACATTTCCACACAAGCATAAAAAAAATTATTTATATCAAGTTGTGATATATCCACGGCTGAATATAAACAATTTTTACAACATGTATTGAATTTGATTGCCCTGGGCCAAAGCAAAAACTTAATCTGTTGATGGACTTTCATGATTATTTTGTATGGATGCAAAATTTACATATGTTTTCTAGTTATAAAAGTTTAGCCAAAAGTTCGAAATTCTGGCAGCCAGTCAAAATAAGCACCATGTTACAAAAAGTTTTTAACTTTTAACCTAAATTTTTTATCACCCTAATAGATACTTTTTTGGGGGTATTGCTATATAAATACAATCCATTTTTACACCTTGCACACCATCACTGGCTGATAGGCAAATGCCATTGCAAGCTTCTTGACATCCCAAGTTTTCTCCAACACAAGGTCCAGTATGAGTGCTATGCTTGGTAGAAGTAGTATGATCACTGAAAATAGATACAGGTCAATATATTGATAAATAAACTTGCACAATTATACTTCATAAAAAATATGTCAAGCACCTGATGCAATAAATCCAATGGAATTCATCTGTTCTTGTCCAAACTTTGTATATCTGTATGTGTAGTTGGCTACATCTGTATGTCAAGTGAACAATCAAGATAATTAAGAAATTTTATCTGGTTGTGTCACCCTACTTTAATCAACATATTTGCTTCTGCATTACTCTTAGGTTTTATTTATTGAGGGTTTTATCTATATACATAATTTTAAGTATAAGTATAAATTGACTATAGTCAGTAGACCTTTTCATGAAAATACACTTTTTCGAATTTTAGTCTTCTGCTAACCTAAAAAGTTACTTTAGGAGCCTAGAGATACATGTACAAAATTTCAGCTCTCTATCTCTACTGGCGACCTAGCGCTAGGCATGTAGAATTTCAAGAGATAACGGTAGCACGGGGGTTTTAACAATATCTCATCAATGTGCAGGTTTTAAGCTCTTCTGCATATTTCAATTTTAACACATAAGGACAAAGGTATATTATCCCAAAAATCTTTCGTTAAAGTCTACTCTACACCTAGCGCCAGTCAGTTTTCTAAAATTATGCATTTTATACCTGTGAAAATAGAAATCACCAGCGCTAGGTGTAGAGAAGACTTTGACAAAAGATTTTTGGGATATTATATCTTTGGCCTTATGTGTTTAATTGAAATATGCAGAACACCTAAATTCATCTTCCAAGCCATTCTCTAAGCATTTTAATTTTTTTTATGAAATAACGGGATTTCAAAACTGCCCTTTGAAAAGGCCTAAAAAATATCTTTTTTTGTCACTTTTTTCACTGCTTATAGTTACAACTTATTCAGATATTATGCTCAGTTACTTTCCTTTTAGGGGCTTGTGGAGCAAAAGACCCCCCAAAACACTAAGAATATGAGTTCTGAGCTTATTTTTAAAGATATCAACCTGATTTTTTTTTGAAAACTTTGTTAACATAATGGAACTCAGTAACATTTACAGATTTCATTTTGGGACTTTCCTTCTAGGGGCTGGTTTGGCAAAAGACCCCCAAAAACTAAAAATATGAGTTCTGGACTTATTTTTAAAGATATCAACCTAATATTTTTCTAGAAAACTTTTTTCACATAACCAAACTCAGCAACCTATACAGATTTCATTTTGAGACTTTCCTTCCAGGAGCTAGTGGAGCAAAAGACCCCCCAAAACACAAAAATATGAGTTCTGAGCTTATTTTTAAAGATATGAACCTGATTTTTTAAAGAAAACTTTTTAAATAAAACTGAACTCAGTAATGTTTACACATTTCATTTTGGGACTTTGCTTTGAGTGGCTTGTGGAGCAAAAGACCCCAAAAAACACAAAATATGAGTTCTGAGCTGATATATAAAGATATCAACCTGATTTTTTAAAAGAAAACTTAACAAAACACTGTAATGTTTACAGATTTCATTTTAGGGGCTAGTTGGGCAAAAGACCCCCAAAACTAAAAATATGAGTTCTGAGATAATTTTCAAAGATATCAACCTGAAATTTTTGGTGAAAACTTTGTTAACATTACAAACCTCAGTAACATTTACAGATTTCATTTTGGGACTTTCCTTCTAGGGGCTAGTGGGACAAAAGACCTCCAAAACAATAAAAATATGAGTTCTGAGCTTATTATTAGAGATACTGAGCTGTTTTTTTAATGAAAACTTTTTTGAACATAACTGAACTCAGTAACCATTACAGATTTAATTTTGGGACTTTCCTTCAAGGGGCTTGTGGAGCAAAAGACCCTTATAACACTTTTATTCCTTCTAGGGGCAGGTGGGACAAAAGACCCCCATTACAATAAAAATATGAGTTCTGAGCTTATTTTTAGAGATATTGAGCTGATTTTTTTATGAAAACTTTTTGAACATAATTGTACTAAGTACCCATTACATATTCAATTTTGGGATTTTCCTTCTAGGGGCTTGTTTGGTAATGTTAAAAAAGTTTTCTTTAAGAAAATTAGGTTGATATCTTTAAATATCAGCTCAGAACTCATTTTTTTGTGTTTTTGGGGGTCTTTTGCTCCACAAGCCCCTCAAAGGAAAGTCCCAAAATAAAATGTGTAAACATTACTGAGTTCAGTTTTATTTAAAAAGTTTTCTTTAATAAATCAGGTTCATATCTTTAAAAATAAGCTCAGAACTCATATTTTTAGTTTTTTGGGGTCTTTTGCCAAACAAGCCCCTAGAAGGAAAGCCCCAAAATGAAATCTGTAATGGTTACTTAGTTAAGTTTTATTTTAAAAGTTTTCTTTCTGTGTGTTGATATCTCTTTTAAGTAAATGTTACTGAGTTCCATTATGTTAACAAAGTTTAAAAAAAAATCAGGTTGATACCTTTAAAAATAAGCTCAGAACTCATATTCTTAGTGTTTTGGGGGGTCTTTTGCTCCACAAGCCCCTAAAAGGAAAGTCCCAAAATGAAATCTGTAATGGTTACTTAGTTAAGTTTTATTTTAAAAGTTTTCTTTCTGTGTGTTGA
Source organism: Acartia tonsa (assembly GCF_053477335.1). Lineage (NCBI taxonomy): Eukaryota > Metazoa > Arthropoda > Copepoda > Calanoida > Acartiidae > Acartia > Acartia tonsa. Next base: position 27,490,894 of record NC_137274.1, on the reverse strand, counting down.
TATCTCTTTTTCTTCTTGAGATAACTACTGTTGACCGAAGAGGGGGGCAAGTAGGGGCACAGAAGTTTAACTGCCAGTTTTTGCCGGTTTTGGTGCTGGAATCGCCGATTTTTTTTAACTGAGCATAATATCTTAATAAGTTGTAACTATAAGCAGTGAAAAAAGTGACAAAAAAGATATTTTTTAGGCCTTTTCAAAGGGCAGTTTTGAAATCCCATTATTTCATAAAAAAAATTAAAATACTTAGAGAATGGCTTGGAAGATGAATTTAGGTGTTCTGCATATTTCAATTTAAACACATAAGGCCAAAGATATAATATCCCAAAAATCTTTTGTCAAAGTCTACTCTACGCCTAGCACTGGCGATTTCTATTTTCACAGGTATAAAATGCATGATTTTAGAAAACTGACTGGCGCTAGGTGTAGAGTAGACTTTACCAAAAGATTTTTGGGATAATATACCTCTGTCCTTATGTGTTTAAATTAAAATATGCAGAAGAGCTTAAAACCTGCACATTGCTGAGATATTGTTAAAACCGCCGTGCTACCGTTATCTGTTGATATTTTACTACCTGGCGCTAGGTCGCCAGTAGAGATAGAGAGCTGAAATTTTGTACATGTATTTCTAGGCTCCTAAAGTAACTTTTTAGGTTAGCAGAAGACTAAAATTCGTAAAAGTGTATTTTCATGAAAAGGTCTAATAGTCAGTATCAAAATAAATATTATATATAAGATTCTAGATAATTTTAGGGTATTTTTTATGACATTTCCTTCCCCATTGAATAGAAGCCTCTAGATACTAGGAGTGCAGCTACTGATGTATATTTAAATATGAAAATTATTGTTGATTCTGGATTGATTTAGAACTGCAAATAATTGAGGTAGGTTTTAAAAAGGTACTTGAGAAAAAAATATATATAAAAACCCTATAGGACACTTCAGATATATTGTAATATAATTCTGAACATAATGTGGTTTTAGTAAGCTTTTTACTTTAAAAGGTGGCTGAGTTGTAAACAAGGGGTTTGATGTTCTTTTTTAAGTCTTATAAAATATAAATTAACCAAACCGGTTTTCATCGCCCGGTTACCAAAAACCAAAAAAAAACCAGTTCCCATATTCTTAATTGCATCATTCTCAGTATGACTCCCCCCTCTACTACCCTGGTTTCTATTTTCCCCTGGAGCAGGTAGTTTTGCTGTATAGCCTGAATAGCTCAACAAAATGGGTTAAAGAAATAGAAATAAGAAAATTAATTAATCAGAAAAGTTTAAGAAAAGGTAAAATAAAATTAAATTAATTGATTGTTTCCTGTTTGCTGAGTATACACTTCATATTCATTCTAAAACATACAAAATGAGAAAAAAGATCAAGAATTAAAAGTACCAAAAAAATCAAAACATAGAACTAGTTTTAAATCTTTACCCAGGTAAAATTTGAGTAGGACCAGTACTGGATGAGAACTTTTAAGTCACTGATGAAATCCCAGGCTGGCAAACATACATCAAGCATCAAGAACAACAAATTAGCCATTGCCAAAACTTGACTTGTCTTCATCAACCTAGAAATAAATTCCCAATTGGAGTCCACCATCCGTTTTAAAAAGAAAAAGTATAAAAATAAAATTGGGATAGGCTTTAAACTTTTTATTTATAAACCTTCCCTGGACCAATTTAAAGTTTCACATCAAATGAGAACCATATTGGTTCAGCGGTTAGCAAAATCCTTTGCTACAAACACACATATTATTATTCATACCTCATATTGCTTTTGCATGAGGATAAATTAGTAATACTTAAAATTTAAAGAAAATTGTAGTTGTAAAAAATATTTTTTTGAGAAATTCAAAATTGTAAAATAATATATATGACATAAATATGATAATGTGATATTTTGTTCCAAGTAAATTAGACATTATTTACCCAGTGTATTTTACCAAACATCCTTTTTCCAAAACATTTTCCTGATCCTAAAATAGAAATTATTTAGGCAGAGAATGATCTGTTAAAGACATTTTCTTTAGTGAGATTAACCTAATAAATGCATTTATATATGGGAATATTCCACTCATTATTATTTCTGTTTTATTTTACAAAAATAAAAGCTGAGCTAACCTCTTCATTAGTGTTTACTATCTCAGACTGACATGGAGATTTGTTTCTTTCCTTTATAATGAAAATTAATTAGTATTAATAAAACCTTTGATATTTGGCTGTTCAATGTTTATGTTTTTTTTATCAATGATTAAAGCTTGCCTAAAATCAAGTCAATGTTAAATTTTAAAAAAAATTTGTCTCCACTATAAATTTTATATTATTTCAAGTGTATTGCTGTCAATGAGAACATAATTATAGTTCATGCATGAAAAGGATTTTGACAATACCTCAGTAAAAATAACTTGTTTAGCTGCAGTATTAATAACAAAAGCCATGCCTTCAGAATGTGAATTTTCATCCACCTTTAAAGGAATTTTATAGTTATTTATTTATTCCTTTGGTTGTATAATCAAACAAAATTTAGCATAAATGAATATGAAATCCTAAGGTTATAAATAATCAGGCGATAGCTCATCATTATGCACAATTTAATTCAGACATAGAAATATTTGTAATGCAGTAAAAACAGCATGACCTAAATTTATAATTAATCCAAATTAAATTTATGTGTTTTAGTTTTCTTCCTGAAGAAACTAACCTCTTCATTGGTGTTTTCTATCTCTGACTCACATTCAGGATTGTTTTGTTCCTATATATTAAAAATTATTTATATAATATTTTAATGTTGAATAACTACATCATATTAACAAAATTAAATATCTGTGGCTAATTATTCAATATTTTTAATAATATAGGAATTGGTATAAAGAGGAAAATTCATGTATTAGAGATGAAATAAATAACATTCACTAGGATTTCGTTAATAATTGGTAATATCCTTTTTAACGTCTGATACCAGCTTAAAAATAAGGGCTGTGTGCAGCTAAACTAAGTAAATTATTGATTCTTTTCTTTGATTATTATTGATTTTAAAAAAAAAAACACAATTGGCTTCAAAGAATAAAAGGGATTCTTACATTACCTTAATAAAAAAAACTTGTTCAGCTGCAGTATTGATAACAACATTACAAGCCATATCTTCAGTAGGAGATTTTTCACCATCCTTAAAAGTTTTTTTTATTTTTAAGATTTATATAACAGGTTTTTTCCTAGTAACCAAAGGGTTTCACCAATTGATTGTTTTAGATAACTATGCACTTTTAGATGAAAAGAGCATTCAAATTAAAGGAAACTTTAGAAATACAAGAAAATCCCTCATAAATATAGTTTTTTGGATATTCTTTGCTCAACTAAGTATCTGGAATTGTCACTGTTTACCTAAATACTACAGGAACCACCATGCAAAGTTTGGAATCGATTTAATTCTAACATGCCTAAATTAATGAAAAAAGCTATCCGTCTTGGATGGACAGACGTACAGACGGACCAACCCTAATTATAGTGAATTATTGAATTATAGCCAAAAAGTTATATCACCATCTCCCATCCTCTTTAAATGGCATTTTAAAAATCTGTCACTTTTTTACAAAGTGGTGATTGCAAATTTAAACAAGGATGACAATAGTATAAGTAGCAAAGCACGAAACCCTATTTTATTTTGTATGATGACTGTTTGACCGACAGTTAAAATAAATTGAATACTGGATGCCAAGAACAATGGAAAAAGTTATTTTGATACTGTCATCCAAAAAAAGTTTGAAAATCTGACCAAGAGCATCAAAGATAAGAGGAAGTATGTAAAATATAAAAATAGCCAAAAACCTACTAAAAGACAGTCCGACTGCCATGGATGTTTTATTAATGGTTATGCTCCTTGATAATAGTTGCCCTGATATGTTTTATAGGAGCCAAGAAAATCATGTTCCTCCTATCAATGTCTAACTTTTCTGCACTAGTTAAAAAAATATTAGTCATAATTTGGAATTTCCAAATATGGTAAGATTAATTGATTAATAAGTTTGGAAGTGGCGCCAAAAAAATTTTGGGTTATTCTTGATCTTTTGGAAAAAGTGAGACAGTTTTTTTTTTGGAGAAAAGAGGGGGCAAAATGGGGCATTTTTTTCACCAGGGTTGGGCCAAAAGGGGAATTTTTCAACATTTAGGGGTGGGCAGGGGGTGTTGGCTAGGGGGGAGGTGCAGGGGGAAAGGCGTTTTGGGCGCTAGGGGGGGTCAGTGCCCCAAGTGCCCCCTCCGGTTCGCACGCCACTGACTGGGACCTTATGGTGAGTTCAGAAAATGCTTTTCCTAAATTGAATTATTACCTTCCCATAGTAAAAAATTTAAAGATTACTTTTGGTGATCAAATTTTACTTTATTTTTAGACCACCTTCTCCTAACCTGCTTTATTGTCTTATTTTGTCTTTCATGTTTATCATGCAAATTCGCTCACATTACAGTTGAAAATTAGAGAAAATTACTAGTATCTTCATGTAAATCTCTCTAATATTGCTCAAAATTGACCAAATTGGACAGTTATTGTGCCTAAAACTATCTACATTCAATGGACAATCCAAATACATACTTTTTAAGACTTTGACAATTTGGTAAATTTGGAGCAAAATTAGAAAGATTTATATGAAGATACATGTAATTTACTTTAAAATAACTAATTTTATATTTCAACTACCAAATAACAAAGCTAAAAACAGGTTTTCTTATTAGTATCCAAGAACCTTTAGTAGGTACATTTCTCGCCCACTTTTAATTATAAATTTGTAAATAATAAAGGTGCAATATTTCTTTATAAACAGTCTGATAAAAGTGTAATCTAAATCTCCTTGGTTGGTTATTTATTGTCCGACACAATAAAAATGGATATTATCATTTCAATAACCTCTGAGATTCAACCCTCTGTAAACAGTGAAATATTTTTTTTTGTCAAAAATACGAATTTAAAATAAATCTTTAATACCTAATTACTATGTTATTAAAACATGAATTGGCAATTTCATGCCATAAAAAAATTTAACAGTAAGTAAATTGTTTAAACTAAATGTTAAATATCCCTAGAAACATTTTAATAAATAAAAACGTTCAGGTTAAGGTTTTTCCTGTTTTTCCATTTTTCCCTCCCCAAATACCGTAAAATCAAGGCATAAATCCTCGATACTTTTGTTAATGGGACGCTTTTGGTTGATCAGTATAGTGAAATGTGCTTAGAAAAGGTTAAGATTTGATAATATGATGAGAAATTTTTCGTTCACACGTTACAAATCTGTAAATAATAAAGGTGCAATATTTCTTTATAAACAGTCTTATAAAAGTGTAATCTTGAGTTGCGGATTGTGTACATAGTTTCCTCATGCTATCTCAATATTTACTACTCGCTAAAAAAGCTTCAAACTTGCAAAAAACTAAATCTTTATTTTTCAAATTTAGATTTTGAAGCTTGTTTTAGCTATGAGTAAATTTTGAGATAGCATGAGGAAAGTATGTACACAATTGGCAACTCAAATTTCACATACCTATTATCACTATTTTTATCACATTTTTTAGATATGTCTATTTGGACCAAGAATAAACAAAAGAGTGACGTTAAATGAACAAACAATAATTATTTTTTAAAATTATTTTTATAATTTTTTTCATATTTTATATTTTTAAAACTATTTATTTACTTGTTTGTTTGATTTCATCTAGATTTACATATATATTTGACATTTTCCCACATTTTCTGTTGTCAAAATCTCCCAGGGAGTGAGAACTATTTTTTAAACAAAACAATCTGAATTTTTTACAATCTAAAGCTTCATCCAGACAAACAGACAGGTTAACTTTATCTTGGCTTCTTAATTTATGTTTTCACACAATAAAATATCAATTGATAAATTTGTTGCAATTGGTTGGGTGAGAACTAATTAATTTCTACAACTACATTTTTATTTTTATTCTTAAAATTTGTCCCGCCCTAGGTAAGCTCTCTTTTCCAGCCATAGGAAACAGTTGGCTCTCTTTGCATGTTAGAATTGTCCCCTCTTTTTACAACATTATTTTGTATGAAATATTTTCGTATTGTATTGATTTTTGGAACAATGATTTTTAGGACAATAAGGTATAATAATTAAAGTAAAGCATCTCTATAAACAAGTCCTAAAAATGTAAGTATGTCCTTAAACAGTATCATCGATTTATGCAGTTTTGCAACAAATTTACTTATACTCTTGTTTGTACTTATGCATTAATATTCTGCTAATTCAGTTCTGACACTGTACAAGTGTAATGTTTGTTTGTCCTTTCATTTCAGAGCTTCACTTTTATGGATGTTGTCATCCTTGTTGTGATTGTCCTTCCTAAGCAACATATGCATAAATTACACCATTACACCTATTTATTGATATATATATGAAATATACATATATATCACAATAGCTTTGATTTATTATTATTTAATTGGGGAAGGATTCTTCTTTAATTCATCTGCTTGTAATGGGATGCAATACTCTAACACCCAAGGATATAAGGTTAATTAACATCCAACAGTCAACCAACCCTTTGACTGCAAGACCAATGTCTGAGAAGTCCTAATGTGCATGGTAATGAGTTGTGCCTGTCTATGGGCCAAGGCATTCCCCCTACTCCAACTTGTTGCACACCTGACATAGCAGAAGTAGGAACCATTTTTAATATATTTGGTTATTACGCAGTGTTGGACCAAGATTCGAACCTAGCACCTCCCTGGCGATGAGCAAATGCGCTACATGAAAAGCGATGATCACAGGTTTAAAATAGCTTTGATTACTCATACCTGATAATATCTGAATTTCTCTTCTGCTTCCACAACCAGATTATCTAACTGTAATGTAGCATCTTCTATCCAAGCATAAACCTTGGGTTTTGGATCACCTGGATCCTTATCCATCTTACACTTTTCTTAAACCTTTATTTTACTATGAAAGAGTTGAGAGGAATGAAATTTAGTTCTAATTAGTTTGTTATGGAAGAACATCTAGTGCAGTTTACAGTGAAATGTTCCTGGTAAGGATTATCTCATAAAACCAATGAACTCTGAAGGCTGCTAACAGCCAATATGTAGAACACGTGCAAACATAACTTTAGCCATACTGATAAGCGCTATGGATATAAATTTATATTATGTATTCATTATGTAATCCTATTATATAAAGTAGTAAGCTTTTTTGTTTGTAGCGAAGGATCTCGGTAACTGCACACCCAATCTGGTTCTCCTTTACAATGAAGCTTCTTATAGGTCCTGAGATGGTATTAGGCTATTTTGTTTTACAAATAAGTCTCGGTATGGTTTTAGGCCATTTTTTAACCCTTCAATATACCTTAGATTCTAGGGGCGCATCCGCTAGTAATGTATATATTTCACTAGTGGCTACACCGCTAGAGGTCACTTGGGTCATTTAAAATGAGAGGACAGGAGAGAGGAAATCACCCCCCCCCCCTACAAGTCCCTACAATGTCATTAATAGATGTCTAGAACTTTTTATATAAGCTTTTTTATAATTAGGTTCGATCTGTCCGTACGTCCGGAAAGGTCAGCCCACTTTGTTAATTCAAGCATTTTAGAATTGTCCTATGATTGCATGAAGATTTCTATAACGATTAGATATGATTTAGGAAGAGTGGCACCTGTAGAATAGTTACCTTTCTTACATCCATTCAAAACATGATGATTTTCTACTTTTTTTACAAAAAAATTTTGTGATATAATTATCTTATTCATCTGATTTTTGGAATACCAATTTCTATTGCAACAAATTTACTTACAATTTTGTTAGACTTGTATATTTGTATTCTGCTTATCCAGTTCTGACACTCTACAAATGTTAATTATCGTTTGTCCTATTGTTTCAGAGCTTCGCTTTAATGGAAGTTGTCATCCTTGTTTGTTATTGAAATTGAAGGTTTCAAATTTTGGTTATTGCGTCTACTTGTGTCAGTCTTACAACAGTTAATAAACATTCCAGGGACTAGTTTAGGCATTTTTTAAGGGGGCAGCAAATTTTCCCAAATATTTAGGGATCTAAAGGGATAAGACAATGGCCGATAAATTGATGGACATCTGCAAGATTACCCCTTTTCTAGATTGAATTAATGGTTGAAACGTTTGAACATTCAACTTTATGAGTCAACTATCAAAATTTATTGAAGTCCCCAAAGTTGTTCAGCTAACAAATAAGAAAATGTTATTATAAAACTTTGAGGACTAGTTTAATAAACAGCCCATTGTCCAATGTCCACTCTCACACTCTAGATATGTTGTATATAATGAAATCCCACTGGATATGTAAACTTTTATAAAAGCAAAGCTTTTGTATAATTAGGGTCGGTCCGTCCGTCACAGTTAGCTCTTTTCGTTAATTTAAACAGGTTAGAAATGTCATATCGATTCCAAACTTTTCATGATGATTCCTGTAGTAGTTAGGTAAAATTTAGAAAGCGTAGCAACTCTATAATCAATACCAGAATGTCCGTACGTACATTTTAAACATGTCGATTTTTAACTTTTTTGACAACAAATCTTTGTATGTTAAAATAATCTGATTCTTCTGATTTTTTGAAAACTGATTCCTAGTACAACAAGGTACAATGTTATAAGCAAAGCATCTCTATAAACAAGTCCTAAAAATGTAAGTATGTCCTTAAACAGTATCATCTATTTATGCAGTTTTGCAACAAATTTACTTACAATATTGTTTGTACTGATGCATTAATATTCTGCTAATTCAGTTCTGACAATCTTGTTCGTTGTCCTTCTATTTCAGAGCTTCGCTTTTATGGATGTTGTCATCCTTGTTTTTATATTTTTTTTTAATTACTATGTATAATAAATGTATTCTAAATGTATATTTCAACAATATAATTTATCAACTGTATATAAAGAGCCTAAATATATTAAAATTGATAACACATACTTCCTGTAGTACTTGGTTTTAATAGTTTCTAGCTATAAATATCCTCATAATAAAGTAACAGGATGTGTGTTTGTTTCTCTGTGTGTGTGTATGTTTGTCTGTACCAAAGCATCTCGCTAACCGCTGAACCAATCGGGTTCTCCATTACAAGGTAGCTTCTCATAGGTCCCGGGAAGGTTTATAACTATTTTGGAGGCACTACCCTCCCAAGAGAAATCACAAAAATTCGAATTTTTTTAGAGACTTAAACGCAATAAGGTATGTTACGCATTATTTTTAAAAATATTTAAAGTGCCACTAGAGGCCTCTAGGGGCGTAGCCGCTATTTTCAAATTAATGTGCAAGAAAAAATCCTTATCCAAAAACAGTAAACCACAGAGCGAGTTTTAAGCTATAAGAGTGGGTGTTTTGCCTATTCACCTCCCCTTTTTGACCTTTTTTGTGATGTGATTGTACCTTATTGTAATAGAAGCCGGTATTCAAAAAAACCATATGTCAAAAACGTAAAAAAAAACAATATATTTTGAATGGACGTACGGATACTCTGGTAACGATTATAGAGTAGCTAAGCTTTCTATATCTTACCTACCTATTATAGGAATCATCGTGCAAAGTTTCAAATCGATAGGAAACTTTTAACCTGTCTGAATTAACGAAAAGAGCTAACCGTTACGGACGGACGGACGGACTAGCCTACGGACCGACCCAAATTATAAAAAAGCCTCGCTTTTAAAAATGATTGTTATTAATCGTCGCTAGTTTATTATCTAATTACTTGTGACTACGCCCCTAGAGGCATCTAGGGGGTATTGAGGAGGGAGGAGTTGAATTCGATAGCCATTATTTATTTTAAACTATAAAAATAAATACAAACAGACAGACATCCTGTTACTTTATTATAATTATTAGTAAGATATGTAAGGAAGTAGAATTCTTATCAATTTTATTCATATATTTTTGTTTTCTCTCTCTCTCTCCCACTCTCTCTCTCTCCCTCTCCTTCTCTCTCCCTCTCTCTCTCTCTCTCTCTCTCTCTCTCTCTCTATCTGTCCCTCTCTCTATCATACTTTGTCTTTCTCTCTGTCTCTCTCTCTCTCTCTGTCCTTCTCTCTCTCTCTCTCTCTTTTTCTCTCTCTCTTTCTCTCTCTCTCTCTCTCTCTCTCTCTCTCTCTCTCTCTCTCATTCTCTCTCTCTCTCCCTCTCTATCGTACTTTGTCACTCTCCTATCTCTCTCGCTTGCTTATCTCTCTCTCTCTATTCTCTCTGTCTCTCTACGACTCTCTCTCTCTCTCTCTCTCTCTCGTACTCGCTAAATTCTATATCCATCTATCTGTCCTTTAAGATCCCATAAATGGCTGTATTTATTGTCCCACAAGTTACAGCAAGAATCTAAAGGGATAATACAACAGCGGATACATTGATGTGCATACCCAATGTTAATACACATAATTACCCCTTCTGTAGATTACAATTAGTGGTTGTAACGTTTGGAAACTTAACTTGATAAAAAAAATCAAAATTTAATAAAAGTCCCCAAAGTTGCGAAGCTAATGAATAAGAAAACTTTGAGGACTAGTGTAATAATCAGCCCATTGTCCCCCTCCTATAGTACGAAATAATAATTTAAACAAATATTGTTTAATTAATTTTATTATTTTAATATAAAATTCAAATACATCTATAAATATAATATAAAAATAAAATAATTTTTTTTACAAAGTATATAATTCTAATTTTCACATATTTTTATATAATTCTAACTGGTAAATATAAATGCCACGGAAATAATCTCTTTTTCCTGAAAAATAAATATTCGGGTCATGTGAAGGAAACCAAGTTGCGGGTTTCATCGTATTTTCACAGTAGCATTTGGATTTAGGTTAGGTTAGGTTAAGTAAATGTTAATGATTGGCCTGCAGGGTTAGAAAATATACCCTCTGCAGGGGCTAAAAATAGGAGAAAAGCTACTGTGAAAATATGACCCGCAACTTCGTTTTCTTTCCATGATCCAAAACTATTCTTATTATTATATATATAACTAGCGGCTTCGCCACTAGCCTCTAGGGGCTTTGCCCCAAGAGGTAATTTAAAAAACAAAAAATTCTGGTGCTGAGCCCATAATTTATGTGAAGTAGTTTCCCCAGATTTTTTTTTGGGCGGGGTTGGGGGGTTGGGGGTGTCTCACCCCCCCCCCCCCAAGAAAATAGCCTAAAACCACCACAGGACCAGTATGTATATTCCCTGAAGTGTATAATCCAATCGGTTCAGTGGTTACCGAGATTTTAAGGGACAGACGTAAAGCTACTTTGTATTATAGATTAATATGAAATAGAATGTTTTTTGTCCAGCAAGATATTTGGAGCAGTAAGAAGTAACAAATAAGTGAGTTTTTCTGACCCAGCAAGTTTTTATTAGTTCTGGTGACAATATGCTTATATCTTTGTTCAGCGGTTAGCAAACATACAAGTACACAGACAAAAAGACATCCTGTTACTTTAGTATAAGGATAAGGGGGAAGAGCAGGGGTTTCAGTGCGCGACTAGGCACTGTCAGGAAATACACCAATCTTTAAAGTAACAGATCTAAATATAACATATTATTTCTAAAATTAGATATTCAAAATATAAAAAAAACATATAAAGTGCCACTAGAAGCCTCTAGGGACGTAGCCGCTAGTTATCAAAATATTTTACTTGTATGAAAGATTTAATAAAATTATTCCAGGAACACATAATTTTATAAAACAACGAGTTTAATTCTTAGAAAAATAACAAAAAATTTTCAAAATAAAATGAAAGATTTTTCATAAAAAGTTTGGAAGATTTTTTGTTGAAAAATAATAAATTTCTACTTTGAAAAAAATAACAAAATAGCTAAACTTTTCAATTATTAGGGTCGGTCCATCTGTTCGTCCGTAACAATTAGCTCTTTTCGTTAATTTAGGCAAGTTAGAATTGTCCTATCAAACTCAAACTTTGCATGGTGATGCCTGTAGTAGTTAGGTATGATATAGAAAACGTTTCATATGCTTGTTACATCCGTACGTCCATTTGAAACATGCTGATTTTTTATGATATAATTATCCTATTCGTCTGATTTTGTAACAAAGATTCCTAGGAAAACAAGGTAAAATATTTTAAGTGAAGCGTCTCTATAATCAAGTCCTAAAAATGTAATTATTTCCCTTAAACAATCTGCAAGTGTTCATGTTCGTTCTTTCTACTGTTTGATTTCAGAACTTTGCTTTTGTGGATGTTGTCATCCTTGTTTTGTTTTAGCTCGGGACCTTTTTCTTCTGCTACCAAATTGCTTTATGCTCTTTTGTAGCAACTTGACTGTGTTAATATTCCCGACATAACTGGTTGATTTTCAAAGACCCGATTGAAAGACAGTGTCGTCAGGGTGGGGAAATATATTATTCAACCCCTTCCTTCTATAGTATTTTACTCTAATATCATAAGAATTGGCTTTTAATCTAAAATTTAAAATATCAAAGAGATAAAAAATATAATTAAAATTTGAGTCCTTGTTTACTTACAAACTTCAAATAGCTTTGATATTATTACTTTTTAAGCTAAAAGAAATTTTTTTCTAAAAATGTTAAATTTATTAAAATAAAATAAATACAGCGGTGGTACTTGGAGTCGGCCAACTGTTGGGAAAGAAGCAGCTTCACAAAGAATATTTTTTTTAGCGGGGGGAGTATTTTTCATTTTTTGGGTGGGTTTGAGGTGTCCCACCCCCCAAGAAAATAGTTAAAAACCTTCATGGGACCTATGAGAAGCTACCCTGTAAAGGTGAACCCGATAGGTTCAGGGGTTAGCAAGATCCTTTGGTACAAACAAACAGACAGACATCGTTCTACTTTGTATTAAAGATAGGATATTTTTTTTCTGCATGTAGCGCATAAGCTTGTTGTCATAAAGATGATAGGTTCGAATCTTTGCCCAACACCAGATCAAAACTAATAACAGTAAAAGTTTTGCCTACTGCCGCTATAACAGATGGGAGACGAGAAAGTCTAGGAATTGATCTAGCACCCCAATTAACATGCAGGTGGACAAACCAATGTATGAATTAGATGAGCATATGTAATAGGAGCCAAAGAAAAGCATGTTTGCCCCATAGTGTTACGGACTGACGGACACTGTGAACTATAGAGTAGCTTAGCTACTAACAAGAATGACAACATCCACAAGTAGTGAAGCACAAAATCTATATTGAAATAGACAAAGTGAGATATAGAGCAGATTAACTGTTATCATAACAAAGAAAAGAGATACATGAAAATAAATATGCAAAAACTTAAAATCACGAAAACTTAACAAATTAAGGTTTATGTCTGAAAATCTTTAAAAAAGAAAAGCAGCTTAAAGCAATCATACTACCGTAGATTTTTCATACCTAATCATGGAGCACTTAGAAGGAAATATAGGCAAGAAGTTTCAGTTGTGTAACTTTTGTAGGAGCCGAGAAAATCTTTTGCAAAGAGTAAAAGCAACTAAAAAGCTGTTTAAAATCAGTCCGGCCCCTATTGATGCTTTATACTTAATTATGCTCCATGTTAATGGGAATATTCCCTAAGTTATTCAGCCATCTATCTTTTACAGGAGCCGAGAAAATCAGTTTTGAAAAATAAAAGCGGTTAAAAAGCTGCTTAAAAGTAGTCCGCCTGCTATTGATGTTTTATACTTAATTATGCTCCATAATGAAAGCAATATTGACATAACGTTTTAATCGTCTACATTTTGTAGAAGCCGAAAAAATCAGTTTTAAAAAGTAAAAGCTCCTAAAAATCTGCTTAAAAGCAGTCCGACCGCCGTGGATATTGCATACTTTATTATGCTCCTTAATGAAGGTTATACTGACAAGAATTTTCAGCTGTCATTCTTTTATGGGAACCGAAAAAAAAAACCAGTTATAAAAAGAAAGAGGATAAAAAGCTGCTTAAAAAGAGTCCGACCGTCATGGATGTTTTTTTACTTAATTATGCTCCATAATGAAAGCAATATTGACAAGAAGTTTCAGCTATCTATCTTTTATGGGAGCCAAGTAAAACATGTTTTCCTCCAAAAACGGACATACGGACAATTCAAAATATAGAGTAATTTCGCTACTAAAAAAAACTAATACAAATTTTATTATTATTATTATTTACTTAGTATAAAAAAGGATTTCCTACACAAAACATTCTTAGAATGAGAATTTCAATAATTCATTGGGTATAGTCCTTTTCGTGGCAACGCCTCTAAAGGGGCGTTTCGTCATATTTTCACAGTAGCTTTTGATAGGTTAGGTAATTGCCCCGCAGGGTTAGGCAATTGGCCACCCTGGGGCTAGAAACAGGGGGAAAGCTACTTTAAAAATACCACGAAACGCCCCTCAAAAGGCGTTGCCCCGAAAGGGACTATACCCCAATAACTAATAATTTGGATCCAGTTGAAATTTATCTATTTTTCCAGTATGGCTTCGAATCCGCTGGATTAGAACCGGTTCGGTCAGCCATACTGAAAAATCATGTATAGCATCGTATTATTACTGAAAATTTTCCACGAATATTAAAATAAAAACTATAAAATTAACACCAGTTTTATTAGCCTTCGGTCCCTCATAGCTAACAAAACTAATTATAATCTTTCATTTTAATATCCCCGGCAAGCTGACTATAAAACGATGCTTTAAATAACTATTTTTTTAAACTTTAAAAGCTGCTTACGGTCAAACGGCAGATTTTACAGATAAATTTAACACATTATTATTGTTAGATTAACATCAGGGAAGGGGATATTATGTTTATTATCATTGGGGATCAATATCAATATCAATTGTCTTATCCCTTAGGACCCATACTTCATCCCCCCCCCCCCAATTATATTAAACAAATCACCCCCCTGTAAAGATTTAAATTATTGGTAAAAAAGTTAAGACATATTTATTTTTATAAACTAGTTAAGTGCCGCTAGCCGTTTTGCCGTAAGCAACCTTTAAAGCTGCCTTCATAGAACTATCCAATTTTTTTCAATAGTTTTAATAATTGTTTAATACTACTAATTTCATATAATTAATACATTAGTACATAATAGTATATTTGGCAGGGCCCGACAGCCGCCCATAAAACCGCCGACAAACCGCCAAATTATCTATACAAATTGCGGCGTTTTTTTGGGGGGCGTCTACCAAGTCCTGAATTTTGGTTTGTTAGTAGAATTAATTTGGTATAAAAGAGGGGTAAAAGCTCATTTTTTAACGAATAAAAAAAATACAAATAATAAAGTAGGTAATAGGTAATTGGTGGGGGGAGGGATATGCAATTTATGCAAAGAAATGAACCAAAAACCGCCGTTTTTTACTATTATCCCCAATAAATGGCAGTTTTTGGTATATTTTCTTCCAAATTACAAATCTTCCACCCCCCCCCCCTTTCCCCTAAATAAACATGGCAATACTTGGTAATTAATATATATTTCTAGTTTAGTTTTATTTAGACAATTGACTGCGGATACGAAAATTAAATATCAAATAGGTATTTGTTATATTGGCATTTTAGATTTTGCTTTGTTTCTATAATTTATGCATGTTACGTCCAAGGGGGGGGGGGGTAAAGGGGTGTTAACCCCCCTCATCAACCCTTCATTTTACCCCCTTAAAGTTTTATAAAATACATTAGATTGCCCCCCCCCCCCCTATCAAACCTTTGAAACCTTCAAACATTTGAAACCCATCATTTTACTTCCCTCAACATAAAAAGCTTGGACGTCCTTCATTCATACTATAAATGAATTTTCATTCCGAATTTTAAACAGTTTGTAAGCCGTGGCTGATTTTTTAAAGAAAAAAATCTTCCAATTTTCAAAGAAAAATCTATGAACTGAAATATATTGAAAAGACAAATCCTCCTATAGAAATCAAAACGAAAATCTTTTAAATCATAGGTGGATTCTTAAAAAAAGATTTGCCCCACTAATCGCTTAGTGGGACAAAATTGTATTCGTGAAAATTCCACCAAAATCACAGGGCTCGGCAGCCGCGCATAAGCAACAAATTTAAATCCGCTTGTGTGCAAATAATAAAATTTTGAAAATGTGGACTGTCTGTTAGAAAAAGGTTTAGACA
The DNA here is from genome assembly GCF_053477335.1 of Acartia tonsa. NCBI lineage: Eukaryota > Metazoa > Arthropoda > Copepoda > Calanoida > Acartiidae > Acartia > Acartia tonsa. The sequence goes on along the minus strand of NC_137274.1, from coordinate 27,474,843 downwards.
TCCAGCTGAATTTTAAGGTTATAATATGATGATTTTACTGCGGCTTAATAGCGCTTAAAGCACGGCTGACGAGACCTGATAAAAATTATCAATTTCTATTTTTGTATTTTAAGTCAATTATCAAAACCAAACAAAAAAATATATTTTCATATATGAAATATTTCTAAAAAGTTAAATAATAATATTAAAGTACAAAAAAATTAATTTATCTTGGGATTAAACTTTTAATGAAATTGCTGAATATAAAAATAAAATCCTTACAGTTTTTTATAGATAATATTTTACAAAATATAACTAAAAGCATAAAATTAAAATTAATATTTTTATACAATAAACTTTGGTTGTTAGTAGACTTAGTTAATATTCTATTAAATTTTTAGGTCAAGTGCAGTTCACAGTAAAATATTCCTGGTAACGAATATTTCCAAAAATCTGTCAATTTTAAAGGCTGCAGAAGGCTAAATGGTGGAAAGTATAGATTTTGCTCGCACAGAATTTTAACCGTAAAGAAAAAGCCTTGTACAGTTAATTTGCAGTGTACATAAATGCGCGAAAAAGACCTATTTTACTAGTTTTTCTTCAGTGAAGCTTTCCCTGTGCATCATTGGATTTTGGCTATTCCAGATTATTTGCAGGCCTTCTAATGCCGCTTAACACAGTGTACGGGCATGACATGTGTATGTTCAGCCGTTTGGCAGCTAGCAGTCATAAAAATTCATAGATATTCGTTACCAGAAATATTTTACCGTGAACTGCAGTAGATCCAAGTTTTTTTTTAATCATAGCGGCCATTGGGTAAAATGTATTACCCCAAACCACGGGTTTATAATAAATATATATTATCAGAATGTACAAATTATTATTTTAAAGACTTTTATGGTAATCATTTTAAAAAAATTCGAATTTTTTCTTTTACATTACATGATTCTAATATCTTAAGAAAACTATCTATTTGCTATTTGTTAATTAAAAGGGGGGGGGGTTATTACAATAGCTTTAAAAACTTATTGCCCCCCAATTCTTAATGTTTTAAACACCCCTACAAAATACTGAGCGAAGGAAGGGGGGGTGGCGGATAACACCCCCCCCACATTATATTTTCAAGCACAAATATATATATTAGGTTAGGTATATAAAGTTAAAATGTATAAAAATATGGTAAAGTAGTAGGTTAATTATAAATTAATAATATATAAATTAGAAAAAATATAGGTTTAGTAAAAATGTTAGGTAATAACTTAAAAACTCATAAAATTAAAAATTAAAACTTTTTTTATTAATTTGTTAAACCTACTAATAATCATATTATTTTACTAATATAAATTGAATAAATGTGTAAAAATTAGCTCCTCTTGCATAAAAACAGGTCTTTACAGCTGCCAAACAGCCACCAGCCAGCCGCCAAAATAAAGTCGCTTTGCTGCCTAAATATTTTTTCTGAGGGGGATGGGGTGTGCTTGCAGAGAGAGAGAGAGAGAGAGAGATAGAGAGATAGATAGATATATATATATATAGAGAGAGAGAGAGGGAGAGAGAGAGATAGATAGAGATAGAGAAAGAAAGAGAGAGAGAGAAAGAGAGAGAGAAATAGAGAGACAGAGAAATAGAGAGAGAGCAAAAGAGATAGCGAGGGAGAGAAAGATAGGGTTCTTAATATTGATAGCGCCCATAACGAGAGAGAGAAAGAGAGAGAGAGAAAGAAAGAGAGAGACAAAGAGAAAGCGAGGAAGAAAGAGAGATGGTTCTTAACATTATAAGCATCCATATGAGAGAGAGAGAGAAAAAAAAGAGAGATGGAGAAAAAGTGAGGGAGAGAGAAAAACAAAGGTTCTAACTATTGATAGCGACTGTTTGATAGCTGCCGAGCCATGCAAACAAGAATTTAAAAAGGTACATAATAATTATCATTGATGATCTGGGAATTTCAAAAATAAATGCAAAACTGTAGAATTTTGAAATGTACTAAAAGTAAAAAAAATTGGGATAACCTGGAATCTAAAGGGATAAGACAATGGCCGATAAATTGAAGTTTATTCCTAATGATAATATACAAAATTTTCCTTTCTGTATAATGGTAGTTGAAATGTTAAAATAAACCAAAAAATTCAAGTAAAGTCCCAAAAGATATCAAAAAACTTTGGGGACTAGTGTAAAAAATAGCCAGATGTCCCCTTCCTCCCTGGAAAAAAAACACAACTAAAACAAATAGCACTTTAATTGAAAATCCCAGGAAGGGAGGGGACATTGGACTTTTTATTACACTAATCCCCAAAGTTTTATAATAACGTTTTCCTATTCGTTGGCTTAATAAATTTAGAGACCTTTATTGAATCTTGATTGGTTGGTTGATTCAGTTGAGTATCTAAACATTTCAATCAACCACTATTAAAATCTACATATAAGAAGTAATTTTGTGTATCATTATTGGGTATGTACATAAATTTATTGGCCATTGTCTTATCCCTTTAGATCCCTGATCTTATATCATCACAGGAGTAGTGTTTCAAATGCAAAAAAATGCTCGATTACAAAAAAATATTTTTTTAAAAAGTTCTATTCTACACTAAAATGGAGCTTTTTAGTTTAAGCTAAGTAATACAGAAATTTTTTTAAAAAAATATTACAATTTTCTTCCTATTTTACAAGGGAAATATTACATATAACCTTTTCCAATAAATATCCGCTTGATTAGAACCAGTTCGGTCAGTCATACTGAAAAATCATGTATAACATCGTATTACAGACATTTTTCCATTGATATTAAAATAGAAATTATAAAACTAATACCAGTTTTGTTAGCAAGGGCCTTCGGCCCCGGGTCTAACAAAACTGGTTTTAATCTTATAATTTTTCATTTTAATATCCGCGGAAATATGTCTATAATACGATAATATAAATAACTATTCTACTAAAACAGACACGACACAATTTTATATCTAACCATATTTTCAGGGAATATATAATAAGAGGATTGTTATTTTGCGTAATTCTTTAAAGTTAGGTGTTGGGTTGTAGTCAAATGATCTTATTTAGTCAAACTGTTCTTAATTATAACCATACTAGTGGTTTCTCCCCTAAACCAATTTTTCGTATTTTTGATTTAAAAGAAAAATTAAATTTTTTTTTTTTTTTTTTGGGGGGGGGGTATTTTTCATTTTTTTTTGGGTGTTGGGGGGTGTCCCACCACCCAAGAAAATAGTTATAAACCTTCCTGGGACCTATGAGAAGCTACCCTGTAAAGGAGAACCCGATCAGTTCAGCGGTTAGCGAGATCCATTATTTATAGATTTATTCATAGGAAATCTTAAGGGTAAAAGACAATGGCCTATAAATTGATGTATATTCCCAATGATGCAACACAAAATTACCCCTTCTGTTTATTAAAATTAGTGGTTGAAACGTTTAAATACTCAACCAAATAAATTAACCAATCAAAATTCACTAAAGTTCCCAAAGTTGTTAGGCCAACGAATAAGAACACGTTATTATAAAACTTTGGGGACTAGAGTAATAAACATCCCATTGTCCCATGTCTCTCTGTGTGACGTATTAAGCGCATTTGACTGTAACACAACACCCAACTTTACGGAACTACGCGAAAAAAGACCCTCTTCTATCTTTTTATGATCAAGATTTATATATTTTTGCAAAGGATAGTTTAAGCTTTTTTTTCTTGGTTTACTTATCTATTTTTAAACAATACCTACAAGGCCTAAAAGTAACAATTTTAATCAATATTCTGTGGCCAATCAGAAGTAATCTTTTCAAAACTACTATTAAACTGACCAATCATTGGCCAGCAATTCATATAATTACTATGACCAATCAGATGCAACTATAAAATTAACCAATAAGAGGCAAGGACTATTAAATTAACTGACCAATGAGAGGCCAGGACTATTGAATTAACTGACCAATGACAGGCCAGTAGAAATGTAAATAACCAATAGTAGGTCAGTGATCTATCTATCTAATTGACCAATTATAGGACATTAAAAAATTTAAAGAACCAATAGCAGTTCAGTTTTCTATCTAAATGACCAATAGTAGTTCAACATTCAATCTAATTAACCAATGGTAGGCCAGCACACAATCTAAATGACCAATGGTAGGCCAGCATACAATCTAGATGACCAATGGTAGGCCCTTCTTGTCAGGGAGCCTCGTTTTCTTGCCCAACCAGAGCCCATTGTGGATTGTGAAGGCATCGATTGTAACAGTTAAGTGCTTCGTGTGAATTTGGGTAAATTTCTTTCCACCTACAGACACAAGTGACACAATTTTAATATTTACTCTTGAGGGATAAGACAATGTAGGAAGATATATTGATGATACATTCATTGTGAAACAATAGCCTATGTCCCTAAAAGCTGAAGTCCAAGTAGTTCCTACAAAAATTAGGTTATGTCCATTTTTAGGGGAGGTATTAAGCTCCCCCCTCCCTCTCCAGGGGGGTGAAGAGTGGCTTGGCTCCTAATATAAAAACAAAGCCTATAATATCTGCATCAGGTTCATCAAGTGGTTCCCAAGTACCCAAAGTTCTATGGTCACGTAGGATTTCAGTAGTAATAATATTGGGTAATTATTCTAGGGGCACTTAAGGTGCCAGGGGGAAAAGTCAAAAACAATTTTTTTTAAAGTAAAAAAAGGTTTTTTTGGGGGGGGGATAAATTTTTGGAAGGGTGTTGAATCGGGGATACCCTTCCCCAAAATAGTTAAAAACCTTCCCTGGACCTAAAAGAAGCTTCCCTGTAAAGGAGAACCATATCAGCAGAACAGCGGTTAGTGAGATTCTTCGCTACAGAAAGAAAACCCTACTACTTTATATAATAGAGTAGCGCTGCTAAGATACAATTGTTTATGATCGCTTGTCTTAGAATAAAGATCACATGACTTAATTAATCTAAATGTCCTATTAGTTAAATAAAGATCACATAAATAAATCAAAGGATCCTATTGGTTGAATAAGATCACATGACTAAATCTAAAGCTCCTATTGGTTAAATAAGTTCACATGACTAAATTGAAAGCTCTCATTGGTTGAATAACAATCACATAAATAAATCAAAGGCTCCTATTGGTTGAATAAGATCACATGACTAAATCTAAAGCTCCTATTAATTGAACAAGTTCACTTGACTAAATTGAAAGCTCTCATTGGTTGAATAACGATCACATGACTAAATCAAAGGCTCCTATTGGTTATATAACAACCACATGATAAAATCTAGAGTTCCTATTGGTTGAATAAAGATCACATGATAAAATCTAGAGTTCCTATTGGTTAATAAAAATTATGTTCCTGAATTGTATTTATAATAGTTGTCTATCATGTTATCAACAATTTGTTTTGGCCCGTTTCCATAAATTTTAAACACCTAAAAAAAGTAAAATATTTTCTCGTATTCATTCGAATCCGGTGGATAGGAACCGGTTCTCATCCATACCAAAAAACTATGTCTAGCATCGTAATATATCCAGCTTTCTACGAATATAAAAATCTACAATCATAAGATTAAAACAAGTTTTTTTTGCCCATGCCTTCGGCACCTCGCGGCTAAAATAACTTGTTTTAATCTTATAATTGTACATTCTATAACCGCGGAAAGCCGTTTATAATACGATGAAAGAAATAACTATTCTTGTATTCATTTGAATTTAATTAATATCCGGTGGATAAGAACCGGTTCTCATCCATACAAAAAGACTATGTCTAGCATTGTATTATATCCAGTTTTCTATGTATTTAAAAATAAGATTAAAAACAGTTTTCTAGCCCCGAGATGCCGATGTACATTTTATAACCGCGGAAAGCTGTTTATAATACCATGCAAGAAAAAACTACTTTTGTGCTTTGGGTAAAAAATACTTCAAACTATTCATCTATCATTTTATCGATCAATCAATTCCATCAAACTATCTGACAATCTATCAATCTCTTCAGTAAATCTATCAATCTATCAGTAAATCAAACAATCAATCTATCAGTAAATCAAACAATTAATCTATTTTTAAATAATGAAACAATCGATTATTAACGCAATCTATCAATTATTAATCAAACAATCTCACAATCTTTTATTGAAAGAATCAATACATTTATTTTTACAACAATCTATAAATCTATTAATTAATCAATCTATCTATTATTTAATCAATTTATCTATTTATTTTTATCAAACTATTAGTCAATCTATCAATATATTCAGTAAACCTATCAATCTATTGTTGAATCAATTGATTAATCAATTGATTAATCATTCAATGCATAAATCAATTTATCAATCATAGAATCAATTGATGAATCAATCAATGCATAAATCAATTTATCAATCAATGAATCAATCAATGAATTAATCTTAGAATCAATTGTTGAATAAAATGATTAATCAATCAATATCAATTTATCAATCAATAAATCAATTGAATCAATCAATAAATCAATTGAATCAATCAATAAATTAATTAAATCATAAATGCATTAATCAATGAATCAATTAATGTATCAATCAACGAATCAATCAAACAATCAATCCAAAAATTAATGGTAGATTTAGTCTAACTATGAATCAAAAACTCAATCGATCAATTAAATAATGAAATAATCAAACAATGGATCAATGATTACCTCTTCAGTGTCCGGGTAGAAAGCGTACAGAGCTCTGAACTGTAGACGATTGTCTCGGAAGAGAAGAAGGAAATGTGGACAGTCACACCTCTCTATCTCCTCCAGCAGGCGCATCCTAAAATTAGTGGTTGAAACATTTGAACACTATCCAAAAAATCAAAATTCAATAACAGTCCCTAAAGTTGTTAAGCCAACAAATAAGAAAATGTTATTATAAAACTTTAGGGAATAGTATTTTAAACAGCTCACTCTATGACAAGAATGATAACATCCATAAGTAGAGGAGTACAAAAAATCCAATAGATATAGACAACCAGAAAAAGTTCATGATAAAGCAAATGTTCAGTGGTAAAAAAGAAAAGTAAAGAAGGAACACCTACTTATGCCAAAAAATCAAAGAAAATCAAGAAACATGCATAATAAGTAGTTAAGTTTTACGTCTTTTGTTGCATAGATGACAGACTAACTTACAAAAAAAATGTATTTAGTATTAATTCACCCTATAATAAAAAGAAAACTTTTTTGGTTTGTCCTTAAAAATCCCACTTAGATAACCACCGAACCAATTGCGTTCTCCTTTCAAGGGGAACTAAATACATGTCTCTGAAAGGTTTTAGGCTATCTATTTTACGCGTAACGACACTTAAACTTAAACAGTGAGTAAAATGGTTTAAATATTGAGCTAGATTCTTGAAACTTGGTACATAAGCTTAGTCCTATAGGTACTACATCTAAATGAAAAAATAATCAAATTCTTCCTAACCCAAGCACTGACCTTGTTTCTCTATTGACAGCCCCCGGGAAGACGACAAATTCTATGGCATTCATGACTATTGGTCTGTTAGACTTGCTCACTGGTTCTCTATACAGGCGGGCTGATACTAAATATTTATATACAATCAATCAATCAATATATCAAAAATCAATCTATCTCTCAATGTATAAATTAATGAGTCAATATATCAATCATTCTATCAATCAATTAAATCTATCACTCATTCAATCAATCCATCAATCAATCTATCAATCAATATATCATCAATCTAACTATCAATCTATTAAACAATATATCAATCTATGAATCTATAAATGATCTATCAATTCAATCAATGAATCAATGAATCTATCAATGAATCTATTATCAATTAATGTATCAAACAATCTATCAATTAATAAATCTATCAATCAATTAATCAATATATCTATTATTATTTCAATTAATCATTCTATCAACATATCAATAAATCTATCTTTATATCAATAAATCTACAGGGTTTTTCAAGAGAAACGTTTTTTAAAATTCCAGTTCTACATATAGTATTGGTAAAATGTTCGAACTTACTCAAAACTTTTTAACCTTTCTCAAATTTTTCTATGTAGCTTCTTAGTTTAAACATTTATATTTATATTAGCTTTTACGGATGTTGTCATCCTTGTTAGTAGCGAAGCTACTCTATAATTCGAAATGTCCGTCCGTCTGTCCGTCTGTCTGTCCGTCCGTCCGTCTGAGACAAAGTGGGGTAAACGTGATTTTCCCGGCTCCTATAAAAGATAGACAGCTGAAATTTTTAGTGAAGATTCTTATAACATATGCCCATCTAATCTATACATTGTTTTGTCCAACCGTCTGTCATTTGGGGTGCTAGATTGATTCCTACATTTTCATGTTTTTCTGATTTTCTCAACTCCTTTTCAAGATAATGGGCTGAAATTTTCAGGGATTGCTTAAATTTACATTTTATATATTTTCCTTAAGTTTTATTACGATTTTTTTATTAATAGGGGTGCTAGATCGATTCCTAGATTTTTAGGTTTTCTATTGTTTTCTCAATTCCTATTCAAAATTTACGGCTGAAATTATCATGGATTGAATATGCTAATAGTCTACATATTTCCATCAAGTTTCATTAAGATTTGTTTATATATTGTGGTGCTAGATCGATTCCTATATTTTAAATTTTTCGTGATTTAAAGGTTGCGTGATTTTGAAGTTTTCGTCATTTCCCTATTTCATCAAATATATAGGATTACACTGGTATATGGTAAATGTATTCATAATATACATTCATAATTTCTGAGCTTCGCTACTTATGGATGCTGTCATCCTTGTTTTACAACATATCCTGTAATTCTAACCTCCAAGAAAAACATGTGGAATCTTTTTATTCTAAAAAATACTTTCAAATATTTACCTGTTAAGAAAAGTAAAGCTAATCTGGGATCTCATAGATTCTAAGTAGTAAATTGATATACATTATAATAGTCTTAATTTAGGATTTAAATTTTAAAAGATATTATGATTATTTTCTAAGACCAAATTATATATTTTTTTCCCAAAGAGGAATGAATAAAAAAGTGCGAATTCAGAGGCAACAAGAAATTTAATGTTGACACAGAAAAATTGTCAGAAAAAAGGGGGTCTCAAATTTAAACAATTTTCACACGATAAAATGACTTTCAAATGTAGTAAAAAATAGATTCCTACAAATTTGATCTATCAAAATATTGAATACAATCCAGAACAGGTTTAATGTTAAAGTTTACTTTTTACTTTACCCCAGACGTATGTATTTTGTATGAGAGTTTACACCATTTAAAGCGCACTAAACTGTAGACACACTATTGGAAAGCAGGGAGGGAGTGGACATTGGGCTGTTTATTACCCTAGTCCCCAAAGATTTATAAATCATTTTCTTATACGTTGGTTACAACTTTGGAGACATAAATCAAATTTTCATTGGTTAGTTTATTAAGTTAAGTGTCTAAACTTTTTACACATTAATTGTAATCTACAGTGAGTTGTTTTGCGTATAATCATTGGGGATGAACATCCATTTATTGGCCATTGTCTTATCCCTTTAGATCCCTGATTGGAAAGATAGTAAAGACCTAAATTTAAATTAATGTGTGAAAAAATTTAGAGTAAAAACTACACATGGGGTGTAGGTGGTGCGTCTATATTCCCCCCAATAGTTTTAAATTTGCTAGTTGTCAAAACATTTTAAACTATACCTTCTTCTTTGCTTCTATTTCATCATTGTACACTCCAACTTTTTTGAATTTTGTTTTTTTATCATTTAAGCCTAGTTAGGTTAGGTTATATCAATTATATTTGTAGCCCCACTGTACACTGTAAATGGCGTCCCTCTCATCCCAATTAATTTTCATTTTAAAAAAAGTGTGGAATTGTAGACACACTACTATGTGTAAGAGAGAATGAATGAATGGGTATATCCTCATTTTAAAACAAGGATATTTATGTCCAAAATACAACAAATGACAAAGATTACAACAAAATTTGAGTTTTTCTTTACAAAAAAATAATCTAAACCCTTATCCAATGAATTAAAAGCTGCGCTAAAAATCATGAATCCACGTCACCTAATGAATCAGGCCAAAGTTTTAGATAGATAGGTAGGTAGAGAGAGAAAATTCAATTTAAAAATAATTGAAGTAACATACTTTAATAATAGAGTAGCTGCATTTCCTCATTGTAGAAATTACATATTAGCAACTTTCACAGTGGGGGGTGGGGGGTTAATATTTTTTTTATACAAATACTAAGGCAAGACAAGGATAAATATAAGCGTAGCTTAACAATTTTACCATATTTTTATTTTGATACAGCAAAGCTACTATATAATACCAGTGTCTGTCAGTCTGTCCGTCAGTCAAGCTGTATATAAAAGCTAATTTACCTAATAATTGTCTATATTATTAATATGCCAGTTATTAAGCTTTTTTTAGTAGTGAAGCTACTATATAAAACTAGTGTTTTGTACGTAGGTACATTATTATAAAAAACTCTGGGGACTAGTGTAATAAACAGCCCATAACCGTCCCCTCTCTCTCTCTCTGTCCAAAGGGGCTTCATGAAACAAAAATGATAAGGCAAACTCTTTTGGCATATTGGAGCACTTTTTGCTCTTATGCCTTGATATCAAATTTATATTTCTTTCTAATATGTTAGTAAAAGTAGAAGTATGACATATAACTCCAAAATATTCAGAGAAGCTTAGTATTTGGCAGGGGGATAGGGGGCCCGGGGAGTAGAAGGATATTTAAGACTAAATATAAAAATTTAAACCTTATATAGGAAAATATAAGGTATTCTTAGTAAATATAGTATTTTCTAGTCTGTGCACTGCATATATAAAAATCAAAAAGAAGGTTATATATTTAGCATAGCAACAAATTTGGTTTATTTATATTTTGTAATCAGTTTTGTTGAATAAAATAAAAGAAGGAAAGTTTGAAAGAAAGAGAAGGAGAAAGAGAAAGAGCGAGGCAGATGGGTAGTGGTGAAACAGAAATATTTAAAAAGGATCCGTTTTAAAATAGATGGATAGATAGATAAATAAGAAAATATTATTGAAACCGTTGTATTTTAAAGCGTTGTGACAAATTTTATATTGATATATTATAGGATATTGTAACAAAATATTAAAATATCTCCCGCTGTGTTGAATACATGCAGAAATTGTTCTATGCTGCTTATATTTTCTTTTACACGTTAAATTTACTGTCAATTCAATTAAGACAGTTTTGATTGTCTTTTAAAGTAAAAAGCTTTTTATGTATTTATTTATCGGTTTCACATAAAAGAAATATTTTGAAAAATAGTCTTCACTTTCAGTGAAGGTCTGTATTGGTCTTAAACTGGTTCTGCTTAAATTCTGGCAAGGCTTAGTTCTACTACATTAAAAGACTAATGGCCACATAAGAAAAACAATCCTAAAAATACAAGATTTATATTTATGTCCAAGTCTTTACCTTTAGTTAAATTTTGGACGGAGATGTTCTTGTTTTATAATTTTAGTTAAATTAGAGGGGGTACTTTGTGCTAAAGAATTTGGAAATATCAAAATCTAGTATTTCCCAATATGTGCCCAGGGGGGGGGGGGGGTAAGAAAAATAAAGATTTATGCTGAAATCATTCATTCCCATATAGGTGTGTATACAAATCAACGCATTTTTTTACAAAGAAAATTATTCACAATATGGTGCTTTCCCTAAATCAAAGGCTTTAACCCTGCAGGGCATATACTTGTGGTAACTTAATCCAGCGGGGCTACTAATTATCTTATATAACCTAACCTAACCTGACTTGATTATACACAATATGGTACTTTCCCTAAAGCAAAGGCTTTAACCCTGCAGGGCATATACTTGGGGTAACTTAATCCAGCGGGGCTACTAATTATCCTAACCTAACCTGACTTAAAGTAGAAAATAGTATACACAACACAAACTACTCCCCCATAATATAAGTCAATGATTGGATGTTTAAAATTAAAAGAGTGAAGCAAAGTAAACAAAACAGTTTGCACTGATTTTACAATTAGCTAAATTGATGCATTTGTTTTATTGAAGACACACCACATATGGGAAACATTTTAAAGAAAGAATGTCAAGTTAATTGCACCCAATATATTTGTCTCAAGTTTACACCTTAAAACAAAAAGCAGTAAAATTAGTCCTTTATATTTTTGGGGTCATAAAATATTTCACAGGGAGTAAAGGGAAAGGACAATGGCCGATAAATTGGTTTACATCCCCAATGAAGTAACACAAAAGCACCCCTTTTGTACATTACAATTAGTGGTTGAAATGAAACACTTAACTCAATGAACCAACTAATCAAAATTCACTACATTCCTCAAAATAATTGAGCCAACGAATTAGTAAACATTATAATATTTTGGGGACCAGTGTAATAAATAGCTCAATTTCCCCTCCCTCCCTGCATATTTACACATGGATTGACAAGTTTAATTGCCCCCAATTAATAAGTCTCAAGTTTACACTTTAAAACAAAAAGCAGGAAAATTTGTCTTTTTTTAGGAGGTAAAAATAGAGTTCAAATTTTATTATTATAAAAATTTTAATATCAAAGTAGTAAGTTTTTTGTCTGTAGCTTAATATTTTTATAACTACTGAACCTATTGAGTTCTCCATTTAAGGGAAGCTTCAATTTGGTCCCAGTTTTAGGCTATTTTATTTTCAGTTGTATATCTTGGGATGGTTTTAGGCTATTTTCCTTCCCTTTTATACCCTTTCTAACCTAGAGCCCCTGAATTCTAGGGGCACGGCTGCTAATATTTTATAAGATGTTTACATCTTTGAAATATTTTTTTTAAGCTTCTTTAAATTCTTTAAATATCTTTTTTTCTCATGAGAAAAACAGTTTAGTTTTGTACAATATATGTAGATTAATTAGCTGTAGAAAGGGAAATAAGTCATAAATATCTGGGATAGAAATATGTAATCAAAATTTTAATTAATGTTGATCTATTTTAGGGAATCAATTTATATATATACAGGGATCTAAACTACTGTACTTTCCCAATGATGACACACAAAAATATCCCTTCTGTAGACAACAATTATTGGTTAAAAGGTTTGAACACTCAACAAATATCTAATAAAACAATAAGACATTGTTCAGACAATGAATAAGAAAACATTACTATTATAAAACTTTGGAGACTAGTGAAATTAACGGCTCGTTATCCCCTTTCTTCCTGTACTAGGAAATAAACCCCTACAATTTAATATTTTAATACAAGATTTATCTAAAGTAAATCCTTCCCTACCCTGGACGACAACCCCCCCTACTAAAAAAGACATTTTTTTTAAATATGCTTTAAAAATATATCTTGTTACAAATATGTAGGATGTCGGCTTTTTTAGGATAAGAAAGGCAGAGGATACAGGTCATAAATGCAGGAATATAAAGGGATAAGACAATGGCTGATTAATTAATGCACATCCCCAATTTTAATACACAAAATTATCCTTTCTGTGTATTACAATTAGTGGTAAAAACATTTGGACACACAACTTATTAAAATTCTGTAAAGGTTCCCAATGTTGTTTTGACTTCAGGGACTAGTGTAATAAACAGCATAATGTCCCCTCCCTCCCTGCCTAAAATGTGTTAACACTAACTAAAAACTAAAAAGGTCACTGACATATTTTCACATGGGTTGTAAAAGTCTTCATGTTAGGGGTAAAGTGATAAGCAATAACTTTAAATAAAAAACAAAGATAAATTCAATAATTTAAAGTTTTATAAATAAGAAATATTCATTATTTCAAATTGAGTTCAGTACTATCAAGATACCAAAATAGAATTTCGTAAAAAACAGTTATTTCTAATGGATATATATATGAATTATTTATATTGAATGCATATGAATTATTTATATTAAATGCAAATGAATTATTCACCAGGCTCCAGGTAGAATAGCATTAAACCTGTTCTGGTTCATATTATTTTGTATAAAATAAAAGATATTTAAAAGATCAATGTTATTAAAATTATTAATAGATATTATTTGTATGTTTTTTTATAACATTTTAACACATTTGAAAATCCTTTTATCCCTAAGAAAATAGTTTAAAATCAATACCTCCTACCCTGTGAGAATTTTTCTGTGTCAACATTAAATTTAATGGGTCCCTTTAATTTGAGACCCCCTCCCACATAAGCATTTTTTTGTGTTACTATCCAAATTTAAAGGGCTGTAATTGGCCAATTACAATCCAGAAGTTTATGGAGGGAAAAAATGCTTAGCTGTGATTAGTTAGGTAGTTTCAACTATATAGAAGTCCCGCCTTTTTAGGTTCATTAGTCAATTCTATTTTTTTAAAGCAAAGCTTTTCTATAATAAAGGTCGGTTCGTCTGTTTGTTTTGATAAGCTCTGTTCATTAAATTATAAGGTTAGAATTGTCCTAATGATTTCAAACTTTGTATGATAATTCCTATAAAAGTTAGGTGCAACTTAGAAAGAGTAGCAATGTAAGAATAGAATCATGCATTTAAAGAGTTTTGCAGCAAACCATTTTAAGATCAATTTGTTCTAATTAAGATTTAAATACAAGAATTATTTACAGTATAACCTTCCTTATCCTTACCCCCTCTGCTGAAAGGACAAAATATCATGTTGACATTTTTTCACATGGGAATAAGATTTTAAAAGTCTTGATGTCAGGGGTAAGGGAAAAAGTAATAAAAAAAGTTTAATAATGCAAAAGTACTAAAATTAGATCTAATACCAAACCATTATTTTTAATTAATACTTTTCAATTTTCCACATACCCCCATATGGAATTAAACCTGTACAGTACAACAATTAGGTATAAAATATCATATTAATATATGTACCTAATATGTATATTTATTTTACCACATAAGAAAGTCCTTTAATCCCAAAAGAAAATAGTTTAAATTTTAGACTTCTTCCCATCTAAGAATTTTTCTGTGTCAACATTAAATTTAAAGGGCTGTAAAGCCAATTAGAATCCAGAATCTTTTGGAGGGAAGCTAAGTCATATGTGATTGGTTACTTTTAAAAGGTTCTAAATCCCGCCTTTTCAGATTGACACATTTTTCTAGCTCTACAAGGTTGATTTTAAACATAAGAAGGATGGTATACAATAGGTTAGGTTAGGATAGGATATGAAATAACAACTATCCCCCCACAGGAGTTAGGAATTTAATTAACCTATAAGATAGTTTACAGAGGGTTAGGTTAGGTTAAGATATGAATTAACAAATAAGCCCCCTGCAGGAGTTAGGCATTTGGAAAACCTTTAAGATGGTATAGAATAGGTTAGGTTAGGTTAAAATATGAATAAACAACTAAGCCCCCCGCAGGGGTTAGGCATTTAATCAACCAATAAGTTGGTTTAAAAAGGGTTAGCTTAGGTTAAGATATGAATAAACAAATAAGCCCCCTGCAGGGGTTAGACATGCAGAAAACCTTTGAGATGATTTACAATAAGTTAGGTTAGGTTAAGATATGAATAAAAAACTAATCCCCCAAAGGGGTTAGGCCTTTAATTAACCTATAGGATGGTTTACAATAGGTTAGATTAGGTTAAAATATGAATAAACAAGTAAGCTCCCCCAGGGGTTAGGCATTTAATTAACCTAGAAGATGGTTTACAAAATGTTAGGTTAGGTAAAGATATGAATAAACAAATAAGCCCCCTCAGAGGTTAAGCATTTAATTAACGTTTAAGATAGTATATAATAGGTTAGGTTAGGTTAAGATATGAATAAACAAATAAGCCCCCCGCAGGGGTTAGACATTTACTTAACCTTTAAGATGGTATACAATAGGTTAGGTTAGGTTAAGATATGAATAAACAACTAAGCCCCCCGCAGGGGTTAGGCATTTGGAAAATTTTAGGATGGTATACAATAGGTTAGGTTAGGTTAAGATATGAATAAACAACTAAGCCCCCCATAGGGGTTAGGCATTTGATTAACCTTTAAGATGGTATACAATAGGTTAGGATAGGTTAAGATATGAATAAAAAACTAAGCCCCATGCAGGGGTTAGACATTTAATTAACCTTTTAGATGGTATACAATAGGTTAGGTTAGGTTAAGATATGAATAAAAACTAAGCCCCCCGCAGGGGTTAGGCATTTGGAAAACCTTTAGAATGGTATACAATAGGTTAGGTTAGGTTAAGATATGAATAAACAAATAAGCCCCCCGCAGGGGTTAGGCATTTGAAAAACTTTTAGGATGGTATACAATAGGTTAGGTTAGGTTAAGATATGAATAAACAACTAAGCCCCATGCAGGGGTTAGACATTTAATTAACCTTTTAGATGGTATACAATAGGTTAGGTTAGGTTAAGATATGAATGAACAACTAAGTCCCCCACAGGGGTTAGGCATTTTGTTAACCTTTAAGATGGTATAAAATAAGTTAAGTTAGGTTAAGATATGAATAAACAACTAAGCCCCCCGCAGGGGTTAGGCATATGGAAAACATTTAGGATGGTATAAAATAAGTTAGGTTAGGTTAAGATATGAATAAACAACTAAGCCCCCCGCAGTGGTTAGACATTTATTTAACCTTTAGGATGGTATACAATAGGTTAGGTTAGGTTAAGATATGAATAATCAACTAAGCCCTCCGCAGGGGTTAGGCATTTAATTAACCTTTTAGATGATATACAATAGGTTAGGTTGGGTTAAGATATGAATAAACAACTAAGCCCCCGCAGGGGTTAGGCATTTGGAAAACTTTTAGGATGGTATACAATAGTTTAGGTTAGGTTAAGATATGAATAAACAACTAAGCCCCGCATAAGGTTAGGCATTTGATTAACCTTTAAGATGGTATACAATAGGTTAGGTTATGTTAAGATATGAATAAACAACTAAGCCCCCTGCAGGGGTTAGGCATTTAATTACCCTTTTAGATGGTATACAATAGGTTAGGTTAGGTTAAGATATGAATAAAAACTAAGCCCCCCGCAGGGGTTAGGCATATGGAAAACATTTAGGATGGTATAAAATAAGTTAGGTTAGGTTAAGATATGAATAAACAACTAAGCCCCCCGCAGTGGTTAGACATTTAATTAACCTTTAGGATGGTATACAATAGGTTAGGTTCGGTTAAGATATGAATAATCAACTAAGCCCTCCGCAGGGGTTAGGCATTTAATTAACCTTTTAGATGATATACAATAGGTTAGGTTAGGTTAAGATATGAATAAACAACTAAGCCCCCGCAGGGGTTAGGCATTTGGAAAACTTTTAGGATGGTATACAATAGTTTAGGTTAGGTTAAGATATGAATAAACAACTAAGCCCCGCATAGGGGTTAGGCATTTGATTAACCTTTAAGATGGTATACAATAGGTTAGGTTATGTTAAGATATGAATAAACAACTAAGCCCCCTGCAGGGGTTAGGCATTTAATTACCCTTTTAGATGGTATACAATAGGTTAGGTTAGGTTAAGATATGAATAAAAACTAAGCCCCCTGCAGGGGTTAGGCGTTTGGAAAACCTTTAGAATGGTATACAATAGGTTAGGTTAGGATAAGATATGAATAAACAAATAAACACCCTGCAGGAGGTGTGTAAGTATAGTTTTTACTAAGGTACCCAGTTAGGAAGGTGTGTAAGTATAGTTTTTACTAAGGTACCCAATTAGGAAGGTGTGTAAGTATAGTTTTTACTAAGGCACCCAATTAGGAAGGTGTGTAAGTATAGTTTTTACTAAGGTACCCAATTAGGAAGGTGTGTAAGTATAGTTTTTGCTAAGGTACCCAATTAGGAAGGTGTGTAAGTATAGTTTTTACTAAGGTACCCAATTAGGAAGGTGTGTAAGTATAGTTTTTACTAAGGTACCCAATTAGGAAGGTGTGAAAGTATAGTTTTTACTATGGTACTCAATTAGAGAGGTGGGTGAATATAGTTTTTACTAAGGTACCCAATTAGGAAGGTGGGTGATTATAGTTTTTACTAGGGTAACCAATTAGGAAGGTGTGTAAGTATAGTTTTTACTTAAGTACCCAATTAGGAAGGTGTATGATTATAGTTTTTACAAAGGTACCCAATAAGGAAGGTGTGTAAGTATAGTTTTTACTAAGGTACCCAATTAGGAAGGTGTGGAAGTATAGTTTTTACTAAGGTACAGAATTAGGAAGGTGTATGAGTATAGTTTTTACTAAGGTACCCAATTAGCAAGGTGTGTAAGTATAGTTTTTACTAAGGTACTCAAATAGGAAGGTGTGTAAGTATAGTTTTTACTAAGGTACTCAAATAGGAAGGTGTGTAAGTATAGTTTTTACTAAGGTACAGAATTAGGAAGGTGTGTAAGTATAGTTTTTACTAAGGTACCCAATTAGGAAGGTGTGTAAGTATAGTTTTTACTAAGGTACTCAATAAGGAAGGTGTGTAAGTATAGTTTTTACTAAGGTACCCAATTAGGAAGGTGTGTAAGTATAGTTTTTACTAAGGTAACCAATTAGGAAGGTGTGTAAGTATAGTTTTTACTAAGGTACCCAATTAGGAAGGTGTGTAAGTATAGTTTTTACTAAGGTAACCAATTAGGAAGGTGTGTAAGTATAGTTTTTACTAAGGTAACCAATTAGGAAGGTGTGTAAGTATAGTTTTTACTAAGGTACCCAATTAGGAAGGTGTGGAAGTATAGTTTTTACTAAGGTAACCAATTAGGAAGGTGTGTAAGTATAGTTTCTACTAAGGTACCCAATTAGGAAGGTGTGGAAGTATAGTTTTTACTAAGGTACCCAATTAGGAAGGTGTGGAAGTATAGTTTTTACTAAGGTACCCAATTAGGAAGGTGAGTGACCCTGGTTGATTGTTTATGACTGGGTCTACTCTTACTTTGCCCTTTGGGAACCTTTTTTTTCTTCCATGGTTATAAAACTATGGGTACCAGCATAATATACAGTTTACTATACCTTTCCATGGTGATAAAACTTTGAGTACCAGAATAATATACAGTTTACTATACCTTTCCATGGTTATAAAACTTTGGGTACCAGAATAATATACAGTTTACTACACCCTCTCATGGTTATAAAGCTTTGGGTACCAGAATAATATACAGTTTACTATACCCTCTCATGATTATAAAACTTTGGGTACCAGAATAATATACAGTTTACTATACCCTCCCATGATTATAAAACTTTGGGTACCAGAATAATATACAGTTTACTATTCCCTTCCATGGTTATAAAACTTTGGGTACCAGAATAATATACAGTTTACTATACCCTTTCATAATTATAAAACTTTGGGTACCAGAAATTAATATACAATCTATTGTCCTGTCCCATGATTATAAAGTTTTCTTTATATATATTGAAAAGTAGCTAAGTGCCAACCTTAACTCATAATGAATCTCACATGGAGTTACTTACACAAAGCTTGAACAAATGGTTACTTGTATGGCCTGTTTAGGCTAGGTTAGGTTGTGTAGGGGCATGTGAGAGCCTGTATGGTTGTTAGAGTTTTCTACTTGTAACATTCTCTGTAATAACCAGTTTTTTCTTTATATATATATTGAAAAGTGCCTAAGTGCCAATCTTAACTCATAATAAATCTCATTTGCAATTACTTACTAAACTTTAGTTTTGGACTGTGTATAATGGTTAAAACATGGACCTACAAACTAGCCATGTGACCTAATGAATCAGATTTAAACTCTCCATAATTTTCTTTATATATATCTAAAAGTGCCAACCTTAACTCATAATGAATCTCACTTGCACAAAGTTTGAAGAAATGGTTACTTGTATGGCCTGTTTAGGCTAGGTTAGGTTGGGTAGGGGTGTGTGAGACCCTGTTTGGTTGATAATTATTGCTTTAATTCAGAACCGTTTTTTTCTATATATATATTGAAAAGTGCCTAAGTGCCAACCTTAACTCATAATCAAACTCATTTGCAATTACTTATTAAACCTTAGTTTTGTACAGTGTATAATGGAACAGCCAGTTGTTTGACATGATGTAGGTTAGGTTAGGTTAAGACAAAGACCTACGAACCATCCATGTCTATCAATCAATTAATCAAACAATTTATCAATCTTTCAATCAATCTATCAATATATCAATCTTTCAACCTATTATTCAATCAATCAATCAATCAATCTATCACTCAATCTGTCAATAAATTTGTCAATCAATCTATTAATCTTTCAATCTATCAATCAATATATTAATCAATCAATGAATCTATCAATCAACTTATCAATCTATCAATCAATCAATCTATTCATCAATCTATTCATCAATCTATTCATCAATTAATAAATCAATCTATCCATAAATCGTTTAATGAAAACTTTGGGTACTGGTGGATACTATGGGTACTCTTACCTCTGCCTGACCTATAACCAGACGTGGTGCTAGAAATATCTGAAGCTCTGTCATCAAACTCTGTCTCCCCCCTGTGACTGCCATACTCGGATCTGTGTCCGCCAGAAAGACCTTAGTTAGATAGATAATAAGATTGATAGATAGATATATAAATAGAGTACTTTGTCTCCCCCCTGTGACTGCCATACTCGGATCTATGTCCACCAGAAAGACCTTAGTTAGATAGATAGATAATTAGATAGATAGATAGATAATTAGATAGATAGATATATAAATAGAGAACTTTGTCTCCCCCCTGTGACTGCCATACTCGGATCTGTGTCCGCCAGAAAGACCTTAGATAGATAGATAATTAGATTGATAGATAGATATATAAATAGAGAACTTTGTCTCCCACCTGTGACTGCCATACTCGGATCTGTGTCCACCAGAAAGACCTTAGTTAGATAGATAGATAATTAGATTGATAGATAGATATATAAATAGAGAACTTTGTCTCTCCCCTGTGACTGCCATACTCCCGATCTATGCCCGCCTGAAAGACCTTAGATAGATAGATAGATGGATAGATAATTAGATTGATAGATAGATAAATAAATAGATAACTCAGTCTTCCACCTGTGACTGCCATACTTGGATCTATGTCCGCCAGAAAGACCTTTAACAAGATTTTTTAAGTCCCAGGGACAGGGTAGGCAAAAATGCGATTTTCAAAGAAAAGTAATTTTTTTTTATAAGAGATAGATAGATAGATATTTCAGTCTCCTCAATGTGACTGCCATACTCGGATCTGTGCCCCCCGCCAGAAAGACCTTAGATAGATAGGTGGATGGATGGATATATAGATAGATAGATACTCAGTCTCCCCACTGTACCTGCCAAGGGGAAAGGAGCTTTTGATTGCACAACCTTTGTCTGAGAAGTCCTAAGTGTACATGGTGATAAGTTACGCATGTTTATGGGCCAAGGCATTCTTCCCATCTACTTTAACTATAAATGTCGCGCACATAACATAGAAGCAGTTAGGAACCATTTTTAACGTCTTTAGTTATGACGCGGTGTTGGGCCGTGATTCGAACCTATCACCTCTCAGACGACGAGCGGATGCGCTATGTGTTGATAGACAAACCCAATGATGAAAGACAAGAGCATCCCTCAGATCTACTGCAGTTCACGGTAAAATATTGCTGGTAAGCAATATTTCCAAAAATCTATGAATTTTAAAGGCTACTAGCTGCCAAACGGCTGAACGTACAGATCATGCCCGCACACTGTTTGAGGCGGCACAAGAAGGCATACAAATAATCTGGAATAGCCATAAATCAATAATGCATAGCAGAGAAATGCGCGAAAAAGACCTATTTTATGCGTTTTTTCTTCAGTGAAGCTTTCCCTGTACATAATTGGATCTTGGCTATTCCAGATTATTTGTAGGCCTTCTTATGCCGCTTAAAATCGTCTGTACGTTCAGCCGTTTGGCAGCTAGCAGCCTTTAAAATTCATAGATTTTTGGAAATATTGCTTACCAGCAATATTTTACCGTGAACTGCAGTAGATCCCATCCCTCTACTAAAACTAACCTGTACCTCTACGGAGACCCAGGGGTAAGGAGCCAGGACCAAGATTGCTAACACTGGATGATTTACTGCGTCCTACAAGAAAAATTGGTTGAAAATTTGGGCACTAACAATAATGTATGTAAATAATATACATGGATATTATGTAAAGGGGAAAAATTGGCGTCATTTATTGGTCAGTTCGTTCATCCAGTGGGAGGGGATGGATAAAGTTGGTAGAGGGAGGGGATTGTTATTTCTATCCAGCTAAAAGTTTCACTTATTAGAGTACACGATAATCTGGAAGGATACTATCATCACACTCACAACATAAAAAAACTAATTTTTTTTTTTAAAACTAAAAGTGAGGAGAAGAGTTCCACTGTATTCGAATGAATACGAGAATAGTTATTTCTTGTATCGTATTATAAACGGCTTTCCGCGGATATAGAATGTACAATTATAAGATTAAAACTAGTTTTAATCTTATGATTGTACATTTCTATATTCGTAGAAAACTGGATATAATACGATGCTAGACATAGTTTTTTTGTATGGATGAGAACCGGTTCCTGTCTACCGGATTCGAATGAATACGAGAAAACATTTTATTAAATAACTTTAGGGGTGTCACATAGAGTAGTGGTTAGCGCACTACGCTGTGGATGGGAAAATCCGAGTTCAAGTCCCCTCATAGACGTTGCACTTGGATGACAAATGCTGTTGCAATTTGTCAGAATATAATAACGCAACCTTCCCTGTGATGCCCTTAGGTTGTAAGGAGGGAGATTTGTAGGAAGTTAGGATCCTACCTATCAAGCAACTGCAATCGTGCCTTCCCTCGTCCATGCTCCTCATTCATATGAGAGTGCCATTAATTAGGGTGGCTTAATATGGAACACCTGCCAACACTCTAGGCCAGGGTGATGTAATAATTGAGTAGCTTCCACGAGAATTGCGGGTCAGCTTGTAATGTAACATAGAATACACTCAGCTGTGCGCGAAGCTTGCCAATCTATGATTAGTCAAAGGATTCTCAACTCCAATCTCCTCGTGCATCTGAATCCTAACTTCAGAGAATCAAGGCTACATACATACATACATTAAAAAACTTTGGGGACTAGTGTGTAAAAGACCTGGTGAAACAGGGATCTAAAGGAATAAGACAATGGCCAATAAATTGATATCCATCCCCAATGGTGATAAACCAAATTACCAAATTAATATTAGTGGTTGAAACGTTTGGACACTCAACTAAATGAAACAACCAATCAAAATTTAAGTCAAAAGTCCCCAAAGCTGTTAAGCAAACGAATAGGAAAAAGTTATTATAAAACTTTGTGGGGACTAATGTAAAATTAGAACTGACCTATATGGCCAAGACCTCTAAGCCCAGAAGAAACGCCTCCATAAAGTTCTTCATCAGCTAGGGATGAATTACTGCCCCTTCTGTAATTTCTAAAATTTAACATAATTAGTGGTATTAATGGTACTCAAACTTATAAATGGTACCCAAACTTACATAATTAGAATGGTACCCAAACTTATATAATTGTAATGGTACCCAAACTTATATAATTGTAATGGTACTCAAACTTATATAATTGTAATGGTACCCAAACTTATATAATTGTAATGGTACCCAAACTTATATAATTATAATGGTACCCAAACTTATATAATTGTAATGGTACCCAAACTTATATAATCATAATGGTTCCCAAACTTATATAATTATAATGGTACCCAAACTTATATAATTATAATGGTTCCCAAACTTATATAATTGTAATGGTACCCAAACTTATATAATCATAGTGGTTCCCAAACTTATATATTGATAATGGTACCCAAACTAATTTAAAATGGTACCCAAACTCACCTTGACCTATTGAGACTTGAAATATTGAGATTGGAATGGCTGCCCCGAAGTCCGCTGGATGACCGCGTAACTTGTCCACCTGTCCGTCCGTCTGGCAGGTCGTCAGAATCTACATGGATAGTTCGCGGCCGTGGTTTCATACCCCCAGCTCCAGCAGATCTAGCCAGCCACAAGTTTATTTTACACATTTTTTATAAAAGTCCCCAAAGTTTTCATAAAAAGTCCCTAATGTTTTTAAAACCTTTAAAGTATCAATATAATTTACGGTATCCTCAGTCCAAAGATAAAGCCTATATACTATTACTCACTGTTTACGCAAATGTGTCAAAACTTCACCCCCCTCTTGTATACAAACACTAGAATGGTATCCAAAACTCATGTAAAAATAAATTCCTAGGTCGCATTCTTGGTCCAGTTTTGTTAGAACTAGTTGGGGGAGGGTGGCTGGGGGCTTTGTCTTCCTTCTCCAGCTCCTGAATAGAATAGGAATATGTAAATATTGGTCCTGTGGTGGTTTTAAGCTATTTTATTGAGGGGTGAGATACACTCCTACAAAAAAAGAGAAAAAAACTTGAATAAAATAGGAATATGGTGATTTAATCCTTATAATAAACTAACAGTATCTGTCTTTTTGTCTGTCTGTTTGTACCGAAGGATCTTGCTAACCACTGAACTGAAATGGTTCTTCATTAAAGCTACCCTGTAGAGACAAACACACAGACATCATGTTACTTTAGTATAAGGATTTACCGCATCGTATTATAAACACATGAAAAATCACAAGTTTAAACCAGTTTTGTTAGCCTAACGACCAGGCTAACAAAACTGGTATTCATTCTATAATTTTTATTTTAACATTCGTGGAAAATTGTCTGTAATACGATGCTATACATGAAGTTTCAGTATGGCTGAGTACCGGTTCAAATTCAGCTGATATAATTCGGTTTCAAGGCCATACTGAAAATAACTATTCTGAGTAATTTTAATCTGAGTAATTTTTTTTAATCTGAGTAATTTTGTATATCATCATTTGGGATGAACATCAATTTATCGGTCATTGTCTTATTCCTTTAGAACCCTGTGCGTTTTAAGTCTGCTAGGAGCAAAGCTTTAGGTAAATGCATTAAACTTTGGGTACCTTTTTAATCTTGTATTGTTCAAATATTTCCTCTCTCCGCCGTTTCTCATCTTCCTTCTTCTTGGCTTGCTCCGCCTACCAAATAATTGTTATTTATTTATATTCGTGGAAAACTGTCTGTAACACAATGCAAAAAAAGAACCCCTTCTAAGCCATACTGAAAAATCATGTATCGTATTGTATTATATCTCTATCCAGTTTTGAGCTTTCTATGAATATAAAAATGTAGAATCATAATATTAATCTTATAATTGTACATTTTATATCCGTGGAAAGTAGTTTATAATACTATGTGATAAAAAACCTATTTTTAGTTATTTGTAGACAGCTCTCCAGGGAAAGTAAAATAAAAAGAAAAGTTTTCATGAAATCTGATGCTTTTTTGAAACAAAATAAGAATACAGGCCTTTCATTTAAACATTTAAAGATGAACATAGAAATAATTTTCCAGTATGGCTTCGAAACCGATTAATATCCGCTGGATTAGAACTGGTTCTAAGCTATACTTATAAATCATGTATCATATCATATTATATTCAGTTTTCTGATATAAGTTTTTTTTAGGCACATGCCATCAGCATCTCGGGGCTAACAAAACTGGCTTTTATCTTTTAATTGTACATTTTTAAATCCGTGGAAAGCTGTTTATAATACTATGTGATAAAACCTATTTTTAATTATCTATAGACAGCTTTCCGCGGATATATCTTAAAGTTTAAATTGTTTTTAATACGATAACACCACAATTCAATAAAAGTACCCAAAATTTTTGAGCAAATAAATGAAACAACGTGGTTATAAAACTTTGGGTACCAGACTACTTTAAGTTTCCCCCCCCCCCCCTCTCTGATAAAATGACGTCATTATATGGCCCAAAGGGAGGGAGGGGACAGTGGGCTGTTTATTGCACTAGTCCTCAAGGTTTTATGATAACTTTTTCTTATTCCTTGGCTTAACAACTTTGGGGAATTTTATTAAATTTTGATTGATTGATTCATGAAGTGTTCAAACGTTTCAATAATTTTTATCTACCTACAGAAGGGGTAATTTTGTGTATCATCATTAGGGATATACTTAAGTTAACCAGCCATTGTCTTATCCCTTTAGATCCCTAAGTAGTAGGGTTGGGCCGGATTCTTTTTTAGCCGGATACTGGATATCCGGCTGATTTCTAATGCCGGTTCAGGCCGGATATCTGGCCAACGTTAGATATCCGGCAAATTACCAGATATCCGGCCGGATAACCGGATATCCGGCGTCAAAAATCGGACGGATATCATGTAACCGGATAGTTTAATATCCGGTATCTGGCCGGATATTGAAAATGACCGGATATCTGGCGCAACCCTACTGAGAAGCTGAGCTCACCTTTTTGGCTTCTTCGTCTTCTCTTCGCTTTCTCGCCTCCTCTTCCCGCTTCACCCTCGCCTCTTCAGCCTAGAATAGTATCCAAACTTATATAATTGTAATGGTACCCAAACTTATATAATTGTAATGGTACCCAAACTTATATAATTATAATGGTACCGAAACATATATAATTATAATGGTACCCAAACTTATATAATTATAATGGTACCCAAACATATATAATTATAATGGTACCCAAACATATATAATTATAATGGTACCCAAACTTATATAATTATAATGGTACCCAAACTTATATAATTATTATGGTACCCAAACTTATATAATTGTAATGGTACCCAAACTTATATAACTTTTAATTGTATGAAATAGGATAATGTGCAATCTATGTCTGTTCGCCTGAAGCTTAAGATCTAAGTAACCACTGAACCGATAGGGCTCTTCTCTTCAGGGAATATACCTACTGGTCCTGTGGTGGTTTTAAGCTATTTTTCTTGGTGGATGGGACACCCCCAACCCCCCCCAAAATAAATTGTTTTTAGGCAATTACTTCACATAAAATGGCAGCATCAGAAATACATAATTTTTCTAAAATTACCTCTTGGGGCTTCGCCTCTAGAGGCTAGGGGCGAAGCCGCTAGTTTATCAAATAGGAAGAGTGTTACCGAATTGCCTTCCACTCCTTCTCCTTTAACATAGTCTCCTCAGCCTGTACCAATATAATAAAACTTTGGGTACTAATATTTATAATAAAACTTTGGGTACCAATATAATAAAACTTTGGGTACTAATATAATAAAACTTTGGGTACCTGTTGTTTTCTCTTCAATGTCATCATCTGCACCCATTCCAACTTTGGGTACCAATATAATAAAACTTTGGGTACTAATATAATAAAACTTTGGGTACTAATATAATAAAACTTTGGGTACTAATATAAAAAAACTTTGGGTACCTGTTGTTTTCTCTTCAGCGTCATCATCTGCACCCACTCCAACTTCTTATCATCCAGCTTCTTAATAAATACACTTTAGCATGGCATAAATGTTTTCAATGTGTGGAAAAAATGTATTTGGAGTGTGGGGAAAATGTATGGGGAGTTGGGAAAAATCAATTGAAGGTTTAAACATGTATTGGAAGTGTTTGAAAAAGTATGTGAATAGTTGGAAAAATTTCTATAAGAAAAAGGTTGAAAAATGTATTAGAAGTGTGTGCAAATTGTGATTGGAGAGTGGGGAAAATATCTTGGAAGCCTGGAAAAAAGTATTGTGCGTGTTAAAAAAATGTTGTGAAGTGATTATATTCAAAAGTTGAAAAAGCATTAGAAATCAGCTGTATATCCGGCAGAATATTGAAAATGGCCGGATATCCGGCCCAACCCTAGTACTAAGTATAAGTGCTACTATTGAAATAAAAATGTCTTACCGCTGAATTTAGGGAAGGATTTGCCTCCTGGAAATTATCCCTAATTTTATCAAATAAATCCATACATTTTGACTTCTCTATCATACACTTGGGACAATACTCCTCTGTTAAAAACAATTATTGATTAATTTATAATAATATTAGCGGCTACGCCCCTAGAGGCCTCCAGTGGCACTTTAAATGTTTTTTGTTTGTTTGTTTAAGTCTCTACGATACCTAGCTATGTTGCGTAGGAGTCTTTAAACATAATTTTTTAAAAACATTTAAAGTGCCCCTAGAGGCCTCTAGGGGGCGTAGTCGCTAGTTTCTTATAAATTAATCAAATATCATTCCTGGATCACAAGCGCCAACTTTGCTACATCTCAACAAAGCCTCTGGAGAGTTTATATTTGCCTAGATTCAATTTCAACCATTAATAAGCAGGGAGGGAGGGAACATTGAGCTGTTTAATACACTAGTCCCAAAAATACACAGTTAGGATCTCCAGACAAAGATCGTGCAATCAAAGGGTTGGTTGTCTGCTATGTACTGTACTACGGGTATGAGGTGAAGGAATCTAGCCTTGAGTTGTCAAGTTGACTATTCAGTCCAGGTGCAACTCACATTATCATTATCATTTAGATGGTTGAAATTCCTTGAGGACATTGGAGCATTTGGAGCAGAGTTTGAGTATGGGCTGCTGTATCTCCGATATCTCACACAACACACACAATTCACTGGCGGGAAAAAGCTTTTTTAACGATGTTCTAAACGTTTGCCAGAAATCTTCTGAAAAGCAAAGTTGTAGTTTATTGCCTATACTTTCATTTGTTACTTCAGCAAATTTTTGTCAGATCATCCCTTCTATGATTTTTTGAATATAAAGAACCTTTAAGAAACTTTACTATAAAGTAGAACCATATTGGTTCAGCAGTTAGCGAGATCCTTTGCTGCAAACAAAAAAGCCTGACTACTTTGCATGATAGGATAAATAAATGTAGCCTATATCCGAAATGATTTGCTGCAACAACCATATTTCTAAAAGTTTGTTGTTAAAAAGCTTAATTTCCTTTGCGAAGATAAATTTTCATTTTGGATGTTGGAATATTGATCTCTAACTTCTAGTTTTCCTGAAATAATTTCATAGTTAAATAGATAAAATTATATAGATAGAAATATATAGATAGAAATATAGATAAAAATATAGATAGAAATATAGATAGAATTTTAGAAAGATAGACAGAAGGAGATATTGAAAGATAGATAAAAAAAATCATAGTTGTCTAGCTAAATATTTATAAATATACTAGCGGATACGCCCCTAAAGGCCTCTAGGCCCTAGGGGTACTTATTATGGCTTAACTTTTTTTCGTTTAAAAAAAAGTCGAGGGGGGTTTGGGGTGGTGGTAACATCCCTAAAAATAGCTATAAACCTTCCCATGATGCTACACTGTAAATGGGAACCGTATCAGTTCAGTTGTTAGCGAGATATTTCGCTACAGACAAAAACACCTTACTACTTTATATAATAGGATAGTTAGAAAGGTAGATAGATAGATAGCTAGAAAGTAAAAGTTATTTCTTTTATAAAATGTTTTTATTCTTCAGTCAATTTTTTACGTTATTCTGTAAAGTTAGGTTTTGGGTTGTAGTCAAATGTTCTTATTAAGTCAAATTGTTCCTTTAAAAAACTAAATGTGTAAAAATGAAATGGTCCATAATTAGGAACAGTTTGACTTAATAAAAGCATTTGACTACAACCCAACAGAATTATGCGAAAAAAAATAACCCTATAACTCATCTATCTCTAAAATTTTCTTATTCTTATATAAAAGTAACAGGATCTGTCTGTCTGTCTGTACCAAAGGATCTCTGTATCCGCTGAACCGATATGGTTCTCCTTTACAGGGGAGCTTCACATATGTCATGAGAAGGTTTATAACTATTTTTGGGGAGGGTGCCACCAACCTCCGGTCCAAAGTTTCTTTTTAAAACAAAAATTTAAAAAAGGGTTGGTAAAAATTACCCTCCCAAAATGTTTTCATTAGGTACTTAAGTATTTTTTAAAAACTAAAGCAACTATTAAACCCCCCTACACCTAAAGTGCTCCTTGATGCCTCTAGGGGCGCGTAGCAGCTAGTATTAGGGAGGGGGCATCGGTCTGTTTATTACACTAGTCCCCAAAGTTTTATAATTACGTTTTATTATTCATTGGCTTAACAACTCAGGGACTTAAATTCAATTATTATTGGTTGTTTCATTAAGTGTCTTTATGTTTTAACAAAATGGAAAATTTTGTGTATCTTTTGAAATGTACATCAATTTATCGATGATTATCTTATCCCTTTAGATCCCTGAGAATAAATACCTTCTAAATTATTTGAGCTGGAAAGTGGATTGCTGCTAGTGGTGGTGGAAATATCTCGTTCTTGTTGAAGATTATTTCTTATTGATTGGTTGGTAGAAGCTATACTACCATAGGATAAAGCAGAATTCTGAGATATTTTACACTTACTTACATATTAGAGTAAAACATTAGAGGGAGGAGAAAGGGTTAAATAACTGTATCTCCCCATCGCATAAACCTTGTGCAACCTTTCTATTGGGTCATTGAAAATTAACCAATAATGTACCTTAACACAGCCTAGTAGCGAAAAACAATTTAGAAGCAGACAAAAAAGGTCAATGAAAAGGAAGGGAGGTAGTTGTCTGTATATACATCTATACTATAGATCTGTTGCTTACATATTCACCAAAATAAAGGAATAGTTAAATATCGCATTGTATTAAAGACAGCTTTCCGCGGAAATCAAAATGAAATATTTTTGTTCCTTCTTCGTTGGCTTAACAACCTTTGTGACTCTTATTCAATTTTCTTTAGCTGGTTAATTTACTTGAGTGTCCAAACATCAAACCACTAATTGTAATCTACATAAGAGGTAACTTTGTGTATCATCATTGGGAATGTACATCAAATCTAACGCTCGATCATTTAATACCTTGGGATTTAAATATCCATTTATGCTAAATTTTGTTTGCAACTGCTTTTGTCTTATCCCTTTAGATCCCTGGCTGCCAGTATCTTCCAAGTTAAAGGATGTAAATTTAGTTGAGTGTCCAAGCATTTCAACCATTAAATGTAAGTAAAGTTCCTGTTTCGAGTCTTGCGAGATTTGTAGGCTGTCATCCGGAGTTTTGGCTGGGCCACTAATATTCGTTGTAGTACTATCACGTCGGTCACTAAACAAAAGAAGGTCAGTTGAATTTGAGTTGCCGATAGTGTACACAGTTTCCTCGGTGTTTCCTCATCCTATCTCAATATTTACAACTAGCTAAAAAACTTCAAACTTACAAAAAAAAATCAAAATTTTGAATGCTTAAACGATTTATACATTATACATTCAAAATTTAAATTTTTCAAATTTTGATCTTTTGTTTTGGAAGTTTTAAGCTTTTTTAGCTAGTAGTAAATATTGAGATAGGATGAGGAAACACCAAGGAAACTGTGTACACAATCGGCAACTCAAATTCAGCTGAACCAAAATAAAGTTTTTTTTTCTCGTATTCATTCGAAACCGATTTATATCCTGATTAGAACTGGTACTTATACGAAAAATCATGTCTAGCATTGTATTATATCCAGTTTTCTACGAATATGAAAGTAAACAATAATAAGATTAAAACCATTTTTTTAGCCTTCGGCATCTCGAGGCTTTTATATCCGCGGAAAACTGTTTATAATACGAGGCGGGATTATTGTCTCGTCTGTCACTAAACAAAATAATAGTTATTTCTCGCATCGCATTATAAATAAACAGCTTTCCGCGGATATAAAATGTACACTAATAAAATAAAATAGTTTTTTCAGCTCCGAAATGCCTAAGGCACGGGCTTAAAAAAATGGTTTTAATCTTATCATTGTACATTTTTATGTTTGTAGAAAACTGGATATAATACGATGCTAGACATAATTTTTCAGTATGCCTCAAAACCTGTTTTTTACCCACCGGATATTGATCGGTTCCGAAGCAATGGGAGAATAGTTATTTCTCGCATCGTATTATAAACGACTTTCCGCGGATATAGAATGTACAATTATAAGATTAAAACTAGTTTTTTAAGCCCCGAGGTGCCGAAGGCACCAGCTAAAAAAACTTTATTTTTATATTCGTAGAAAGCTGGATATACCTAATACGATGCTAGACATATTTTTTTCGTATGGATGAGAACCGGTTCCTATCCACCGGATTCGAATAAATACGAGAATAGGTTTTTCTCGTATCGTATTATTAACGGCTTTCCGCGGCACCACGGGGCTAAAAAAACTAGTTTTAATCTTATGATTGTACATTTCTATATTCGTAGAAAACTGGATATAATACGATGCTAGACATAGTTTTTTCGTATGGATGAGAACCGGTTCCTATCCACCGGATTCGAATGAATACGAGAAAAGTTTTTATTGGTCCTAGAACACAACTTTGGGGCACTCTAACTTAAGACTAGAAAGATGGGAAAGTTAAGAAAACCAAGTAGCGGGTTTCATCGTATTTTCACCCAGTAGCTTTTAGTAGGTTTTTTTACCTGCTGACTGAGTCATTTGAGATTCCGCTTGTCAGAGACTCGCGTCTAGAAATTACAAAAAAAATGATTCAACCAATAAAAGCTTTATACTTAGTCAGGTTTCTCTAATTCAACCAATAGGAGGATAATATCACGTTATGTGATTTTTTTCAAACCAATAAAAGCTTTAGATTCAGTCAGGTTTCCTAATTCAACCAATAGGAGCCTTATATAGGGTTAAGGTCATCTTTTTTTTAACAATAGGAGCTTTAGATTTTATGGGGTTATAGGTCAATGGACGATTAGCTTTAGTAAATTATGACTATGGGTTCGAATATTTAAGTTTAAAACGAATCAATCAAAATTCAATAAAGGCATTTAAAGTTTTTGAGATAACGTACTGCACATCCCATGATTTTAATTAAGAGGGAGAGGGTTGACACCCCCCCTTCCCCCTGATAAAACCCTGTGAACGTCGCTGGATGGACAAGAAAATACTTTAGGTGATGCATGTCAAGATTTTGGAGATCAGTCTTACTTGATCAAACATCTTACAGACAACCAACCCTTTCATTGTGCACAACCTTTATATTGAAGACTGAGTAGCAGTAGGAACCATTTCTAACATCTTTAGTTATGACACATCTATGTTTTAGTACGAGAAAATTTACAAATCTCACCTGCTCGTCCGTTTGGGTCTGAGAACTGGTTTTGGTTTCACTGGTGAGTCATTATCAAATGATATTACAAATCCCTTAGCGTCGCTTGTATCACCTGTAACCAATGAGAGCTTTAGATTAGGTCGTGTGATCTTTATTTAACCAATAGGAGCTTTAAATTAAGTAATGTGATCTTTATTCAACCAATAGGAGCTTCAGATTTAGCCATGCGACTATCTTGCAACCAATAGAAGCTTTATATTATCACTTGACCAATAGTAGCTAAAGATTAAGTCATGTAACCATCATTCAACCAATAACTTTTGATTAAATCATCATTTCCTAAAAGTTATTTGCTATTGTGTCTTTTTGCGAATGTTCAAATATAACAGTATGCATGCAAAGTAGATGCAAACCACTAATATTACAAAGGTTAATATCCTAGATGATCAATGAAATAAAACATCATCTACTTATGGAATATTATTACTTATATGGATGATATAAAAAATAATACCTAGCACTTAATATACTATAAATAATATTACCTATAGTTTCAGTTTTCATGGTGTTGAGAGTTTCAATAGTTGAGGAGGTCATTTCCTGATCCTCCAGCTGTCCTGCCGCTGCTGTGGGGGGCAGGGAAGGTTTACCAATGACCCCACTTGGTGGAAGATTTGAGGAGGGGGAACCAAGGCTATTGCTGTCCCTAAAAAATGGTTTCATTACACTTTTTTACCCCACAATCTCATTTTTTTATATGTGTAATGGGAGGTGTAATCAACACCCTACAATTTGTTAGACTTTGAACAAGGGTGTTTCAAAGCTTTTGAAGGTTATAAACCTTCCCTGGACCTTTGAAAAGCTACCCTGTAAAGGAGAACCATACCGATTCAGTGGTTAGCGAGATCCTTTGGTACAGACAGAAAAAATCATGTTACTATATCAAAACGATTTATCAATATTTAAAAAATTTTTTTTAGAAATAATAAAACCCTGAAAAAAAAACACAAAACCCCTGATTTTATTAATAAAACCTACAGGGTTGGGTTATTTTAAAAAAACGGGTTTTTTCCAACCCTGCTTAAAAAGTTTACCTGAGCCTAGATGGTGTATTGAAATCTAGTTGTCGAGGCTCACATGTCTCCAGAGATGGCCGTCCGGACCTGTTCATGGTTAGTGATGTTCTTGGGGAGCTGAAACTTCTGGGAGGGGTGGCCTGCGGTTCCAGAGTTTCATAATAATGTTCCGCTACAGCTGGGGATGGTTGGGCGTGGAGAACAGGAGCTGGCGAAGGAGACCTGAAATAAATTCAACCAATAGGAGCTTTGCATTTTATGTGATTTTTATTCAACCAATAGGAGCTTTGGATTTAATCACGTGATTGTATTTCAACCAATAGGAGCTTTGGATTTAATCACTTGATTGTATTTCAACCAATAGGAGCTTTGGATTTTAAAAAAACTTACCTGGATTTTGTGTAGCCATGATCAACAGACTCGTACAGATTCTCCACAGGATGATGGTGGGGAGGAGCCTCTGACATTGGAGATCCTGATCCTGAGCTTCGGTTGGCCGCCGCGGCGGCATTGCGCCTCTGCTGGAAATGTGCAAGTGCGGACAGGTTGGCGGGTTTCTCGGCGATGGCGGGCGGCACCAAGCTTCTCTCCTCGACCTGGGTAAAGGCAGGTGTGCTTCTCGGTCTGCCAGGATTGGGCGAGGCTGTCACTGCCAGAGAATTGCCGCCACCATAGACAGATGCCGCTGCTGGTGGTTCTGAGTAAATTGGTTCCGAATAGTTGGTGTTTGCTGGGGAGGTGTAAATATTAGTTTGTTGTTGCATGTGTAGATGTCTCTGCTGTTGTTGGCTGTTGAAACTATTGTTGCGAGACAAGTTGATTCGCACAGTGCCCGGACCTTCATAAGTTTGATGTTGCATTTGTTGTTGATGAAGTTGAGGTTGGTGGTGGTGGTGTTGGTGTTGTTGTACATCTGAGTTGTTGGGCTGAATGTGAGTAAAGGTTGACCCATAAGGTTCAGGATAGGAGGGGCCACTACCACCCCCATATTGGTTACTACCATAACCTGAGAAAAAATAATGATTGTTGAAAAAGAGAGAGAAAGGGGGAAGATAGTGAGAGAGAAAGAAAAAGAGAGAGAGAAAAGGAGAAGAGAGAGAGAAAGAGTTGTCTTATCCCTTACGAACCCTAATTATTGTAGCTGATTAACCAGTTAGGGTGTAAAATAAAACAACAAAATTATTCTCTTTCCCTAATAATCTTAATATATGAGAGAAGAAATTTTGTTTATCATCATTGGAGGAAAAATTGACTTAACATCCATTATCTCATTCCTGTCTTTACCTGAATAACACTGATCAGCACTCACAGGATTCATATATAGAAGATTCAATATTTTAGGGACCTTAGGGACCTTCTTGAAGCGATCAGGAAGAATTTAGCAAGTTCCGACTGAGAATGAGAGAGAAAGAGAGAGAGAGAAAAAAAAAAGAGAGGCCTTTACCTGAATAACCCTGAGCAGTGCTTACAGGATTCATATAACCTCCACCCCCTGGCGCGGATAGGGGCCGGTTGTAGGAGGGTGGGGGATGGTAGCCCCCACCCCCAGGACTACCCCCATTTAGTGGCTGTTGTTGTTGTTGATTGTAGCCAGAATACTGTTGGGGGGCACCTAAAACATAGAATAATTCAACAAATCCACTTACAATCAACTGGATTAGAACCGGTTCTCAGTCATACTATCCGCATAATGTCCGCGGAAAGCTGTCTTTGATACTATGCTATATATAGGTAAATACTGAATACTGTTGGGGGGCACGTGAAATTAATAATGTTTGCATACAGGCTGTTCTGGTTTTTTCCTCTAGAGGCCTCTAGGGGCACTTGAGGAGGAGAGAGTCAAATTGAATAATTGAATAATTGAATAAAAAAAAGTAAAAAAAAATTTTTTTGGGGGGGGAGAATTTTTTTTTTTGAGAAGGGGGGCCCTCATTTTTAAAGTTAGTTAAAAAATTTAAAAATTTCGGGCGGAGGATTTTTCAATTTTTTTTTTTTGGGGGGTGGGGTCCCACCCCCCCCCCCCCCCCCAAGAAAATAGTTGTAAACCTTCCTGGGACCTATCAGAAGCTACCCTGTTAAGGAGAACCCGATCTGTCCAGAGGTTAGCGATATCATTCGGTACAGACACACAGACAAACATACATCCTGTTACTTTAGTATAAGGATTGTAGTGACTCAGGGATCTAAAGGAACAAGACAATGGTCGATAAAAAATGATGTACATCCCCAATGATAATCCTTAAAATTACCTGTTAAGTTGATTAAAATAAGTGGTTGAAACGTTTGAATCAAAATAAAGTCCCCAAAGTTGTTAAGCCAAGAAATAAGAAAATGTTTTTATAATACTTTGGGTACTAGTGTACAGCCCAATGTCTCTTTCATCCCTGTTAATTCCAGCATGCTTTTACAACAGGGAGGGAGGGGACTACGGGCTGTTTATTACACTAGTACCCAAGGTTTTATGATAACGTTTTCTTATTTGTTGACTTACCAAATATGGAGACTTGTATTGAATTTTGATTAGTTTGTTTATATTTAGTTGAATGTTCAAACATATTAACCACTTATTATCGATTACAGAAAGGGTAATTTTATGTATCATCATTCGGGATGTACATTAATTTATCAGCCATTATCTATCCCTTTAGATCCCTGCTTTTATCATAGGGATGAGATACAACCATGAATTTCCATTTAGGCTTAAAACAGATTCAAATATCAATCAGTTTCAAAGCCAATGTCGTTACAAGTTACCTTGCATGTGATATTGTTGAGAAAACCCGCCACCTTGGTTCAGTAGAGTTGGTCGCTCTGCCACGTGGTGAACCGGAAACTGCTCGGCAGGTGTTGAGTACACTAAAAATATAAACAGGGTTGGCAACTTTATAGA
Organism: Acartia tonsa; assembly: GCF_053477335.1. Classification (NCBI taxonomy): domain Eukaryota; kingdom Metazoa; phylum Arthropoda; class Copepoda; order Calanoida; family Acartiidae; genus Acartia; species Acartia tonsa. Next base: position 27,438,007 of record NC_137274.1, on the reverse strand, counting down.
TACAGTAAATAATTTAAGACGTGGGAAACTGGAAATTGCTCGGCGGGAGTTGAGTACACTAAAAATATAAACAGAGTTGGCAACTTTATAGATACAGTGAAAATTTAAAACGTGGGAAACCGGAAATTGCTCAGTGGGTGTTGTGTAAACTAAAAGTAGAAACAGAGTTAATAACTTTATAGATACAGTGAATAATTTAAAACGTGGGAAACCGGAAATTGCTCAGTTGGTGTTGAGTAAACTAAAAGTAGAAACAGAGTTAATAACTTTATAGATACAGTGAATAATTTAAAAAGTGGGAAACCGTAAATTGCTCAGTGGGTGTTGAGTAAACTAAAAACAGATAAAGAAACAGAGTTAACAACTTTATAGATACAGTGAATAGTTTAAAACGTGGAAAACCAGAAATTGCTCGGCGGGTGTTGAGTAAACTAAAAATATAAACAGAGTTGGCAACTTTATTGTTACAAGAGAGCAATTTAAAAATTGTCGAGTGGCCATGTGGCGAAATTGGAAACAAAGTTGTATTATCATTGGGGATGTACATTATTTACCGTCCATTGTCTTATCCCTTTAAATCCATGTGTAAGAACAGACAAACAGACCCTTGTAAACTATTTGCCACAATATTAAAAAGTGAAAATCACGTTTCCCCCATAGAATTACGAACTGACGGACAGACAAAGTGAATTATAGAGTAGCTTCGCTACTAAAAAGAATTTACCTGATGAGTATTGATCTCCAGGAGGCAAATGGCCTAAAATTAAATTTATCCTTATAATAAAGTAACAGGATGATTGTTTGTCTGTGTTTCTGTTTGGCTGTACCGAAGGATCTCGCTAACCACTGAACCGATATGGTTCTCCTTTACAGAGAAGCTTCTTATAGATCCAAGGAAAGTTTATAACTATTTTGGGGATGTGTATCTCCACCCTTTCCAGATGAATCACTCACCCAAATTTTTTTCATTCTTTCTTTTGTAAACTTAAGCTGAAAATTGTGGAGAGTTACCTTCCCCTCTCACTTTGGTGCCCCTAGAGGCTTTAAGTGGCGTAATCGGTATTTTTAAATATAGTGTAATAATTTGAAAAGCAAGTCTTGTCTATAATTAAGGTCCGACCATAACATATTGCTCTTTTGTTCATCTATGCACAGGGGTGTATATTGTGCACAAGATCCATTTTTTCCCAATAAAAAAATATTTTCCGAACTCTTTATTTTATTCATATTATCCCCCTTCCCACATATTCTTTTAGTTTTTTTTTCACCATGGAGAGGAGAAAAATTTTAAAAAATTCAATTCTCTTAATTTTTACATATTTTCCCCCCAACCACACATTTTTAACTCCCCCCCCCCCCCCCCCCGTTAGCAGGGTCAACCATGCAGAACATATAACCCTGTCTAGAGATGTTAGAATTGTCCTATTGATTTCAAACTTAGCTTGGTGTAACAACTCTATAATCATTACCAGAATGTCCGTTCGCTCAAACATGTAAATTTTTAACTTACTTCAAAAGATTTTTATGTGATATATGAATCTATCCTATTCAATTAGCTTTCAAATACTGATTCCTATGACAACAAAGTATATATTATAGTAGGGTTGGCAATCCGTCCAATTTTTGGGTCGGATTCGGATTCTTACAAAAATCCGCCCCCCAAAAATAGCGGATTAATCCGTGGATTGTGGATTGTCTTATCCCTTATCCCTGACCTACCTTGGTTACAATCAACCACACACACACACACACACACACACACACACACACACAAACACGCTGACATACACACACACACAAACACACACACACAAACACACAAACACACACACACACACACAACTACCTTGGTTATGGTGTTGATACTGATGATGTTCGGGCAACAACATTGGCTGAGGGGTGCCCCACGTTCGCCTGAAGAAAATTATACTGGTACCCAAAGTTTTTTCTGTCATTGGATGGCTTGAAAACTTTGGGTACTTTTAATAAATATTGATTGTTTGGTAAAAACAACATTGGCTGAGGGGTGCCCCACGTTCGCCTGAAGAAAATTATACTGGTACACAAAGTTTTAAAACAAGTTCTCTGATTGGGTACCTAGCTAAAAACCGCCATTTTCCGCCGCGAGTTACGAGTGTTACTTGGCTACAACAACAATGTTACTTTAATAAGAAAGTGTTACTTGTCACCCCAATTCCCCCCCCCCCCCTTTATTTACGAGAATTTTTTCTTGGGGGGGGGGGATTAAAGCAACAATTTATCATCCATTGCCTTATCCTCTAAAATCCGTAATTGTTAGTTTGAAACTATATCAGTGTTCAAGCTTTAATTTCAAGCTAACCGATAATTTTAATCTACAGAAAGGGGTGGTAAATTTTTTTCTCGTATTCATTCGAATCCGGTGGATAGGAACCGGTATCTCATACATACGAAAAAAAACTATGTCTTGCATCGTATTATATCCAGCTTTCTACGAATATAAAACTGGTTTTAATCTTATAATTTTACATTTTTATATTCGTAGAAAGCTGGATATAATACGATGCTAGAAATGACTATTAACATATTTTTTTCAGCAACAAGTTATTGTCTTATCCCTTAAAATTCCTCATTGTTTCAAACTAAATTAGTGTCCAAACTTTTCCATCACTAATCATACCTGACTGTAGTATTGGCTGACTTGATATCCTCCTGAGCTGGAGACCGATTATCTGAGATGTAGAACCCTCTCTGTACAGATAAAAAATACATCAAAATTTATTTTTAAGTCAACATATTGAAATACCTAGAATGTGAAAATAATATCGTATTACGGTAATATCCTCTTAGAAATTTTTTTCAATTTTATCCTGATTTTCATTTCAATGTCCCTGGAAAGCTGTCTATAATACGGCGCGATAAAAAAAACTATTAATGCCTCGCTTTTAGGTCAAAATGTGAATGACATTAATTAAAATTTTCTTGATTATTGTCCAATTTCAACTAAAGATGTATTTTTTTTCCTGGTGTTTTTCAGTATCCGGTTGGGAGATATAGAAAGATTTTCGTTCAGGTTCCTGACTCACTCCCTAAATAAATATATAGTTATTTAAAACGATAATATAATGGGTTTGCAGGAAAAGTCCAGGGTAGTTAAAACCACATGGTCTTTATCGGTGTTAACAACCAACAAAAATACATAGCAAAAGTCCACCTTTAAAAAAAATGCTCCAAAAAGGTCCTAAATCTCAATTTTTTCTTTAAAAACTTCTTATTTTTCTTAAACGCCTGTACACACAGTATCAAACATTTTAATTTACAACAAAAAAAGACTTACTTTTTAAGATGGCAAAAAAAAATTTAAAATAGAAACAAAATTCTGCTTTTTTCCTCGATTTATCCACTAGAAAAACCCGGATTTTGCCAACCCTGATTTAAATCGATAATGTATGTATTACTGTATTAAAAAATAATACCGTAATGAATACATTGTTGTTTAAAGTAAAGAGGAGGTTCCTGACTAACTCCCTAAGTAAATATATGATTATTTATTGTATTTAATCGGTAGGACAAACGAACTTTAACATTTGTAGAGTGTCAGAACTGAATAAGCATAATATAAATGTATAAGTTTTGACAAAATTGCACGTAAATTTGTTGCAAAACTGTTAAATACAGGATACTGTTTAAAGGACATACTTTCATTTTTAGAGATGCTCCGCTTATAATATTGTAAACGATTAAAGAGTTTAGACAATTTCAAAATCATACCTAACAATTATAGGAATCATCATGCAAAGTTTAAAATTGATATGACAATTCTGTCGTGTCTAACTTAACGCAAAGAGCTAACCGCGATGCAACCGTTACGGACGGACGAACCGACCCTAATTATAGAAGAAAAGTTTCTTTTAAAAACTAAAAATGTTGCCATCCTTGTTTTAATGTTTAAGTTTTCAGTAAAGTTAGTGTGTATATTATTACATAAAACTCCTACGTTACACCTACGCTTAATAATAAACTTTTACAGTATGGCTTCCAAACCGATTATTGGATAAGAACCAGCGCTAAGCCATACTGAAAAATCAAGTATCGCAACGTGTTATGGACAATTTTTGAGGAATACTTAAATATAAATCGTAACATTAATACCAGCTTTGTTGGCCCAGGGCCTACAGCCCCTCAGTACCATCAAAACTGGGTTAAACCTTACAACTTTTCATTTTGTTATCCGCGAAAAGCTGTCTATAATACGATGCGATGAATATCAATTCCTAATATGTGTTACTTCATTTTAACCAAATATTTATATTTCAAAGGACATTGGGCTATTTATTGCACTAGTCCCCAAAGTTTTCTAATGGCGTTTTCTTATTTGTTGGCTTAACAACTTTGGGGACATTTTTTTGAATTTAGATTTGTAGGTTCATTAGGTTGGATAAAAATGTATAATACTAAAACAAAATTGTAAGAAAATTTGTTGCAAAACTGATAAATTACTGTTTGAGGACAATTTTAGGATTTTATTATAGAGATGCTTCGCTTATAGTATTGTCCTAGAAATTAATATTCCATAGACTAGACTGTTGTAATAGGATAATTATATCATATATTTTTTATAAAACGTCAACATGATTAAAATGGACATACGGACTTTCTGGTAACGTTTATAGAGTTGCTACTGTTTCTAATTAGTACCTAACTGTTATAAGAATCATAATGCAAAGTTTGAAATCGAAAGGAAAATTCTAACATGCATAAATTAACGATAATAGCTATTCTTTAAAGACGAACCTACGCTAATTATAGAAAAGCTTTGCTTTCAATAATTTGGAAGATTTTTTATTAAAATATTTCCGAGATTATTTTTAAAATTTTGTTTGGACATCAACTTGTATAATTAAGATTTCTGGTTTGAGATGAACTGAAATTTAATTGCCGATTGTGTACACAGTTTCCTGGGTGTTTCCTCCTCCTATTTCAATATTTACTACTAGCTAAAAAGCCTTAAACTTCAAAAAAAAAAATCAAAATTTTGAATGTATACCTAATGTATTATATTCGTTTATACATTCAAATTTAGATTTTTTGGGGAGTTTGAAGTTTTTTTAGCTGGTAGTAAATATTGAGATAGGATGAGGAAACTGCGAACAAGTTCGGATTTAAATTTCAGTTCATCTGGTTTAAGTATAATTCAATCGAGTCCAAAAAAAATACAGGAATCTTAGGGGATAAGACAATGGACAATAAATTGATGTTATTATGATAAACAAAATTACCCTTTATTATTAGATTCGGGTATAGTCCATTTCGTGGCAACGCCTCTTAAGGGGCGTTTCGTCGTATTTTCACAGTAGCTTTTCTCCTATTTCTAGCCACTGCAGTGGGCTCTAACACTTCGGGGCCAATTGCCTAGCCCAGAGGGGCAATCACCTAAACTATCCTAAAACAACCTATCAAATCCATTTTGAAAATACGACGAATCGTCCCTTAAGAGGCGTTGCCACGAAAAAGACTTATACCCTTAGATTCTTTAGTAGAAATCATAAAAGTACTTGAGCTAACGAATAAGATATCATGTTAATAAAACTTTGAATACAATTATAATTTACAGTCCAATGTCTCCTCCCTCCCTGGCAAAAAGACATATAAGAATATATTTTAAACAAGGATGACAAAATCCATAAAAGCGTAGCACTGAAACGGTAGGACAAACGGACATAACACTTGTATAGTGTCAGAACTGGATAATCAGAATATAAATGTATAAGAGTCGATGCAAAATTGTAAGTCAATTTGTTGAAAAACTGCTTGATACAGAATAATGTTTATGGACATACTTACATTTTAGGACTTAATTACAGAGTTGCTTCGCTTATAATATTGTACTTTGATGTCCCAGGAATCAGTATACAAAAAATCTGATCAATCGGATAATTAGATCATATAAAAATTTGATGTTAAAAAAAGTAAAAAAATCAACATATTTAAAATGGACGTACAGACATTTTGGTAATGATTATAGAGCTGCTACGCTTTCTAAATTGTACCTAACTACTACAGGAATCACCATGCAAAGTTTGAAATCGATAGGACAATTGCAACATGCCTAAATTAACGAAAAAAGCTATCCGTTATGGACGGACGTACGGAGTGACGGACGGACCGACCATAATTATAGAAAATCTTCGCTTTTAAAAACTATATTTAGGGCAAAACGAACATAGTGCTTTGAATAATAAATCTCAAACATAACAGCATAGAATAAAGACAGACAAGGGATCTAAAGGGATAAGACAATGGCCGATAAATTAATGTACATCCCCAATGAACAACACAAAATATTCTCCCTTATGTAGGTAACAATTACCAAGTGAGTAAAACGTTTGGACACTCGACTAAATGAACCAACCAATCAAAAAAAAGTCCCCAAAGTTGTTAAGCCGATGTATAATAAAGCTAAATTATAAAACTTTAGGGGTGTAATAAACAACCCAATAGCCCCTCCCTCCCTGGAAGCATAGTAACAGCAAAGGAGTATCCCACAATGTTTATAATAAAACAAACGGATCTTAAGAGATGAGACAAAGGGTGATAAATTAATTAAAACCCAATTAGGATTAGATTTAAACACTAGAGGGGGAAGTTGTTAAATAACTGTAAATCCCCATCCCAAGGACCTTATGACGACTCTCAATTAGGTCTTTGAAAATCAACCTTTAGTGTCCGGAATATTAACACAGCCAAGTAGTAGATAACAATTTGCTAACGGACAAAAAGTTCCTTGAGAAAGGGGACATGTAGTTATCTGTTTATACATCCATATTATAGATCTGTTCAATTTGGTGGTTTGATAAAAATTAATTGCAGATCCAAACAATTGGTGGAAAAGATTGTACTCACCCTCTGTTGATTGTTCATGATATTTTGTATTTGTGACTGCTGCAGGGCCAACCTCTGGATATCTGACTGGATACTTTGTAGAGAGTCAGACATACGGGAGATATCTAGATAGATAGATACAATTATTATTAGGTATCCTCTGGATATCTGACTGGATACTTTGTAGGGAGTCAGACATACGGGAGATATCTAGATAGATAGAATTAATATTAGGTATCCTCTGGATATCTGACTGGATACTTTGTAGGTAGTCAGACATACGGGAGATATCTAGATAGATAGAATTATTATTAGGTATCCTCTGGATATCTGACTGGATACTTTGTAGGGAGTCAGACATACGGGAGATATCTAGATAGATAGATAGAATTATTATTAGGTATCCTCTGGATATCTGACTGGATACTTTGTAGCGAGTCAGACATACGGGAGATATCTAGATAGATAGATAGAATTATTATTAGGTATCCTCTGGATATCTAACTGGATACTTTGTAGAGAGACAGACATACGGGAGATATCTAGATAGATAGAATTATTATTAGGTATCCTCTGGATATCTGACTGGATACTTTGCAGAGAGTCAGACATACGGGAGATATCTAGATAGATAGAATTATTATTAGGTATCCTCTGAATATCTTACTGGATACTTTGTAGAGAGTCAGACATACAGGAGATATCTAGATAGATAGAATTATTATTAGGTATCCTCTGGATATCTGACTGGATACTTTGCAGGGAGTCAGACATACGGGAGATATCTAGATAGATAGATAGATACAATAATTATTAGGTATCCTCTGGATATCTGACTGGATACTTTGTAGGGAGTCAGACATATAGGACTAATAATTAAAATTTCTCACGGTTGCTGATTTATTCCCACGTGCAGGACAGGTCCTCAAAATTTCCCATGTTTGTTGATTTATTCCCACGTATAGGACTGATAATTAAAATTTCCAATAGTTGTTAATAAATTCCCACGTATAGGACTGATAATTTGAATTTCCCATGGTTGTTAATTTATTCCCACGTATAGGACTGATAATTAAAATTTCCAATGGTTGTTAATTTATTCCCACGTATAGGACTAATAATTAAAATTTCCAATGGTTGTTAATTTATTCCCACGTATAGGACTAATAGACAGGTACCAAAAAATTTCCCATGGTTGTTGATTTAATCCCACGTGCAGTACAAGTGCCAAAAAAATATCCCACGGTTGTTACATTTTTCTCACGTGCAGGACTGAAGCTGAAAATGGCTACTTACCCATGGTATCAACATCTGGAGTTTTCAAATCATCCCCTCTACTGCTATCACCTAAATAAACTTTACATTAGTTTCTATGAGAGAAAAAAAACATCTATAATAGCCATATGAATAGGCGAACTTTTATTCTTGTAGAGTGACTTTAAAAAGGGGGGGGGCGAAAGTGACACTTTTTGAAACCAAAACTAAAAGTCAAAGGAACTCAACTAAAAAAAGAGTTACAGGTCTGACATTTTGCATGGCAGTTGCTTTATAGGGGTACAATATGGAACTGTGAAGAAACGGCGACGCAACCGCCGAAAACCGCCAAAAAAAGGCAACAAAAATTACGGCGGGAAACGGCGGTTTTCGGCGGTTGCGCCGCCGTTTCTTCACAGTTCCATATTGTACCCCTATAAAGCAACTGCCATGCAAAATCTCAGACCTGTAACCCTTTTTTTAGTTGAGTTCCTTTGTTGACTCTTAGTTTTGGTTTCAAAAAGTGTCACTTTCGCCCCCCCCCTTTGAAATGAAATATTATTTGGAAATTTTTGCAAGAAATAAACTGCAAGATCACAGAACTATTAATCTCGACCAATACCTACCCTATTTCCCTAGATATGAAGGGGACATTAGGCTGTTTATTCCACTAGTCCCCAATGTTTTGTAATAACGTATTCTTATTCGTTGCTTTAAAAACAGCTGACTATACCTGAAGAGAGTCGGAGATTGAATCCGGCCTTTCTTGGCGTAACATTGGCTGCGGCAAATGAGTTGTTGTTGCTGCTAACAGCCGCCACAGCCGCAGCTGGGCTGGTTGTCTTGCTGATGTTGTGGGCCAGATCCAGGATCTCCTAAAATACTAATACTTTGGGTACCAGTATAAAACTTTGGGTAAAACTATAAAATTTTGGGTAGGTAAATACCATCTACAGGTTCCCAGTTATTATTGGAAAAGTTTAGACACTAAGTAATTTGTTTAATCCCATCGAGCTAACGAAAATCAAAACAAGTTTATAAACTTTAGTGACAGTCAGGGACAAGGGAAGGCTATTCTGGCAAACAATGCTTTAGAGTTGATTTCTTAGATTTCCAGTTTAAACTTGATGATGAGATAAAGCAACTTTTGGCAGAATTTGTTAAGAAACTAAAGCATTAATTTAGCACTTTTTGCTTTGTTTACTAAAAGCCGTGCTAAAAGGATTGTCAGAGTTTATCTGCCCGTTCAGTTTAAAAATGTATGAGCAGAAATAATGCCTTTTAACAACTTTTAAGTATTTTATCTAAATCATAAACTACTCGTAAATTATATGTTAAATAGTGAATAAATATATTATAAATCCTAAAGAGTGAATAGCTGTAATACTTTGAAAAATATTTAAGATTGTTTAAATATTTATCTCATATACAAATTTAAATTCAAAAAAGGTTTTTACGACACCTAGCAATAAAATTCGGAACTACATAGCTATGTATTTTCACAATCATACATTTTACAATATTTGTTGTAGTTTAATTTTGCCTTTCTTAGCAACTTCTTGTATCTAATGGTGCCTTGTAGAGCACAGAGTCCCCCCTTTCCCTACCATTAATGTAAAACAAAAAACAAAAAACGATCAAAGGGGCGGCATGTTAGAATTGTCCTATTGTTTTAAAACTTTGCATGTGATTCCTGTAGTAGTTAGGTACAATTTAGAAAGCGTAGCAACTCTATAATCGTTACCAGAATGTCTGTATGTCCATTTTAAATATAATGTTGATTTTTTTTTTTACTTTTTAATAACAAATTTTTATGTGATCTAAATATCCTATTGATTTGGTATACTGATTTCTAGGACAACAAAGTACAATATTTTAAGCGAAGGAACTCTATAATCAAATCTAGAAATGTGAGTATGTCCATAAACATTATCCTGTAATAAGCAGTTTTTCAACAAATTTACTAACAATTTTGCTTCGTCTCTTATACATTTAAATTCTGATTATCCAGTTCTGACATTCTACAAGTGTTAATGTCCATTTGTCCTATCGTTTCAGAGCTTTGCTCCCATAGATGTTGTCATCCTTGTTTGATAAGTAATGAACAATGAATTTAATTTTGAGCTTTAGGCATAAATTCGAATTTTTATTTTTTTTGTAAAGATCCAAGATGCTGTGAGTATTGGGTTGGATTTGTCCTATTTAATTTTTTTATAGATTCATAAAGTGAGATATTATTTAGTTATTGAATCGTTTTGAAACTTTTGCCTTAACCTGCCTCAAGGGGTTAATCAAGGTGTTGATCAAAGTGCTTTTAATTAAAATTTTTTTTAAATATTTTTTTTTGTTTGTAAACAGATACAAATATCTTGAATAAGAAAAAAATGTAAAGATTTTAATTTCAGGAAGTATTTTAGAATATTTTTTAAATCTCCCTAATTCTAAATTCTTTAGTAAGAAATCTTTGTTTTGATTTAAGAAGCAGAACTTCAGAAGCTAACGAGGTTTGGTGATAGCTTATGATTTATACTGTCTGAAATGAACAATAGTGCATTATAGAAATAGTTGCACCTTTCTTTTTGCTATATCAGCTGACGATTACCAGGGTAGGTTTCGTGATTTTCCAAGAATTGTTGAAAAATTGTTGAAGAATTGTTGATGAGACGGACCGCCCCTGAGTGACAGTAGATGAGGGGACAAGTAGCTTTTAACTGATTTTTCAAATATTTCTCCAAATCTTTGGTGTTTTTGGTCTGAACCGATAATAATATCAGCTGAAGTTTTTTTCATTACCCTCGCTTCATATTTTTCCTTACCCCCCCCCCTTCCACCCTCTTAGTCGGGTAGAATATACACCCCTGCATTTATTTGTTACCTGTTTCACCCCAGATGTTGACTCGAGTTCGTTACCCTGCTCAGGACCCTGAAAAATTACAAAAAAAAATCAGTGTCCTTCTCAGGAGTATGTATGTATTCTGCAGTGAATCCTATATTATGAAAAATAGCGGCTGCACCCATAGCATCTAGGGGCTCTGTATTCAAATAAGTAAAAAGGGGCTTAAAATACTTTAAAACATTCCAAGACTTAAATCTGAAAATGAAATAGCCTAAAACCATCACGAGACCTATGTAAAGCTTACATTAAATAGAGAACTTAATCAGTTAATCAGTAGTTATTGAGATCTTAAGCTTCAGACACAAGGGTTCCCCGTACTCCAACTATTTATGTCCAAACTTGACATAGTAGCAGTAGGATTAATTTTTAACATCATAAGTTATGTCGTGGTGTTAGGCCGAGATTCAAGATGCGCTACGTGTTGAGACACGGTCATTTTGATTTAATCACTCTGATACCCAGCGCAGAGGAAATTTGTTGATAATTAAAGATATTTAAATTAGGGTTGGCAATCCGTATCCAAATCCGGGATCTGCCCAATTTTTGGCCAATTTTGGAATCTAAATCCGGAATCCGTATTTTAATAGCGGATTCGGATTCTTAATTGGTAGGCTAAAATTTTTCTTTCAACTCCCCCTTTTTGAAGGCAAAGATTGTCATCATTATATATAATATCTTTTAAAATATGGTTCGATTCTCTGAAGTTAATTATAGAGAACACCAAGAACATTAATTTTTAGAACCTATATAGCACTTACATTTTTTTTATTTTTAAAAAAAGCACTTTAAAATATTGCTAGAATCCGGAATCGGATACGGAATACGCCAAAAATAAGAATCCGGAATCCGCGAGAATCCGCCATTTTTTGGACAGATTCTTGTAAGAATCCGAATCCGGTCCAAAAATTTGACGGATTGCCATCCCTAATTTAAATACAAGAAGACAACATTAATTGCAAGGCATTTGCGCAAAAAAAAACAATTGCAGCATACCTGTGATTCAATCCTTCTGATACCTCTGGACTCAACACCGAGGAAACTAATCAATACTATTATTTAACATTTTTAAAACTTAACCTTCTACAGTTTTGTTTAGTCTGTACATCCAGAACGATTGGCTCTTTTCATCAGAATGGTCACCGATCGCCCAAAAGATCATCATCTTACCTGTGATTCAACCCTTCTGATGCCTCTGGACACAGCGCGGAGGAAATATAATAAATATGATAAATACAAGAAGACGACATTAATTGCTCGTAATTTTACAAGGCATTTGCGCAAAAGACGACATTTACCTGGGATTCAACCCTTCTGATGCCTCTGGACACAGCGCGGAGGAAATATGATAAATATGATAAATACAAGAAGACGACATTAATTGCTCGTAATTTTACAAGGCATTTGCACACAATCGTACATTTACAATTGCATCATACCTGTGATTCAGCCCCTGGACAAAGCGAAGAGGAAAGCTTATTTTAGGATATTTAAATACAAGAAGATGACATACATACCTGTTATTCAACCTTTCTGATGCCCCTAGACACAGCTCTGGTATTGAAGTACAAGAAACGACATTTACCTGTGATTCAACCCTTCTGATGCCTCTGGACACAGCACGGAGGAAAGCTTCCTGTCCAACCTTCTCTCTCTGTTTCACCATCAGCTGTTCCATCTTCTTCTTCTCCTCCTAGATAGATAGATAGATAGATAGATAGATAGATAGATAGATAGATAGATAGATGGATGGATGGATAGACAGATAGATAGATTCTCTCTCTGTTTCACCATCAACTGATCCATCTTCTTTTCCTCCTGGATAGATAGATAAACAGATGGATAGATAGATAGACAGATAGATAAATAGATAAGATAGATAGATAGATAGAAGGATAGATAAATGGCAAGATAGATTCTCTCTGCTTCACCATCAACTGATCCATCTTCTTTTCCTCCTGGATAGATGGATAGATAGATAGATAGATAGATAGATAGACAGATAGATAGATAAAGGGTGTGCAAAAAAAAAATGCGGACATTTTTAAAATTGAAATTGCACGGCTTGTGTTAATAGTAGAAAAATGTTACGCATATCGTTAGAACCGCTAGGAAGTCTATTTTTTAGAAATATAAGAATGATTCCTCTGCTACATATAGTTACGGAGCTACGTGTTAAAATGTCCCAACTGCTGTAAAACTTGACTTGCGAGTAAATCATTAAAGATTAAATTAAAGGGTATGCAAATAAAAATACCTACATTTTTAAAATTCTAATTGCTCGGCTTGTGTTAATGGTAGAAAAATGTTTTGCATACCTATGGAATCGCTATAAACTCTATTTTTTGGAAATATAAGAACCATTCATGTGCTACGTATAATTTATGAGCTATGTGGTAGAATCTCCCAACTGACTTAAAACTAAAAAAAAATTTTTCCACTTTTCTCACATTTATCAATACAGCTCCTAAACTAAAAATAGCACAAAAATCATACTTATATTTCCAAAAAATAGAGCTTATGACGGTTTTAACGATATGCATAGCATTTTTCTACTATTCACACAAGCCGAGCAGTTTGAATTTTAAAAATGTCTGCATTTTTGCACACCCTTTTTTTTATCTTTAATGATTTACTCGCAAGTCAAGTTTTAAGTCAGTTGGGACATTTTACCACATCGCTCCGTAACTATACAGCAGAGGAATCGTTCTTATATTTCCAAAAAATAGACTTCCTAACGATTCTAACGATATGCGTAACATTTTCTACTATGAACACAAGCCGCGCAATTTGAATTTTAAAAAGGTACATATTTTTTTTTATATACTTTAATCTTTAATGATTTACTCGCAAGTCAAGTATTAAGGCAGTTGGGACATTTTACCACATCGCTCCTAAACTATACATAGCACAGGAATCGTTTTTATATTTCCAAAAAATATACTTCCTTACAGTTCTAACGATATGCGTAACATTTTTCTACTATGAACACAAGCCGCGCAATTTCAATTTTAAAAATGTCCGCATTTTCTTTTGCACACCCTTTAGATAGATAAGATAGATAGATAGATGTATAGATAGAAGGATAGATAAATGGCAAGATAGATTCTCTCTGCTTCACCATCAACTGATCCATCTTCTTTTCCTCCTGGATAGATAGATAGATAAATAGACGGATAGATAGATAGATAAGATAGATAGATAAATAGACAATATATGGTAAAACAGAAAGATAGAAAGGTAGTTACCTAGTTACTTAAATGGAGGGTTCCTAGGCCAAATTAGGTCACCATAACTAAAGGAAGGTGTCTTACATTAAGACACACTAACTAATGACAGATGTCACAAATAAAGTAAGGCTAATTGAACTAATGACAGGTGTCCCAAATATAGTAACAATTACTAATGACAGGTGTCCATAATATAGTAAAAATAACTAATGGCAGATGTCCCAAATGAAGTAACGCTAATTGAACTAATAGCAGGTTTCCCAAATATAGAAATACCAATTAATGACAGGTTTCCCAAATAAAGTTATACTAAATAATGACAGGTTTCCCAAATAAAGTTATACTAAATAATGACAGGTGTCTCAAATATAGTAACACTTACAAATGACAGGTGTTCCAAATATAGTAACACTGACTAATGGCACGTGTCCCAAATGAAGTTATACTAACTAATGTCACAAATATAGCTACCTTAACTAATGACATGTTTACCAATTATAGTAACACTTAAAAATGACATATGCTCCAAATGTGGTCATCTTAATTTACCTAATGAACAAAATTTCTTACCTCTATCTTTCTCCTTCTCTCCTCCAGTTTAAGTTTGACAGCATTCAACTGATGATTTACATCCTCCTAAATAAGATAAGGTTAGGTTAGGTTAAGTTGGATAAAGTGGAAATAATTGAAAGTCCAGTGGGGTTAGTGTATAACAAAGGTCACTGCTACCCAAGTTATATTTATTATTTAGGAGAGATTCATTCCGATTTTATTTGTCACTATACTAATACCATTTAAATTTAAAAACTGAAATCTTAACTGTTTCTTCTTGGGAGAAAATGCAGTAATATTTAGTGTGGCTATTTACAACTTATTATAAAAAATTTACACTTTTAAAGGTAAAATTTGGGTCCCACGGACAAAGTAAAATTTTATTAAAGGGTTTGAATAAATCAGGAGAGGCGTCTGGCATATGAGAGATCTAGTAATAAAGGCTGAATATTTAAGTAATAAATATAAGGAGTATGTTTTGCATATTTATGTCTTAAATAATGGATTACGAGTTCACTGCACAAACTCCCCCCCCCCCCTAGGGAAAAAATTTGAGTTTACAAAAATGAATTATCCTTAAAACTAAACATGCATGGATCACAAGACAAGAATACAAAAATTACAAAATTAGAGGGAGAGGGGGGAATTAACTATGTAGAGATCTCGCAATCCAAATAATAATAATAAGATACTTATATAATACAGAAAAAATCTAATAGTAACTTTTTAACTTTTCCAAATTAAGTATTACAAGAAATCTACATAATTGACCCTCAAAACAATTAACATGAACTTAATTTAAGTTAAGGAATTGTATAATAATGAAGTTTAAAAACATCAAATATATTTATAAGGGCTAGTTTTCAAGGATTTTCATCTCCCTGACCTTATAAAAACACCATTATTGTTGACTGTATTACAATCCCCCCCACCCTTAATTTTGTTAAAATTTCACCTCCCCCTCTCCTGCTAAAAACCTGTGCATGCCACTGTTTTCTACTATTCAATAAAAATAAGCATCAAATTTATGATTATACTAGCGCCTACACCCCTAGAACCCTCTAAAGACACTTATGACAAGGGGTAGGGGATATTTTCATAATTTAGTTTTAAATTTAAAGCTTCCAAAGATTTCCACCCTCCTTGACCTTAAAATGAAACCCCTCTTATTGTCTGTATTGCACCCCCCCCCCTTAATTTAGGTTTGAGGGTAGTGTCAATATTTCACCCCCCTACTGAACACCTGCGCATGCCACTGTTATCTACTATTCCATGAAAAATAAGCATCAAATTTATGATTCTACTAGCGCCTAAAAACCCTCATAACAAGGGGTAAGGGATAAATTCATAATTTAGTTTTAAAAAGAAAAAATTACACAAAAATTAGGGAATTTGAGAGACATATAAAAAGCTTCATTGTAAAGGAGAACCATATCAATCTAGCAACTATGAAGATCCTTCTCTAGACAGATAACAGATCAGTCACACCACATATTAGACATCCTGTTACTTTTATGTACGGATTGATAATGTGTGTGTGTGTGTGTAGCCATAGTTACTTAGGTTTGGACCTAAGTAGTCATGGAGTAGGACGAGACACTTGTATGCTAGCACCAGGGCCAGCTCAAGGTCCACGCTCAAGTACAAGTACTTGACTCGCTGTCTCAAGGGACCTACTCTGTATTACCTCACCCTCGCCGAGTATGGCAGGTGTCCCAAATTAAGTAACCGTAAAGAATGACGCTCTCCACAGAGGAGCTCGGGTAAGGGTTGTACTGATATTATGTACTTGACTATTGAGTATCCAAACTACACAATTATTATTATTACCCTTCCTACACAACCAAAGGGAAGTTGCATGAATGAATTGCGACTGAGAAATTCGAGTTGCCACATGGGGACTTAAACTCAAACTCTCACCACCGTAACTCAGTGCATTACGACAGAGCTATGATGCCCCTATACGGATTGATAATTGTGTGCTTTGCTACTTATGGATGTTGTCATCCCAGTAAAATTAACTAAAAGGTTTTTCACAAGGTGACAAGACTCTAGGTAACAAAAAGACAAAAACATAAGTTTATACCTACCACAATACAATTTCAATGCTTTCACATAAAGTCCCTTTTGGAGCAAAGATACGCCCTCCCATCTATTTTTTTCATATAAATTGAAAAGAGGAGGTTTAATGTTTGTTTATTACGTTAGGTTAGGTTATACTGGGTACCCAAATACTGGTTAAGGTCCAAGTGCTCAACAGGGACTTTGTGTGCAAGTTCCAAATTATTATTCAGGAAATAAAAGATGGAACAGGCGTGTATATTCTGCACATTTTCCCCCGGCTGCAAAATATTTTAGTCCATTCCCCCCCCCCCCCACTAGTTTGTTTCCTAAGGAGAAGTAAAAATTGGAAAAATGTTTTCAGTAGTATTCATTTTTTTACCCCCTCCCACATATTTCTCTAGATTTTCCCCAAATTTTCACCCCACTTTCCACATATTTTTTATCCCCCCCCCCTCTTTAGCAGGGGTTCCAATGCAGAATATACACCGCTGAAATTTTTCGAAAATAAATGTTTTGATTAAAAACGATGAAAATATGTTACTTACGGAATAAAATTTAATTTAACTAGCGGCTTTTGCACCTTTTGCAGACTTATTTTTACGCGATAAGAAAACAAAGGAGGGGTGGAATAATTTCCAAAAGATTTTTAGGAGTGGAAGGGGGACAATGGGCTGTTTATTACACTAGTCCCCAAAGTTTAACTTTCATGATAACGTTTTCTTATTTGTAGGCTTAACAACTTTGGGGACTTAAAATTTTGATTGGTTAATTCAATAAGTTGAGTGTTTAAACGATTCAGCCACCAATTTCAATCTACAGAAGGGGTAATTTTGTATATTATCTTTGGGGATGTACAACAATTTATCGGCCATTGTCCTATCGATTTAGATCCCATATTTTACTAGACACACAACAGACATCCAAATACTCTAGTTATATAAATAAATGTCCAAATAGTAAAAAAAATAAAATCACCTCAAATTCATAATCGTCGCTCTATGCAAAGTAAACAAGAAAAATTATTAAAAAGCAAATAATTAAAAATAGCAAGGACATTTCAAATCAATCCTTATACTAAAGTAACAGGATGTTTGTCTGTCTGTGTGTCTGTCTGTGTGTCTGTCTGTGTGTCTGTCTGTCTGTGTGTACCGAAGGATCTCGCTAACCGCTGAACCGATTGGGTTCTCCTTAACAGGGTAGATTCTCATATGTCCCGGGAAGGTTTATAACTATTTTGGGGGAGGGTACCACCACCCTCCCTAGAGAAATTAAATTTTTAAAAAAATTACCAATTTTAGAAAGAGAGTTCAACGAAAAATAAACATCAAACGTAAATTTTTTTTAACTTTTTCTTTTAAAATCTAAAATAAGAAATTGAATTATTAAATTCGACTCTCTCCTCCTCAAGTGCCCCTAGAGGCCTCTAGGGGCGTAGCCGCTAGTAGGTAAATAACACAGTAATAATCATTTTTCTAGTATGGTTTTTAATCCGATTAATATCCGCTGGATTAAAACCGGTTCTCGCCATACTGAAAAATCATACATAGCATTACATTATAGACAGCTTTCTGCGGATATTAAAATGAAATTTATAAAATCAAAACCATGTAAATATATTATAAGTAAATCAAACTTTTCAACATAATAGTTATTTGTCGGCCCTCGGGGCTAACAAAACTGGTTTTATTTATATATTTTTTCGTTTTAATATCCGCGGACAGCTGTCTATAATACGATGCGATAAATAAATATTCCAGTATGGCTTTGAAACCGATTAATATCCGCTGGATTAGAACCGGTTCTAGCCATACTACAAAATTATATATGGCATCGTATTATAAACAGTTTTCCGCGGATATTAAAAGAAAAATTTATAACATTAAAACAAGTTTTGTTAGCCCTGAGGGCCAAAAAATAACTATTTGAGAAAATAACATTGCAATTTGATTTAAATTTTAGTTTCTACAGATCAGTGTTGCGGAGCCGGGAGCCGTGGAGCCGCCATATTTTGCTGGAGCCGGAGCCATAATTTTCGTTAAAAAACGGCTACGGCTCCGGACTAGATAAATAAAGAGATTTTTTTTATAAATTATAATTTGGTAACTCTGTTTTGTCATGTGCAAATGCTTCTATTAAGTTTTTCAAGTACATTTTTATCAAAAATTGAACTTTTAAAACCTTCAAAAGTAAAAAATAGACGTAGGAAAAAAATATGTCGAGTTTTTTCTTGATTTAAGTCGGAGCCGGAGCTGGAGCCGCCATCATCAAAGACGGCTCCCCGGAGCCGCACCAAAATCAAACGGCTTCGCACCGCTGCACAAATTCTTAGTTTTTGTCAAGAAGAAGTAAGTTGGACTTTAATTTTCATGGTCCCCAAAGTTTTATAAACATTATATCTCATTTGTTGAATTTTGCGGATTTTCCTCATAGCTAGATTGAGTTTTATAATTAGGGTTTAAACCTTTCCACCAATAATGTTAATCAAGAGAAGGGGCGCTTTTGTTTGTTATATTTGAGTGTGTACTATAATAACAAAGTAATATTTTGATGATTAATTCATGTTTTTCATTAGCGCAGCTACCTACTCTATAATTCACTTTGTCCGTTTTGTCTTGCTCCAAAAGGTTTCGTTATATAAAAGCAACAGGATGTCTGTGTGTCTATCTGTCTTTGTGTACCAAAGGATCTCGCTAACCGCTGAACCGATGTAGTTCTCATTTTCAGTTTAGCTTCTCATAGGTCCTTGGAATGTTTAACGCTATTTTGGTGAAGGGTACCACCACCCTCCCAATAGAAATATTTCTAAAATGCCACTAGGCGGCTTACCCCCCCTCCCCTCCCACCTCAAGTAACCCAAGAGGCCTCTAGAGGCTAGTGTTTAGTGTTTTAAAAGGTGCTATGTGCAGTGCAAGAGGAATACTCAATTGATCAGAAAACAAAGAGTGACGTAATTCTAAAATTTATAAAGAATCAATCTAGAAAATCTATAATTAATTTCCAGTAAGGCTTTGAAATCGATTCTTCATTAGAACCGGTTCTCAGCCATACTGAAAATCATCTATAGCATCGTCTTATAGACAATATTCTACAAATTTAAAAGGAAAAATCATAAAATTAAATCCAGTTATGTTTCCCACGGTACTAAAAAAAATCAACCGCCTTGTAAAAAATTCCTACGGTACCTGATCTCCAGCGGCCAAGGAGGAGGATCCCGGGGTTGACAGACGCTTGGATGGTGTCCCACCTGAAATTAAAAATATCATTACTTTAACAAGAATGAAACAAAAAATAAAAACTGTCAAACAATAGATTGAAAGATAGATAGAAAGATAGATAGGAAGATAGATGGAAAGATAGATAGAAAGACAGACAGGTAGAAAAAAGATAGATAAACAGAATGAAATATAGAAGATATAGTTATTTATCGCATCGTATTATAGACAGCTTTCCGAGGATATCAAAATGAAAAATTATAAGATTATAGCTAGTGTTTTGTTAGATGGATTCATGCAAAGATAGATAGAAATATAGATAGAAAGATATATAGAAAGAAGATAGATAAATAGATAAAAATCACAACCTGTACCATAGATAGAAACAGGCGTCCCACTGCCGCCCACAGAACCGTAGGTGTCAGAACGAGTTCCGTTGGGGTTTCCTGAAGAGAAAAAAAAGGTAAAATTAGTGGTTGAACCGTTTGGACACTCAACTAATTGAACAATCTAATTAGAATTCAATGGGGTTTCCTGAAAAAAAGCATGAGAATTAAGCAAGGATCTGAAGGGATAAGACAATGGCCGATAATTAATGTAAATCCCCAATGATGATACACAGAATTACCCCTTCTGTAGATTAAAACGAGTCCAATTAGGGTTTCCTGAAGAGAGAAAAAACATGAGAATTAAGCAGAGATCTAAAGGGATAAGACAATGGCCGATAACTTATGTACATCCCAAATGATGATACACAAAATTACTCCTTCTGTAGAATAAAATTAGTGGTTGAACCGTTTGGACTCTCTACTTAATGAATCAAATAATCAAAATTCACGTAAGTTGTGAGAAAAACAAAACATGAAAATTAAGCAGAGATCTAAAGGGATAAGACAATTGCCAATAAACTGATAATGATACTCAATGATTATACACGAAATTACCCCTTATGTAGATTAAAACTAGTGATTGAAGCGTTGGACACTCAACTAATTGAAGCCCCCAAGGTGGTTAAGCCAACGAATAAGAAAACGTTATTATAAATCTTTGGGGACTAGTGAAATAAACAGTCCTATGTCCATTCCCTCCCTGCGGATTTCAAATACAATTCGAAACATTCTAGAAAGCTAATATCTAGTCATTATATTTTTTAAAATTAATATAAAATTTACCTCGGGGGGTAAATCCTATTTTATATGGTAATGCACTTTGTTATTTTTAAGGGGGGGGGGGGGATTTTAGATTTTTTTAGAGTTATGTATCTAGGGGCATATTCTATTGGGTGGTTCATTAAAACATCTCTTGGGCGGGCCAATAGGAAGCTTTACTGTAAAGGGGAGGTAATCATATATATTATTATATACCTATATAAACACAGGTTATTTATTTTTATTGATGGAAGACAATTGTTTCACTATCATATAGATCATCAGTTCCAATTAAGATGTATAAAATAAGAGTTTAAAAAATATATGTCCTTGCATTTTGATAGACAGACAGACAGACAAACATCCTATTACATTTATATTTAAGATACCTACCTATATTACTAGAATATACACCCCTGCTTTTTTAGATTAAAATCCTACCTATATTACTAGAATAACCACTAGAACCAGATGTGAGGCCATGAAAACCAGAATTTGAGCCACCTACGAAAATTAAAATAGAAAGACTAAGATGAGCGATAGATAGATAGATAGAAAGATAAAAAGATACTATTGGTTAAAAACTTTGGGCACCAACGTTTACTAATGGTTATAAAACTTTGGGTACTCACCTATGGAGCTGCCATAATCTTTGCCGAGGGTAGCGGCCGAACCCGCCGTTGACTTTCCCATGGCGCGCAGCGATAAATTTCTACCGATGGTGGAGCTACCGCCGCTGCTATCGCCCCCGTCTGACTGGCCAGCTCCTAGATAGTTAGATAGATAGAAAGAGAGATAGATAAATAGATAGA
Source organism: Acartia tonsa (assembly GCF_053477335.1). Classification (NCBI taxonomy): domain Eukaryota; kingdom Metazoa; phylum Arthropoda; class Copepoda; order Calanoida; family Acartiidae; genus Acartia; species Acartia tonsa. The sequence goes on along the minus strand of NC_137274.1, from coordinate 27,415,981 downwards.
TAGATATAAAGATAAGATAGAAAGATAGATAGAAGGATAGAAAGATAAAAATAAATCCTTGGCTGGTTTTAGGCTATTTTAAATTCAGATTTAATTTATAGAGATGATTATAAGCTATTTTTATATTCCTTCTCTGTCCCTTCGAGTAAAGAGCCCCTAGATGCTAAAAGCGTAGTCGCTGCAATATTTTTTTTTTTGAACAATTCCAATATGGCTTCGAAACCGATTACAATACGCTAGATTATAATTGGTTTCCAGCCATACTGAAAATCATGCATTGCATCGTATTACAAACAATTCAATTTTCCAAGATAAAAAAAAAACTCTAGTATTTTATTTTTTTATTTTAATATCAGCGAAAAGTTGTCTATAATACGATGCAATAAATAATCTTAGTAGTTTTTTGTAGTATTTGGGAGACAAGATCTCGCAGACGACTGAACCATTAGTTTATGTTAGAGAGAGTAGAGGTTAAGAGTGCTTAGCAGGGCTAGAAACCAATAAGAATTTGAGGGTATAGTCCCTTTCGTGGCAACGCCTCTTAAGGGCGTTTCATCGTATTTTCCCAGTAGTTTTTTTTACCTATTTCTAGCCCCTGCGGGTTGCTCAAACCATCGGGGCCAATTGCCTAACTAATCACTTAACCCAACTTAACCTAACCTAACCAAAAATAACCTATCATAAGCTGCTGTGAAAGTACAACGAAACGCTCCTTAAAAGGCGTTGCCACGAAAGGGACTATACCCGAATATGATCCCGCAGGTTTGTCTGTAATACGATGCTTTACGTGATTTTTCAGTATGAATGAGAACCGTTTTTAATCCTACGGATATTTATCGGTTTCCATATCGTACATTTTCGCAAAAGATCTTAAATGTTATTTATCGCTTAAGCTTCGTATTATAGATAGCTTTACGCGGATATTATTATGAAAAGTTTTAAGAACAAAATTAGTTTTAATTTTATGATTGTATTTTATTTTTCGCGGAAAGTTGTCTGTAATACGATGCTTTACATGATTTTTCAGTATGAATGAGAACCGGTTTTAATCCTTATATTAATAGGTTCAAAACTCATACATTTCTGCAAAAGATCTTAAATGCTATTTATCGCATCGTTTTATAGGTACCTTTTTGCGGATTAAAATGAAAAGTTTTAAAAACAAAATTGGTTTTAATTTTATGATTTTTATTTTATTATTTGAAGAAAATTGTCTGTATACGATTTTTCAACATGGCTCAGAACGGGTTCTAGTCCAGCAGAATTTAATCAGTTTCGAAGTCATACTGGAAAAGATAGCTGTGTGTTAAAAACAAGTTTCATTAACCACTTTCAACAATAACCACCCACTATCATGATAAACAATATTTACCCTTATTTAGATTAAGATTATCAAAAATTAAAATTATCTAAAAATTGTGACACTGCTAATTTGAAACATTCAATGAAGTTATAATAAAAGTACCCAAAGTTTTGTACCTACGCATCGTGCTTCGGGTACCAGTAGGTATATTTTACAGTCAAATGTCCCCTCCCTCCCTCCCTGCCTTTGGGAGTAAGGAAGCGGGGAGGGAGGGGACATTGGACTGTCTATTACACTGGTCCCCAAAGTTGTATAATAACGTTTTTTTTATTCGTTGGCTTAGCAACTTTGGAGAAATTTATTGATTTTTGATTGGTTAGTTTATTAAGTTAGGTGTCCAACCGTTTCAACCAATAATTGTAATCTACAGAAGAAATAATACTGTGTATAATCATTGGGGGTGTACACTAATATATCAGCCATTGTCTTATCCCGGTAGATACCTGGCAAGGAAGCCTTACACATACATAATATGGATTATATCTAAATGATACTTTTAACTAAATCTTTTCTAGTTAAATACCTTTTTTTCTCCAAGTAAATAATTTAACCCCCCCCCCCCCCCCACCAAGGGAAAACCATTCATAGGGGCGAAGCTCCAAAAAAACAAGCTGGTTCAGTGGTTAGCGAGATCCTTCGCTAAACACTAAAAAAAGCTTAGGTAAGTTGGTACTTCTTTATATAATAATTTTCGAAAAACGATTAGCTACCTAGGTACTTCATATTGATTTTGTCAACTTTATTTGTCTACCTTTATAGTTGATCCTGATACAAATGAAAGAATGGGGGGGGGGGGGTAAATGCCTCACTCACATAAACTTGGATTCTACTTTTTTTTGCATAATTATAATTACACAATTATTTGCAGTCGACAAACAGATTAATTTTAATTTATAATTATTACAAGGATGACAACATCCATAAAAGCGAAACTCTCAAAATCAAAAAGAAGGACAAACTAACGATTACTCTAAATAAGCAGAACATTAATTTGTAAGTCTAAAAAAAATTTTACACAAAGGGGGAGGTAGGTTGTGCTAAAATTCCGTAAGGTGTGAGTTTGAAGGGTAAAAACAGTAGCAGAACGATAATATACACTAAATATTTTTCACTAATATTTTTGTCTTTTAGTTCTTTTCAATAAGGAATACACATATTAAGTGAATATTATCGTTCTTCTACTGTTTTTAAGCCTTAAAACTCGCACCTTTACGGATTTTTAGCGTAACCTACTCCTAACTTGTTGAATTGACGTATGAACTTGGACTTTGGATAACTGTTTAAGAAATCATCATGCTACGTTGATTAGGTACATATAGCGTTTGAAACGTTGAGACACTAAATTAATTGAACCAACCAATAAAAATTAAATAAAAGTCCCCAAAATTGTCAATCGAACAAATAAAAAAAAGTGCTTATAAAACTTTAGGGACTAGTGTAGTAAACAGCCCAAAATGTTCCCTTCCTTCCTGGGTAAATCCTCACAAATACAAAGATACCTAAAAAACTACTCCTCTGTAGATTACAATTAGTGGTTGAAACGTTGGGCCACTCAAAAAAAAGTTACCTAAAAACTTGATGCTAATACCGCTGGAGGTTCGGCCCATGGTGGCAAAGGATGTCTTTTCTCTGTCCATTTTGGTGGAGGATTTTTTTTTTGTTAATTTAGGGGAAAAGGGAGGGAAAAAATTATTTTAAATTTACTATTGTCTTTTTTCCACTGTCTTTATCACTTTTAAGTTTTTTTTCGACTGTTTCACCGCATTTTTTCTCACTTCAATTTTGAACATTTCACTTTAGTTTTTCTCCTCATTTTTACAGTCTGAAAATTGGAATTAATAGATGGACATACGGTAATATGGTAATGCCATGCTTAAAGAGTTGCTACGTAACTAAATCGTACTTTCAAAATTTAGTAGAAATTACTCACAGTTTATAAAACGTTATTAAACATTGGGTACTAGTGCATATAGATAACAGTTAAATATCCCCTCCCACCCAAATTAAATCTATAACTAAACTGATATATTTTATGCCCTGTGTAATCTAAAGAATCACCATTAAATATATTATATAAAGATATTGAAACAAAAAATTAGATTTGCTTTTATACATTTACAATGAAGCTATAGAAATGTATTGCTATGGTTTTATGCTATTTCCCACGCCCTTCCCTAATAATGGCTAGGGACGGACAAAGCATCTGGTAAATTAAACAAGCAAAATAAAATAAAATATGATTTAATAGTTATCAAACTGTTTAGTTCTTTCAATGTTTTACTTTATTGATATAAAGATATATAGACAGACAGAAAGATACCTAGAAAGAAATAAGATAGCCAGAAAGATAAAAGATAGATAGACAGAAAGAGAGATAATAAGATAGATAGAAAAAAGATAAACAAACAGAAATATGAAAGATAGATAAACAAGTTAATATAGATACCTAAAAAGAAAGAAGATAGACAGAATATATAGAAAGACAGATACCTAGCTATATTTAAAAGATAGAGAGAACACAATAAAAAATAAAATTCATGTATATTAAATTAACTTTAAACAACTAAACATAAATATCCAGGAGATTGGCCAACAGATCAGCGAACGAACCAACTAAATTATAAACTAGATGCCCTACAAGTTTGGAACTAATAAATAAGGGAGTACCCAAAGTATTGAAGCCCAACGAATAAGGTCAGTTTCCCCAATTATGATAAACATCAAGGAATCTTCAACCAAATTAACTTCAAGCCCGTCTATATCTCAAACAGAAAAAATCGTGTTTAATTAACTCTAGTCTAAACTTACAAACGGACTTTCTATAGAATTAATTAGATTTGCTCCTAAAATTAATAGAAAAAAATCCGCGAAAAGTTCACAATTTTCACACAAAAACACTGATGACTAATAACAAAGATTATTGACGAGAGTCCAAACTGCAGGGATCTTAAGGGATAAGACAATAGCCAATAAATTGATGCACATCTGCGCAATGAACCGAGCAATCAATGCAATTTAAGTACCCAAAGAAGTTAAGCCAACGAATAAGAAAACGTTATTATAAAACTTTGGGGACTAGTGTAAATAAACAGCCCATTGTCCCCTCTCTCTCTGATGAAGAAAACTGCCTCCCCAGCTGTGTGCGCACTTCTCACTACAAAATGCCGGGACAAATTTTAAACCATTTTTGGACGATTTCTTGTGCGCAATATCTTCCCGCATTTTACTTATACAAAAAATTTTCTGCGATTTTTTTACATACATTTAGTTTAGTGTCCAAACGTTTCAACCACTGATTTTCAAACAGAACGGGTTCTTTTGTGTATCATCTTTGGAAATATACATTTTTCTGCGCAATATATTGCAATTTTCTTTCAAGCATAGAAATGTTTTTGGAATACAGCTAGAAAAAAAGTGTCCGAACGTTTCAACCACTGATTTTCAATCAGAAGGTGTTATTTGGTGTATCATCATTGGGTATGTACATTGTACATCAATTTATCGGCCATTGTCTTATACCTTTAGATCCCTATAAATTTGCATACTAAATAATTTAAGGGAAAAAATATACAGAGAAAAATCGTTAAAAACAACCAGAAACCAATGTCGTAGTTGCCATGTTAGAGTTCCTTTCTAAATAATGAAAACATATTTATCGTTTTTTATCATTTAAATCTAAATTTATGGATATTTTTGTATAATGTCGATAAAAATATCAATATTTAATTTAAGTGTCGTTTTAAGAAAACTTCCATGGCGATCGGAGAGTCTTTTTGCAGGTTTTTGGCTATTTTTACATATTTTCCTATATCTTTCGTGGTTTTGGTCTGATTTTCAAACTTTTTTGGGATGGCAGTATCAAAATAATTTTCCAGTATGTAATTTAATTAGTACGTTGGTCTGTCAGTCACCATACAAAATAAAATATTGTATTTATTTTCTTCAAGAAATCTATACTTGAATGCAACAAATTCTTTTTAAATCTACTTGTATGCATTCCAATCCATGATTTTTTTGTGCTTCGCTACTTATGAATGCTGTCATACATGTTTATCATTTAAATCCAAATAAATGTTTTTTGTATTATATCTCAGCTGCTTTATAATCTATTATGTCTGCGCCCTTTTTGCCTTCATGATCATCAACTATTCTAAAATGGGTAGTTTATCCAACATAATATCCATTGAAAATACATACATAAAGTACTGTAATTACAGAGTTGGACCCTTACTTCTCAATCTTTCTCACCCAAAAACATCTTTATCTGTAAATCTGACTAGATATAAAATTCCTTAAAAATATTCATATTTTCAATAAGCCTTTTGTAAAAGTAACAGAATATTTGTCTCTCCGTCCATGTGTCTGTAACATGAAATCTCTTTCTTTTATACCAGATCATTTCTGGAACCTAAGATTTGCTGGGACACTTACATTCTTCATTAGTTTATTATTATTGGTTATTCTGCTTTATAGCTGGATAAGAAGTAGTGTAAGACAATCCTTGGTAAAATAATTCTTTCACAACATTTCTCATTAAAGGGCGAATATAGGTTTGATATAATATGAGCTTATTTCAAAGGTGCCATTATATAGATTATAAATAACTTAAGGATATTGACATATCTAATTGTATAAGTCTGTTTATAGCTTAAAACCTTTCTAACTCAAGATAATATTATGTAATAAGTGTGGTTCCCTAAGAACTCAATTACCCTAGCATCACACAAGGCTTCGTAGCAAGGTTGAATTAACAAGCTTTCGTTAAGGGATAGTCGTAATAACTTGGAAACCAATTAATCAGGGGTAAATATACCCATCTTCTACCTTAATACAAATTATATAAAGTAAAATATTTAAAAGTTTAAAAAAACATCAAATAATGTAAAAAGTAAAAAAAAAAATTTATAAAATTTTCTTGGAGGAAGAATGATTTCAAATCCCTGTTTTTTTAAGGTTCGTGTGTGTGTGTGTTAAAATTGCGTACATCGGGGTTTTTATATTTTCCAGAATTAACCAATGATCTTTGTACAGAAAATAAACTTTAAGACGTATTATTTACCCTAGTCAAAACTTTTACGCAAATTATTTCTACGCTTTTTAAAAATTGAATTAAAGAGTATATAATCTAAAATAATAAACATTTAAATTATCATTTAAGATGCGTGCCATTGTAATAGTCAATCAAACTTAAGCAAAATAGTCAAAAAAAAGTCTTGTAAAGGGCTAAAATAAACCGTTTGTTGTCAATCTCATTTATCATATGTTCAATTGAAACAGAAAATTGCAAAATCTACTTAAGGATTTATTTGAATTTTTAAATTTGGCATAGATATTCTAAAAGTATGAAATGGCACCTTTCATATAAGCTCATATCATATCGAACCTATATTCGCCCTTTAAGATATGAACAGAACAATGAATAGAGCTTGGGTCCTATGGAAGGTTATGCAGCAAATGTGCATTTGCTGAACAATTTAATTCGCAATTAGTTTAGGTTATAGGCTAGGGAGCTAAGCAACCGCGACTAGGCAGGCTGGGGGGCCAAGCGCTGCGGCTAGGCAGGCCAGTGTGCCTAGCGCCATGGCCAATAATTATATGTATTTGGAGAAAATCATGCAAACTCTTCATATACACTATCATTCTTTTCTATTTGTAACTGAAAAAGGGAACATTCCTTGAGTCTTTGTGTCGTGCACTAAGTGGAATTTCCTGTACCCTTTAATCCTTACTCCTAAAATCAGCAACGATGACATTTCCTTCAGAGGTATCTCCCAGAGCGCGGCATCCATAGCAAGACGCATTGTTTTCCACCGTTGTGCGCGTTTTCCTTTGTTGATTGGAGAATGCATTAGACGAATGTTTTGTGCCATGGAAAGTGTGTTTGAATGTTAGAACCCAGCTATAAGTCTGTCCTGCATGCATGAGACATAACCAGGTAACAATTTGTATGCGTGTTGAATATAAGACCAAATAACAACTTAATTTATTTCGGTAATGAAAAGCAGATTATTTCTCTTGATTGTTTAATAGAAAGACCAATCATACTTCTGTAACATGTTGATTTTGATATATTACGCTTAAGAATAATATCTTGTATTTGTGTTTCGCTGTATGACTATTTCGAGATATTAATGAAAGTCAGACCACAGATAATGAATTTTAAACCACTACTTGATGTTCAATTAGAAAATAACAACCAGGTAGATTTCAAATCTCTTTATTCCACAAAGTGATGAAAACCATAGAGCTAAAACAAAAAAACACATTAATTTAATTGTATATACCAGAATCAGATAAAGCAAAAAATCATATCATAAAACTAGATAAAACATAATTCTTTAATAACATCAATTTTATGAAGACCTGATATTCATGTCTTTGTAATAATCATAAAATAATTGCCATTCACTTTTCGTATGTGATTGATCCAATCAAGGCTCTATACACATTGCGCATGAGTAATCATTACCTAGGTATTTCTAATGCAAGCTGAAAAGGCTTACAGTAGGGTTCTTTCGTGTTCAAATGCACTTTCCAAGGCACAACACATCCATCTCACACATTCTCCGTTAGAAACAAAGAAATGACCACGTCAGAGAATCAAAACAATGTGCACATGCCGCGCTGTGGCCATTGGAGGGGAAATGAAAGTTCTCATTGTTGTTAAAGTGATCAAGAATTAATTTTTTCAAAATGCATTTTCGTTTACCTTTTCCTATTTTTTAAGTAATTTCCATAGAATAATGCCTTAAAAGTTCAATTAAGTTAGAAAAAAATCAGTTTAAAATGCCGAGCTTATTTCCACCTAAAGTTCACATTAAAATCTGTGCAACAATTAAACTATGAAATAATAAGCCATTTCTTCGCTCACAGATAAAAACAAAAAAAACAATACTTAGGAAATATTTTTATAATACATCTTTATTAATATTTGTCTTCGAACTTTCTTTAAAATGTAATGAAAAAGTTTGGTTTATTTTATAAAATCATTAACCGAATTTCGGTATGTTTGAGCTGGTATAAAGACAATAGAAAAATTGTTTAAATCTGTAGAAAGAATGATGTTTAAGAATTAAATTGTTTAAAAAGTAAAAATTTATTATATTTGCTATATAATTCAGCAAAAAATTCAATCATTTTATTAAAGTTTTTCCATAAAAATAAACATTATTTTTTTTATTCCAATGAAAAGTCATTGTAATTCGTCACACACACACACACACACATACCTTACCTATCTTGCCACACACACGCACACACACACTATCGTAGTATAACACTAACACACACACGCACACACACACTATCGTAGTATAACACTAACACACACACGCACACACACACTATCGTAGTATAATACTAACACACACACACACTTAACGCACCCACCCACGAACCCACTTGCTACCTAAATAACCAGGGAACTAGAAGCATAAGACAATGGCCGATAAATTAATGGATATTCACAATGAAAATATACACAAAATTACCCATTTTGTAAACAATATTTGGTGGTTTAAACATTTGGACACTCAAAGTAATAAACCAACCAATTAAAATTCTATGGAAGTCCCCAAAGTTAATTAGCCAACTAACAAAATGTCATTAACTTTGGGAACTAATGTAATAAAAAGCCAAATATCCATTTCCTCCCTGCATACAATTACATACAGAAGGGTTGAGTTTTAAATGAAAAGATTTAACAATATCCTATTTTATAAAGTTGTAAGCTTTTTTTATCTGTAGAGAAGGGACCACTGAAACTATATGGTTCACTTTTACAGTGAAGCTTCTTATAGTTTTTGGGAAAGGTTTGAGGCTATTTTATTTTTATTAAAAAAGTCGTTTGTTGGTTTTAAGCTATTTTTCTGCCCTTTTATATCCCTTTGAATATCCCTAGATACTAGAGACGCAGTTGCTTGTGGATTAAATAAAAATTAGAAAAATATAAATTTAGATTTGTTTTTTTTTATACATTAAATAATATTTATTTAACAACTAACCCCCCAGGTAAAAATCTGAATGTGTGAGAAAGAAAACAGTGAGAGAGGGAGAGAGAGAGAGAGAGAGAGAGAGAGAGAGAGAGGGGTTATACACAAAAAATGCATATCTTAGAAAACGCTTATAATAAAAACTTTGGTTCATGGAAAGGATACAAAGGATACAAATACAACAAAACCCGCAAACTTGTTTCCTTTCCATGACCAAAACCTTATAAATTATTTTGTGTTTTGAAGCTTATTTTGAATATCTACTATAAGTAGCCCTCTTTCTGTTTAAGTTAATAAATTATATTTAAGTAATACACACATCCTAAATATAAATTGTTATAATAATGTAACAGGATGTCTGTATGTTTGTCTGTTCTAAAGGATCTTGCTACTTTTTCCCAGCTTCGTGAACACTTTAAGTAGGGATAAGGTTTTATAGTCTCAAAAGATTTCACACAGAGCACGACAAGAACCTCAAGAGAAGCGATCCCTTTGATACAATTCATTTAAACCATTTATGATCTTATTACGCTTAATTGATCTGATTACTGCATTTATATGTGTCAATTATCTAATGTATTTTATTTTTATTTAGATGCAAAGTTTTCATCTTGTAATAAAGATTCGAAAACTTCTATGTTATCCATCCTCGTCGGACAGCAAGTATTGGGTTGATTGTCTATCAGCGATTTGACTGAATGTAAGAATCTTGAGTTAAGTCGCAGTGATACACTATTAGAACAGCTTTATATAAAATTATCAGAATATTCATCTGTTTCTCTGTACTGCAGGATCTTATTGGTTCTCCTTTTCATTGTAGTTTCTCTACGTAGGTGTATAACAATTTTAAAGAAGGATATAAAGAACCTCCAAAAAAATCACCTCCTTAAAAATAACCATCCCACCTAAATTTTTTTATCTTTCTCATACAAAAACTAAAATTAAGACTGAGGGTAATGTCTATCTCCCCCTGGTCCCGGCACCCCCCCTCGCAATATCAATATATCAACGTATAAGTATCTTCTATAACAGGAAGGATGGGGACATTAGGTTGTTGATTACATTAGTACCCAAAGTTTTCTTCTTGGTTTACCAACTTTGGGGACTCTTTAGCAATTTGATTGGTTGGTTAATTAAGTTGAGTGTCAAAACGTTTCTACCAATAATAGTAATCTAAAGAAGTGGTAAAATTGTGTATCATTAATTGGGATGTACATCAATTTATTGGCCAATGTCTTATCCTTTTAGATCCTTGGGTATAGTTATATTCTAAATCCATTGATACGATGTCAAAATTAAATGAATTTATCGGCCATTGTTTTACAGGGAGTAAGGGAGGGGACAATGGATCGAATATTCAATTTTTAGGAGTCTCAGACTTTGGGTACTGGCTTAAAGGGAATGTGCACAAATACAGCAGATTCTGACTGACTTTGGGTACTAACGCATCAATGCCCCGCTAACTAGCTGAGCTAGTTTTGAATATGCAGACAGAATATTTTGTTAATAATGGCTGGTTTTAACAAATATTTTTTCTCAAGAAAATGTCATTTCATGTATAGAAACTGTGATATTTATTTATTAAACAATCTAAGAACCGCTTAAATTTAGGTATCAGTTAAAAATATATGAGAAGGGTTGAGATAGTTCTAAACAAGATTTTTCTAGTGATTAATTACAGAATGTTTACTACATTGTGATGTATTGATAATTTAATTTTTAGGTAAATGATTTTATTCTTAGAACTAATTTTGTTCTAAATTAGGTTACCATGATCCCTTTACAATTTTGCTTTTCAGCGAACCCTCATAAATTGAATTAATTGCCCATTGTCCCCTCTCTTACTCCCTGATTGTTTTATACCTTTAGATCTCTGATTCTATAGATCCTTATTTCGTAATTAAATAAATATTCTTGAATTTGGGAACCATGAAAAGTTATTTCAAGTTTGTACTGCGTCCGCAATTTTTAAGTTAAGTTTTTAATTAGTCGTGCAAACGTTGTCGAACGTAATGGATGTATGATGAGTATACACTACTAGCGGCTACGCCTCTAGAGACCTTTAGTAGCACTTAATTTTTTTTAGTTCAATTATCTAATTTGATAGGTAAAAATCTAGAAAAGTAAAAAAAAAATTGATGTTTTGTGATAGTACATTTTTAAAATCGTAGAAAATTGGAAATATTTATATATTTACTCAGGGATCTAAAGGGATATGACAAAGGCCGAAAAATTGATGTACATTTCTAATGTTGATACACAAAGTTACCCTTTTGTAGATTATAAATAATGGTTGAAACGTTAGGACACTTAACTTAATAAAGCAACCAATCAAAATTAATCAAGTCCCCAAAGCTGTTAAGCCAATAAATAAGAATGCGTTGTTATAAAACTTTGGGGACTAGTGTAATAAACGGCCCATTGTCCCCTCCCTCCCCTGGTATGATGCCCTACTAAAGATTATTTTATTTCAGACATCAATGAAAAAATCAATGTATTAAAATTCAACAAAACAGGTAAAAAAAAGGTAGATCATGGAAAGAAAACGAAGTTTCAGGTTTCGTCGTATTTTCACAGTAGCTTTTCTCCTATTTCTAGCCCTGCGGGGCATATTTTCTCACCCTGCAGGGCAATCATCATTTACTTAACCTAACCTAAAGTAACCTTTTAAAAGCTAATGTGAAAATACGATGTTACCCGCAACGTTTTCTTTCCATGACCAAAAAGGTAGTTTCCCACTAATTACTTGTTGATCAATAAAACCTCCCCAACCACCCCCCCCCCCAATTTTTTAAAACAATCTTGTTATATAAAATGGTAAGATCATTTTGTCTGTAGCGAAGGATCTTGCCAACCGCTCAACCGATTTGCTTCTCTTTTACACTGAAGGTTCTTACAGATCCAGGGACGGTTTTAACTATTTTTGGGAAGAGTATATTTCATTGTCTCTTATAACTTTGAAAATGGGGGTGAACGATTCTTCCCCCTCCCACCTTAAGTGCCCTTAGAGGCGAAGCCGCTATTTGAATATAAAGGTAGGGAAAGGGTATTTTCCTTTATGGCTTCGAAACTGATTAATATCTGCTGGATTGGAACCGGTTTAATCAGCCTTACTGAAAATCGATGTATAGCATAGAATCACAGACAATTTTCCACGAAAATTAAAATATAAATTATACCAGTTTTCGGCCCTTTGGGGTTCATAAGACAGGTTCTAATCTTTCAATTTTTATTTTAATATCTGCGGAAAGCTGTCTATATACGATGCAAATAAAAAAAACTTAATATTCCAATTTTTTTAAAATTTAATAAGGGGAAGGGGGGATTAAGTTCTTAAAGTAAAAAACTTTTTTCTAAAAAAAATCCCTATTTTTCGTAGGTTGCAACATTCTTTTAATATGAAAATCCAAAAAATCACAAGTGTCCAGAGCAAATAAATTAAAGCGAGAAAAAAGTCTGCGGTTTTTGGCGGCATCGACTGTTTTTCACCGTTTCATTTCAGTTCTGTACTTTAATAGAGCAGTTTTTTTTTGGTCATGGAAAGAAAACAAAGTTGCGGGTTTCGTCGTATTTTCACAGTTGCTTTTGAAAGGCCATTTAGGTTAGGAGGTTAGGTTAAGTAAAAGTCAATAATTGCCCAGCAGGGGCTCTAAATAGGAGAAAAGCTACTGTGAAAATGAGACGAAACCTGCAAATTCGTTTTCTTTCCATGATCCCAATTTTCTACATCAAATTACAATATTCTACTCCTGAGGTGAATTCTTAAAAAAAAACTTTCGCCTCATTGATTTTAGTGGGGCAAAAGTCTACGTTCTCAAAAGTCATAAAAATTAACAATCCGAATCCGCGATTTCAATTGCGTATTTGAATTCTTTGCCCAAACATTGAGCGGTCGCAGATTGCCAACCCTACCTTTTAAAAAGCGCAGCTTTCCTATAATTAGGGTTGGTCCGTCCCTCCGTACGTCTGAGATGAATAGCTTTTTTCGTTAATTTAGGCATGTAAGAATTGTCCTATCGATTTTAAACTTTGCATGGTGATTCCTGTAGTAGTTAGGTATTATTTAGAAAGCGTAGCAACTCTATAATCATTACCAGAATGTCCGTACGTCCATTTTTAACATGTTGATTTTTCTACTTTTTAATAACAAATTTTTATGTGATCTAATTATCTGATTGATCTGATTTTTGATTGAATCCTGGTACAACACAGCATAATGTTATAAGCGAAGCAACTCTATAATTAAGTCCTAAAAATGTAAGTATGTCCATAAACATTATCCAGTATCAAGAAGTTTTTCAACAAATTTACTTACAATTTTGCTTCAACTCTTATACATTTATATTGTGATTATTCAGTTCTGACACTATACAAGTGTTAATGTCCGTTTGTCCTACCGTTTCTGTGCTTCGCTTTTATGGATGTTGTCATCCTTGTTTTACCAAGATCTCATATCTAGAACAAGAACAAGATGTCAAGACGAGTGGTGGAGCGGAAATGGGAAAACAGGAACAGAAATTCAAATAGCTTAAAACCAGCCCAAACCTTAAATCTCAAATTAGATTAGCCTAAAACCATCCTTCGACCTTTGCGGAGAACTCGATCGGTTCAGTAGTCATCAAAAACTTAAGCTCTAGACAGAATAAAACCTTACTACTTTATATAATAGGACCGGCGGAAGCGCCCTTAGCCTCTAGGGGCTCTATATTCGAAGGGATAGGTAAGGGCAGAAAAATAGCTTTAATAGGTACATACCCAGACTTTTTAAAGTAGAAAAATAGTCTAAAACTATCTCAGGACCAATAAGAAGCTTCATTGTAAAGGAGAACCATATCGGTTCAGCGGTTAGCGAGATCCTTCGCTACAGACAATAACTCTTACTACTTTATATTATAGCCTTATAGGATACTAATGTCCTCTAGCAAAATGTCTCCTTTTCTGTTCAAACACCCGGGGTATTAGGTAAAGTAACACCCTAAAGACAACCAACCTTTTGATTGCACGACACATGTCTAGTAGTTCAACTTTACATAATCAGTGTGGTTTAATATACGCAGGATTTAAACCGGTTCTTAGCCAGACTGCAAAAATCAAGTATAATTATACAAAGCAACTTTCCACGAATAATAAAATAAAACGGGTATTAATCTTATAAAGGGGGGAGGCGGATGTGCCACTTTTTGAAACCAAAAGTAAAACGTGCATGTTCTCAGCCCATAAAAGAGTTACAGCTCTAAATTTCGGCACAGCAGTTACTGTTGTGGAGAACAATATGGAACTGTGAAGAAACGGCGGCGAACCGCCGCTCCCGCCGAAAATCGCCGTATTTTTTTGCCTTTTTTTCACCAAATGAGACAGTTCTTAATCATCTGAGATAAACTTTTTTTTTCATAAAAAAAAATTCCCTTATATTTTCACGTGACACTTATTAATAGTAATATTTCAAACATGTCGATATTAAAAAAAAGTGTCAAGTGAAAATATAAGCGAAATCTCATATGATTATAATTGTCTATTGTAGCGAGAAAAGGCAAAAGAAATTCGGCGGGAACAGCGGTTTCGCAGCCGTTTCTTCACAGTTCCATATTGTTCTCCACTAAAACAACTGCTGTGCTAAATTTTAGAGCTGTAACTCTTTTATGGGCTGAGATCATGCACGTTTTACTTTTGGTTTCAAAAAGTGGCACATCCGCCTCCCCCCTTTCATTTTGATGTCTGCGTAATGCTGTCTATAATACGATGCGTTAAATAACTAGGTATTTATGGTAACGTTTCGAATGCTTTGCTAAAGTCAAAAGAGCACAAATAAACAAAATAATATCGTTGGTTAATATATATTTATCGCATCTTATTAGACAGCTTTCCGCGGATATTTAAAGGAAAAACCAGTTTTGTTAGCCGTGACAGGCCGAAGGCCCGACTAACAAAATTGTTACTCATATTATGTTTTTATTTTAATTTTTGTGGAAAATTGTATGTAATACAATGCTTGACATAAATTTTTTATGACTGAGAACTGGTTCTAATCCAGCGGTTATTAATCGGTTTCGAAGCCATTCTGGAAAACCTATTTACTAAGTACGTATATCTAATTCGTTACTAAATTCTAAAAAATCAGCGTTATCATCATAGGAATTAAAAAAAAAACATAAAAATTATACACGCTAACTACTGGACCGATATGGTTCTCCTTTACA
Organism: Acartia tonsa; assembly: GCF_053477335.1. Lineage (NCBI taxonomy): Eukaryota > Metazoa > Arthropoda > Copepoda > Calanoida > Acartiidae > Acartia > Acartia tonsa. The sequence goes on along the minus strand of NC_137274.1, from coordinate 27,400,430 downwards.
GTGTAGCTTCTCATAGGTCCTATATTAGCGGCAACGCACCTAGAGGGGGAAATTAAATCCCTAAACCCATTTTTTTGTCCAATGTCTATATTGCGTTTAAGTCTCTACGAAAATAGGAGAAAAGGGGGGGGGGGGAAATGTGGTGACTCGTGCCACGACATACCAGCAATTTTATTTTGGGTGCTACTCCCTTAGTTTTAGAGATAATTGGGTGAAATCTTTTGGGCTGGGTCACTAATTACCCCAACTAGAGGTATCTTTCAAAAAAAACGGCGGCGGGTCCGCCGCTCCCGCCGTTCGCCGCCATTTTCCGCCGCCGCCAAAAAAATTTTTTTTATTGCATTTCTCGCCGAATTAGGCAATTTGGAATCATTTGAGACCATGTTATTTTTTTCAAAAAATTTTCCCCTTATAACCAACCCTGCGGGGGGACTTAGTCATTTTTTTCAAATTCTCGTTTATCAAGGTATATCTTAAATTCAGTGCCTCTCCTAAGCTTTTAAAGATATTGAGACAAAACCTTTTGAGGTAGATCAGTAAAAAATATTTGAATAAAAAATGGCGGCGGTACCGCCGCTCCCGCCGTCCCCCGCCATTTTCCGCCGCCGCCGCCAAAATTTTTTTTATTGCATTTCTCGCCGAATTAGGCAATTTGGAATCATTTGAGACCATGTTATTTTTTTCAAAAATTTTTCCCCTTATAACCAACCCTGCGGGGGGACTTTGTCATTTTTTTCAAATTCTCGTTTATTAAGGTATATCTTGAATTCAGTGCCTCTCCTAAGCTTTTAAAGATATTGAGACAAAACCTTTTGAGGTAGATCAGTAAAAAATATTTGAATAAAAAATGGCGGCGGTACCACCGCTCCCGCCATCCACCGCCATTTTCCGCCGCCCACAGGACGGCTTGTAAGGGGAAAAATTTTTGAAAAAAATAACATGGTCTCAAGTGATTCCAAATTGCCTAATTCGGTGAGAAATGCAATAAAAAAAATTTTGGCGGCGGCGGCGGAAAATGGCGGTGGACGGCGGGAGCGGCGGTACCGCCGCCATTTTTTATTCAAATATTTTTTACTGATCTACCTCAAAAGGTTTTGTCTCAATATCTTTAAAAGCTTAGGAGAGGCACTGAATTTAAGATATACCTTGATAAACGAGAATTTGAAAAAAATGACAAAGTCCCCCCGCAGGGTTGGTTATAAGGGGAAAAATTTTTGAAAAAAATAACATGGTCTCAAATGATTCCAAATTGCCTAATTCGGCGAGAAATGCAATAAAATTTTTTTTTTTTGGCGGCGGCGGAAAATGGCGGCGAACGGCGGAAGCGGCGGACCCGCCGCCGTTTTTTTTGAAAGATACCTCTAGTTGGGGTAATTAGTGACCCAGCCCAAAAGATTTCACCCAATTATTCCTAAAACTAAGGGAGTAGCACCCAAAATAAAATTGCTGGTATGTCGTGGCACGAGTCACCACATTTCCCCCCCCCCCCTTAAAACATATTTCTGATATCTCTTGGGAGGGTGGTGGTACCCTCCCCCAAAATAGTTATAAAACTTCCCGGGACCTATGAGAAGCTACCCTATTAAGGAGAACCAGATTGGTTCAGCGGTTAGAGATCCTTCGGTACAAACACACAGACACAAAAACACACAAACATCCTGTTACTTAAGTATAAGGACTAGCAGCTACGCCCCTAGATGCCTATAGTGGCACTGTAAATGTTTTTGTTAAATTCATGTCTATGTTGCGTTCAAGTCTCTACGAAATTTTCGATTTTTGGTGATTTCTCTCGGGAGGGTGTTGGTACCCTCCCCCAAAACAGTTATAATACTTTCGGGACCCATAAAAACTACCCTGTTAAGGAGAACCCTATCGGTTCAGCGGTTAGCGAGATCCTTCGGTACAAACAAACCGAGATCCTGTTACTTTATTATAAGGACAAGCGGCTTTGCCCTAGCCTCTAGGGCCGTTGCCCCATGAGGTAGTTTTGAAAAAAATAAGAAATAAAAAAAATTTCTCCCCCCCATACTCTTCCCCCCAATTTTTTTTTGAGGGGGGAAATTTCATTTTTTTGGGGGGTTTGGGGTGTCCCACCCCCAAGAAAATAGCTTAAAACCACCACAGAGCCAATAGGTATATACCCTGAAGAGTAGAATCCGATCGGTTCTGTGGTTACCGAGATCTTAAGCTTCAGACGGACGGACAGACAGACATCAAGCTTCTTTGTATTGATAAAAATTGAATTTCTGTATGAAGAAATGTATATTTGGAGAAGGGGGACTTACTCTTACTTCTAGGAATCATCATATTTTTATACCATATAGTTACAGGAGTGGATATTCTGCATGGTTTCTAAAGGGATAAGACAATGGCCGATAAATTGCTGTTCATCCCAAATGATGATACTCAAAGTTACCCCTTTTTTAGATTAAAATTAATGGTTGAAACGTTTAAACATTAACTAAACGGAGGGGGGGGGGCTATTTTTTCTTGTGAGGGGGATCTTTACAGGACCTATGAGACGCTTTGATGTAAAGGAGAACAATATCGGTCCTGCTGTTAGCGAGATCTTTCATTACTAACAGACAAACATACCAGGGGTCTAAAGGGAAAAGGCAATAGCTGTAAAATTGATGTACTACATGCCCAATGTTGATATATAAAATCACCCCTTTTTGTACAAATTACGGCTGAAACGATTGAATACTCACCTAATAAATGAACCAACAAATCAAAATTCAATAAAAAAAGCACAAGGTTGTTAAGTCAACGAATAAGAAAACGTTGTTATAAGACTGGGGACTAGTGTAATAAACAACCCAATGTATCCTCCTTCCCTGCAAACACAGACAGACAGACATCCTGTTACTTTTATATAAAGATGATGAAACATGTTTAGAAGAACCAACCAAACCTCTGATAACCGCCAGAACTAGGTAAGAAATAGAAACCGATTAATATCCACTGGATTAGAACTGGTTCTTAGCTATACTATCCGCATAATATCCGCGGAAAGCTGACTATAATCCTCTTTTTCCGCAAAACCACGATTTTAATTGTTTTTGCATACTGGAATAGTTATTTATCGTATCGTATTATAGACAGCTTTCCGCGGATATTAAAATGAAAACTTATATTAATTTTAAATTAATATTTCTGGAAAATTGACTGTAATTCTATGCTATATATTATGTCTAAGGACCGGTTCTAATCCAGCGGATATTAATCAGTTTCGAAGTCATACTGGTATTGTTATTTATCGCATCTTATTATAGACAGCTTTCCGCGGACAAAAATGAAAAATGATTAGATTTGTACCACTTTTGTTAGCCCTATGGGGCCGATTGCCCGGGCAGTAAAATCTGGTATCATTCATATGAGTTTTATTATTTTAATATTCGTGGAAAATTGTTTGTAATTCGATGCTGTACATGATTTTTCTGTATGGCCGATAACCGGTTCTAATCCAGCGGATATTAATCGGTTTCGATGTCATACAGCATTAGTTATTTATCGCAGCGTATTATAGACAGCTTTCCGCGGATATTAAAATGAAAAATTATAAGATGTGCACCAGTTTTGTTAGCGCCGAATTCTCAACCCTTCAAAAAAATTAAGGTTGAGTGTCGATCCTCTTTCCCTCATTGGCCCTATTCGTACTTATTGATATAATAAGCTACTCTATAATTTACTATGTCAGTCAGTCCGTAACACTCTGGGAAAATGTGATTTTCTCAGCTGTTAATTAAGATAGATGGCTGATTTTTTGTGTGAAGATTCTCCATACCAATGAGCATCTGTTATATAATGTACTTTGTCCGTCGGTCATGCTACAAAATGTAAATAATAAAGAATTGAAAAAGGTTTCATGATTATTTCTCAAAGGGGTACTTGCACGAAGTGTATTTAAATTTGAATTTAGTGGACTGCATATCTTTTTTTCTCTCATAAAAACAGCATGATGACTATTTTGGTGGTGCCAAATTGACTGCTTTTTATTGTTTTACAAAATTATATATGTTGTAACTTATGCTTGCAATCAAACTTGTTAAATGCACTTCATGCAACTATCCCTCTGCTAATGGGGGGGGGGGAATGAAAAAATACAGAGTACCATAAACATTTTTAGTAGCGAAGCTACACTATAATTCGAAATGTCCGTCCGTCCGTCTGTCTGAGACAGAAAGGGGGAAACGTGATTTTCTCGGCTCCTATAAAAGATAGAGAGCTAAAATTTTCAGGGATTATTTATGTTAACAGTCTTCATATTTTCAATAAGTTTCATTAAGATTTGTCAGTTGGTTGGGGTGCTAGATCGATTCCTACATTTTTAAGTTTTCATGATTTTCTTAACTCCTATTCAACATAGATGGTTGAAATTTTCAGTGATTGGATACTTTCATATTAGGCATAATTTTATCAAGTTTTATTGAGATTTGCTTATTGGTTGGGGGTGCTAGTTCGATTCCTAGATTTTTAGGTTTTCATAATTTTCTTTACTCCTATTTGAGATAGACGGCTGATATTTTTAGGGATTAAACAATTTCACAATTTACATATCCCCACAAAGTTTCATTAAGATTTGCTTATTTGTTGAGGTGCTAGATCGATTCCCTGATTTTCACGTTATAAATCTTATAAGGTTTCGTGATTTTTTAGTTTAATGTTTCTTTTAATGAAACTGCAATAAAGTTATTTTTTTCCGGATATCCATTCATAATATTTGTGCTTCGCTACTTATGGATGTTGTCATCCTTGTTTCATTCTTTTTCATATCCTTAGAGATAAAAATAGAAAAAATGTGAAAGGGGTAAAAAATGAATAAGATAAAAAGAATGAAATATTTTTGCAACAGGGAAAAAATGAATCTTGTGCAGATATACAACACCCCTGTGACAACCTTGGGGGGTCAAGGAAAGAAAACGAAGTTGCGGGTTGTATTGTATTTTCACAATAGCTTTTGAAAGGTTATTTTAGGTTAGGTTAAGTAAATGTTAATGATTGCCCAGCAGGACTAGAGCCTCCAGGGGCTGGAAGTAGGAGAAAAGCTACTGTGAAACCCGCTACTTCGTTTTCTTTCCATGATCCCAACCTTGTACCTATTTATTTTAGGCACGGAAGAAACATCAAGGTTCAATTCAAATCCAACTTAACATTAACTTTAAGTTTGAAATCTCTGGGATGATTTTAACATACTTAAACTTACAACGGAGTAATCATTATACTAAAGTAACAGGATGTTTGTTTGTTTGTTTGTTTGTGTGTACTGAAGGATCTTGCTAACCGCTGAACCGATTAAGTACTCCTTAACAGGGTAGAATCTCATAGATCCCGGGAAGGTTTTTAACTATTTTGGGGGAGGGTACTACTACCCTCCCAAGAGAAATAACAAAAATCTAAATTTTTTTTAATGTTTCTCGATTTTAGAAATAGAGTTCAACGCAAACATAAACGTCAAACGCAACATAGATATATTTTAAATATAAAAAAAAACATTTGAATGCCACTAGAGGCCTCTAGGGGCGTAGCCGCTAGTCTTATATGAAAGTAATAGGATGTTTGTCTGTGTGTCTGTCTGTGTGTACCGAAGGATCTCGCTAACCGCTAAACCGATCGGGTTCTCCTTAACAGGGTAGCTATTCATAGGTCCCGGGAAGGTTTTTAACTATTTTCTTGGGTGGTGGGACACCCCCAACCCCCCCAAAAAATAAAAAAAATACCCTCCCTCCAGATATTTGAAAAAAATAAAAACATTTAAAGTGCCACTAGAGACCTCTAGGTGCGTATCCGCTAATCTTGTATAAAAAAAACAGGATATCTGTCTGTGGTTTAAGATCTCGATAACCGCACTGGATTAATTCCTTTACAATTAAGCTTAAAGGTTTAGAGATTTATTTATGCAAGGGGGTTTAATCACCATACTTAAAGAAAAAACACATGCAATGCACTCCCTAATTTTTAAACTCTTAATTGACTTGATCCGAAGGGGCTGGGAAAGGCAATCAATAGCCTAAACCCATCCCATGACCTCAATTGGATCTGTACATATCTAAAATTAAATCTTAAGCTTCAGACAAAAAAGCTCTTTATACTTTATATAATACTATATCAATATTAAAAGTCGTTCAAATTCATTTTAAAAATATTCCAAATTATTTTTAAAAATCTTCCAAATTATTTTTTAAAATCTTCCAAATTGTTTTTTTAAAATCTTTCTGAAACCTGCTTGAATATAGGTGGCCGATATATTGATTTACATTCCCAATTGTTATACACAATATTACCAATTCTGTAGAATAAAATTAGTTGTTGAAACGTTTGGACACTCAACTTAATAAACCAACCATTAGAAATTCACTTTAGCCCTTATAGTTAAGCCAATGAATAAGAAAACGTTGTTATGAAACTTTAGGGACTAGTGTAATAAACTGCCTTTTCTCCCCCCCCCTTTCTCTCTCTGAGAATATACACCCCTGAAAATCAGGAGTGGACCGGATATCCGGCTAAATATGTATCCGGCCCAAACCTACTAGAAATGAGTATTTCAGAGAGAGAGAGGGGGGGGGGGAGGCAATAGGCTGTTTATTACACTAGTCTCCAAAGTTTTATAATAACGTTTTCTTGTTCGTTGGCTTAACTACTTTGGGGACTCTTACCAAAGGGGTAGTTTCACGAAAGGCATTTGAACTTAATTTAGTGAACCCCATATTTTTTTCCTGGTTAATTGGTTAAACTACATTTATACAGCATATGTTTGAAAGAATTATTTTAATTTTCTACCACGTAGTTTTTAAAATATCAAGACTTGAAAATCGTCTTTTTAAATTGCATATATCACAAAAAGACAATTTTCAAGACTTGATATTTTCAAAACTACGTGGTAGAAAATTGAAATTCTTTCAATTATATGCCATATAAATATAGTTTAACCCATTAACTAGCAAAAAATATGCGGTTCACTAAATTAAGTTCAAATACATTTCGTGAAACTACCCCTTTTGATTGGTTGGTTTGTTAAGTTGAGTGTCCAAGCGATATAACAACTAATTGTACTCTATACAAATTATACAAGAGGTAATTTTTGCATCATCATTGGGGATGTACATCAATTTCACGGCCATTGTCTTATCCCTTTAGATCCCTGGTGTTTTATAGATATTTATGGCATCGTATTATAAACACTAAACAGCTATCCGCGGATATTATGCGGATAGTATAGTACTGAGAACCGGCTCTAATCCAGCAGATTGTAAGCGGATTTGAAAATGTACTGTGTAGGTACCTCTCAGCATCCTGTCCAGAGACAACATAGAATTTGAGTGCCAGGTAATAATGAATTTATTGTTTGAAATCTATAGGACAATTCTAACATGCCTAAATTAACATAAAAGGGATAAATGTACTAAGTACACTACTGGTACCCAAAGTTTTATAACCATGTTATCTTAGGTTTGCTCAAAAAACTTTGGGTACTTTTAATTAAAGGGAGGGGGCGGAAGTGACACTTCTTGAAACTAAAATTGAAAGTCAAAGGAACTAAATTAAGAGTTACAGCACTGAAATTTGGAAAAACAGTCGCTCTAAAGAGGTACTATGTGGAACTGTGAAGAAAAGTTGGTGAAGCTGCCGCTACCACCGTTTCCCGCTAAAATAAATTCGGCGACAGCGGCGGTTCCGCCGCCGTTTCTTCACAGTTCCACATTGTACCTCTTTATAGCGACTGGTTTTTCCAAATTTCAGTGCTGTAACTCCAAAGTTTTAAAGTGATTTGGGTCTTGGCTATCAGCCATCTATAATACAAAGTTGAATGATGTCTGTCCGTCTGTCCCTTAAGATCTCGGTAACCACTGAACCGATTGTATTCTACTTTTCAGGGAATACACCTACTGGTCCTGTTATGGTTTTAGGCTATTTTCTTGAGGGGGTGAAACACCCAAAACCTCCAAAAAAACAAAAAATAACTTTGCATGCTGATTCTTATAACAGTTAGGCATGATATAGACTGTCCGTACGTTCAATGTTAATTTTTAATTTTCATGCCAACTTTTTTTAGGTGATTTAATCTGATTTTTTAAACACTGATTCCTAGTACAATGTAATAAGCGAGGCATCTCTATAATAAAAAATGTAAGTATGTTCTGAAACAGTATCGAATATTTAAGCAGTTTTACAACTTTCGACTTTTTATACATTTATATTCTGCTTATTAATTTGGACACTCAACCAGTGCAGTGTTAATGTTTGTTCTATTTCTATTTATGGATGATGTCATCCTTGTTTGTTCATAAAACAATTAAATATGTGGTTATACGTAAAAAGAGGATTATAGTCAGCTTTCCGCGGATATTATACGGATAGTATGGCCAAGAACCGGTTCTAATCCAGCGGATATTATTTTTAGTTATGTGATACTGGACCTTTTCCTGATTATGCCACTTACACTGCGCATCTTATTGAGGTATTTATAACTAGTGGCTACGCCCCTAAAGTAGGGTTGGCATAAAAAACCCAAGTTGGGTTTTATTAGGTTTTTTTAACTCAAAAAAAACCTAAAAATCCGGGTGTTTTTTAAATGTACCTTTTGTCGATTTTGACTCATTTTCGAACAAATAATAGAAATTGTTAAAACATTTTATTTTAACTATTGTATACCTAACTGCATTTTAACTGCTTATTTTTATATACAAGTAACGGAATGTCTATCTATATGTACCAAAATAACTCCCTAACCACTGGACCGAAATGGTTCTCAATTACAATTAGCTTCTCACTACTTTGGGGGGGGGGGGGCAGATTTCTCTTAGGAGATTTGTGGTGCCCTCCACCAAAATTGGAATAAACCTTCCCTGGACCTATGAAAAGCTACCCCATACCGATTCAGCGGTTAGCGAGATCCTATGGTACAGACAAACATCCTGTTACTTTATAAGAATTATTTAACCTTTTATCTTAAAATTCCTAGGTAATAATCTTAAGAAAACAATAAAACCCAAAAAAACCGGATTTTATTAATAAAACCCAGGTTTTTACCAACCCTGCCCTAGAGGCCTCTAGTGGCACTTTACATGTTTTTTTTATTTCATATATGTCTTGTGTTAAAGTCCCTACGCAAAAGCAAGAATATTTAAAACATTTTCGATATTTTTGTGACTTCTCCCGGGGCTTAAAAGAATCTACCATGTAAAGGAGAACCATACCTGTTCAGTGGTTAGCGTAATCCTTTGGTACTGACAGCCAGAGAGACCAGACATCCTGTTACTTTTATTTGATTTTAATTGATTTGGCGTTTTCTCATTAAGTACTTTGTTGAGCATTGGACCCGTTCCCTTGTTTTTTTTGGATGGCTAATAATAAAATGCCGTTTCTCGAATTCGATATTAAAACAAACTCCTTTAGATTTGCCAGTAAAAAATATTTGAATAGAAAACGGCGGCTGTCCACTGCCGTTATCCGCCGTCACCAAAAAATATGGTTTTATTGCATTTCTCGCCGAATTAGGCAATTTGGAATCATTTGAGACCATGTTATTATTTTTAATTTTTAAAATTAGGGTCGGTCCGTCCGTCCGTCCGTACGTCCGTCCGTCCGTCCGTCCGTCCGAGATAGTTAGCTTTCATTCGTTAATTTAAGCATGTTAGAATTGTCCTATCGATTTCAAACTTTGCATGGTGATTTCTGTAGTAGTTAGGTACGATTTAGAAAGCGTAGCAACTCTATAATCATTACCCAAATGTCCGTACGTCCATTTTAAACATGTTGATTTTTTTACTTTTTTAAATAGCTTTTATTCGTTAATTTAAGCATGTTAGAATTGTCCTATCGATTTCAAATTTTGCATGGTAATTCCTGAAATAGTTAGGTACGATTTAGAAAGCGTAGCAACTCTATAATCATTACCAGAATGTCCGTACGTCCATTTTTAACATGTTGATTTTTCTACTTTTTTAACAACGAATTTTTATATGATCTAATTATCCGTTTGATCTGATATTTGGTATATTGATTCCTGGGACAACAAAGAACAATATTTTAAGCGAAGCAACTCTACAATCAAGCCCTAAAGATGTAAGTATGTCCATAAACATTATCCTGTATCAAGCAGTTTTTCAACAAATTTACTTACAATTTTGCTGGTGATGAAAAATTCTCTTTCCTCTCCTACAATTTTTTAAATTTTATAAAAAAAATCAAATTACCTTTAAGTTCTCATGTTAAACCAACTCTGTATAACAGTGTATCAGTCCTCCTTCAATAATCCTAGAAACAAAATTCTTTAATTTAAAAATTATAATATACAAAAAAACTTTTACTTTTTCTACTCACCACCAAGGCTGTTGCTTAACTAAAGTATTTTTGGTTGTATTTTTACGTCTAACTATAGACATAATACACACACATCACGCCTTTTTACGCTTCAAAGAATCAAGGTCTTTAGTCTCCACAGCATAAGCCATTGGCTGCGCCCCTACTAAAATGTTTTAAGGAAAAGCTTTACCTCATATTTCAATCCTTTTACTCTTTTATTATGTTATATAACAAATAAAAAAATTATGTGTTTCCTTTTATAAATCTAAAAAGTAACCATAAAATATGAATGCTTTTAAGTAAAATATAAACATCACAACCTTTTTCAAGCAAAATAAAGCTTCACTGAAAGGCTAAAACACAATTTTAGCCGCAGATGTTTTAAGAATACTTCAAAGCCTTCATAACTATCTACTTCCTACTTCCTTGTACAACCATAACCTTCAACAAAGAACGGAGTTTAGCTCCTAGTAAACCCTACACTTTTCAAAGCCTTTTTACAAACTTCAACTTTTAGTTGAATTCTCTTTTATCTAATAATCAAAATAAAACTTTTACTTTACAAAAAAATACACTTTATATGTTATTAGAAAAATTCCATGTTTTATGATTGTAAAAACATCAATTAAATATTTTTGCTGTTATTTAAAACTCATAAACCTTAATCATGTAATTGTTAGTAAATCACTAATGTATGTAATCTTATAAAAGCCATACCTACTTAAAACATAGCTGTCCTTGTTCCATTGTAAAAAGCCCAGCCACACGCACACTGATAACTCCTAGAGTTCTCCCCTCTCCTTTTTGTTAAGCCAACACCTAAACAAAATTTTATATAAAAAGGCAAATCCTTTCTGAAAAAGTCAGTTCACCTTCAGCAGTTTAAGAACTGCCTAGCAAGTGCTCACCCCCTAACCAACATCAGGTATGGCGGCTTGTCCAGTTGCGGGGTCTAATTAGATATCTGTGGCAGATATAATACAAAAGTCTGCCACACTTATCTAGGAAGACCTTACAATTGTACTAGTCATGTTTAAATATTAATGTATACTATATAATCATATAATCAATTTACACTTTAAATCTTTTTCTTAAATAAACTTAAAAGCTATTATTTGTTTCCTATGCGTGGTTGACTAGTCCTTATTGCTAGTCAAAGGTAAACATTATTTCTATCCTAACTACTGTCTATCACTTCCAACTTGCATATTTAATACCTATTCTATACCTTCTCTCTATCCGTCTAACAGTCCATCTAGTAGTTATATTTCTATTGTCTCTCAAAACACATATTTCAAAAGCAATGGTGCAAATTTGTCCTTGGATTTTTCTTTGGCCGCTACGGGCACTCCCAATCTTTGTTTCTATTAAGAAAAAAATATTTTGTAACTTTAATATTTGTAGAATATATAGTAAACATTCAAAATATTAAACAAGCCATTTTGTTTCAGCAATCCAACCCAACGCAATCCAACAGACAAACAGACATCATATACAACATAACAAGAAGAAAGTACCAAGCAAAAAGGCAGCCATCAAGTCCTGATCACCTTCGTTGGCGGCTAAGCCGAGGGGCTTTCTCTCAAAATATTCTAGGAACATTTTCATTTATCATAGTATATTATAGTAACCTAGTATATATGTTAAATATTGTGTCTATAAAATAGTAACATTTTACTATATAGTGTTGTCTAAGATTAAAATTTTAAAGTCAAAGTTATTTTGTCTACATATATAAGAGTGTCTCTTTAAATACCATTTATAACGTTGTAACATTGTAACCAATTTGGTTAAAAAGCTAACAGTCATACAAATGTCAATCTACACAGTAATTTATACAAAAACGTTAATCTAGCCATAACTAATAAAACTCTAACAGGCAAGGCCTGTTAAGTGTTTCAAATCACATAGCTTTACACATTTAAAATATAGATATATTTTTATAATTATAATATATATTTGAGTGTATTAAAACAGTCTTAACATAGAGGCAAGTCTAAAACATTTGCTATATAATTAAGTAAAATTTGGACATTTTTTTTAAAACACACCTAGCTAACGGTTTTCTACCACACACACACACACAGGCCTATAGATTAGGCTAGCTAGGAGCGCGTATTAGCGTATTATTACGTACAACGCTTCACACACACACATATACACACAAACACACACATCCATAAATAGACATATACCATATACTAAATATAAATATAGAAGGGAAATACATCATTTTCTCTAATATAAAACTCTGGCTAAAATAAGTCTATAGTTTAAACCTTGTATTAGCAAATTAAGAAAAGCCTTAGCAAACTTATATTACTATATCTCACTAAACTAGATTAAGAATAGTTTATAACTTAAAGAGCCTCTAGGAGCATAAAATTCTCTTAAGTTAATAAAAATAAGTTCGCCTAATTTAGAAGATTTCAAAGCTATCTTTTTAAGTCAGCTATAATATAAGTAAAACCTAAATAGCTTACAAACGTTTAAATAAAGTCACCTTTGTATGAATTGGTATTTCTAGTAAAATTAAAAACAGCAACAAAACAAGCTTTAAAAGCCTTCTTGAGTGTTTGGTAAATCAACCAAGAGGTTTTTTTTTATAAATCTTTAGTTAAAATATAGTTATATGTTCTTATATGTTAAAATTGCAGACAAATTAATTTTACCAAGTTTTGACTAGCTTAAATTTTAATCATTTTGGAGTCTCAAACGATACTAAGTATTAATCTCCCTCTGAGAAAAGATTCCTCTAGTACTTGAAAGATTATTAATTACTTCAACCTATTTACAAGTTCTATAAAAACCCTATCTAAAAGAAGTAATTGCAAAACTCCCTCTGAGAAAAGTTTTGTCTTAATCTTATTTAAAACCCTCTTGGGTATCTCAAGAAAATATTTATAAACCAATGTCTAGAAACTGTTGATAAATACACCTCCCTCAGAGAAAAGGTTTAAATTTTATCTTTGTTCTATATTAAAGACAAGTTAAGGAAAAAGCCTATATATATTATTATAAGTTTTCATTAAAGGCAACAAATTTTTCCAGCAAAAGACAAGAAAAATTTCAACTTGGCCAGTTGAAACTTTTGCATTATAAGTTTGATTTTGCGCAAAGAAAGCACAAACAAACTCTGGTTAGTAAATAAATATTTTTCGTTTTTGTCCGCTGAAACAAAAACCGTGTCCATACGGTTACCAAAGTCTTAAAGATTGCTCCACTGGAAGCAACACCCTATCAACCAGTACACAACCCATTTGATACACCTAGTGAACCTCCCACTTTGTTTTATTTGTGGTTACATCACCCATACCTATATTTCTTCAAGATTTGTACTTGTAAAGCCATATTGTCCTTCGCTATTATAATCCTTATAGTAGGATTCGCGGGATACTTAGCCTTGCTAAATCCCAGAATAATCCAAGCTATAACATCAGTCATACTCGAATTTATAGCCGCGATCCGAATTCTGAGCAAAGATGGATAAATTCCTATCTTTTAGTAGTCTTAGACGGTCACGAAGGCGACCTTCGAGGACTACCTCCTTAAGCCCCATCCGACAGCGACCAGTAACGCCTACCGGAACAGTACCACCAGCACGACCTGTCACTCCTATCAGACCTGTCACCCCAACAAGACCCGTTACTCCAACTCGAGTCGCCGCACGGCCAACAACACCAACTCAACCTAACCCGCCCGTGAGAACCCATGCTCAAGTACACCAAGAGTCGGTTACCGAACCTGTCATCAGCACCCATCCAGATACAACTACCCAGCCGTGTCCAAATGTCCAACAGGATGAACCTGAACTCCTAGACCTACTGCCCACACTAATGCCTGGGTCACTAGAGGATATACTGAACCAGGAACCCTACCAAGGTCTACTCAGCATAGAGACTGTGGTCAACACACTTCAAAATCCCTTGGGTAGCATGTTTTTCCAACAGCATATATTCACGAAATCGCTGATGAACAAACGCTACAAGTTGTCAGCAGAAGATATAGTTAGCTTCTGTGATAATTTCAGCGAGTATCTGAAGTTCCAGAAACGTGAAGTCCAAGAGGAGATTGAAGAGAAAACCATCACAGCAATCAGCAGAGACCGAAAACAACAGGTGGAGCGACACTTCTCATCATTCAACAATCATGCAGGGATCCAGTGTCCTGACCTTTTTGCGGCCCAAGCCACTCTCAAAACGGATGGAAAAATCAAGACAGCTAACTCCACCTTCCCACTCAAGTACCCGTTTACTGGCAGGGGTCCCCCGTATGTGCAAGAGTTCCTGCTGGAACTCAACACTGCGCAGCAGATAGTGCATCTGAGCAAACCGGAATTCATGGCCTACATGAGGAAATGTACAAGTGGAGAACCCTATCAGACACTAACCCAAGGTATGAACACGGGACTCACCATCGCGGATATCTACCAGACCCTGTTGTTGTCTTATGACAATAATATCAGCGCCGATGAAGCCAGCACGAAACTTCTGAATCTGAGAGCCAGCCGTGAGATGACGTTCCCCAAGCTTGTTAACATCATCCAAAATTTGGCCAGTCGCTCCTGCATCCTGTTTTCCAACCCAACAGAACGAACCTCTGTTTTCAATATCACCGCCACTGCAGCCCTCAAGAGAGCATTACCCCATTATTCGAAACTCAGATTATCAGAGCTCAGCATAACCTTGGGGCAGGAGCTTGGAAAATCACCTACCTACCACCAGTTGACCGCCGCCCTCTACCACCATATTGACGATATTGACGCTGATATAAAGAGTAACGGGGTACCTAAGACGTACAACGACAATCTGAGCTTATACAAATCCAGAGGACAGCAAGAGGATAACACGTCCACTGGTCCCAACAATCACTCCAAACCTCACAACGGAAACAACAACAACACTAGAAACCACAATAATAATACTGACCGCTACAACACCCAAATTGATACCACCAAATCATTTCTGCCAAGCTCAAGTGTACGGCAAGTTAACAGCCAGCAAAATAACTACAACCAGAATCATAACACTCCCCAGAATTATCAACAGCCTACAGACCATCACAGAGTACCTTTTGGAGACAACAATAAGAAGTTCTGTGCACTTTGCCATCAATCCAATCATTCAGCTAGTGATTATTGTCGTTTGATGCGCGATAATGAAGGCCGTCAGGTAAAAGTTGGATTGTCAGCTGACCACTGTAATCCCTGTTTTAAAGAGCACAATCTCAAGATGTATCATTCTGAAGACCTTTGCCCTGGAAGACCCAGAATGATGGAACTCTACCAAGAAAAGAGAGTTTATCCAGCTGGGGTTTTCAAGGAAGCCTTCCTAGCAAGAGAAGCTGAAAACCAATATGAACATCAGGATGAACAAAGCTTCAATTATCGAGGAAGAATTAATACCATTACAATTAAACGTAACCCTGGAAAGTCATATGTTTACACAGTAGATGATTCTTCACAACAGCAAACCAACAGTTTTCATAAATTATATGTCACTTGCAACATCTCCAAGCAACATGTACCTGGAGATTTTACAGTTACTGGACTATATGACACCGGCGCAGACCAGTCAATCATATCCAAATCCTACTTTGCTTCAGTTTTCAAGCTCCCTCCTGAAAAAGTAGATTCCTACCTGGAACCCAGCAACCTCATTCTGGAATCCTACACAAATACTTCAATCCCAATAGCTGGAGAAGTCACACTTCTAGTACAACTTCACCACAAAGGAGTTCATCAACCAATAAGATTCTTGGTGATTAATGACCTGGATGAAGATATCACACCACTTATCTTTGGCCTGAACGCATCAAAACAACTTTTACTTGCATTAAACTTTGATTCTGATAACTCACCTTATTTGTATCAGACTTCAAAAATTGATAAGCCTCTGCAAAGTCTTTACCTATCAAATCTGGATCTTAACACATGTACAAGCAAAGCAATCTACCTAGATCCTGGACAAAGAAGATTTGTACCAATGTTTGTAGCTCACCATTATGGCATTGTAGAAGGAATGTCAATAATTATAAGTGAAGATAATGTTCCAGCACTTAAAAATGGACCCATCAAGCTACATGCAACTAAAAGCACACTGAAGTTAGACCAGCATAATCAGCTTTATGGTTATGTACTAGCTCAAAACATATCTACAGATGTCACAAAAAACACAGCCCTTGGATTCTTTGAGAACGCAGCCCACAATCGTACCTTCAACTTTACATATGAAAGAGACCGAATGTTCATTCACCAAGTACATACCACATGGAATGAAGATTGCCTGAGCCCAGCCAACCAACAGATCCGTTTCACTACATAAAACCATGAGTATCTTTTATTTCTTTAGTCTCCAAGCAACCTAAAGAAAATGATTACACTTACCCTCAAAATAATAAAAAATTATATTTATTTTGTGCGCAAGTTTTTCATTAACCCAATACATTTAAAATTAACACCATTTTTTATATCATACTTCTTTACAGCACAAATTTCCTTCTACTAAAAATGCATACAAATTTCATTTTTTTCAAACTAAAATTTTTTTTTCACATTTTAATTAAAATGTTGTGTTAGTTTGATTAAAAACCAAAACCATAAAAAAAAATTTTTTTAACTGTTATTTTGGTCAGTTTTTTTGCAAATGTAAATTTTAGTTCAATCAGATCACAAAAAATTTTTTAGGTCTCCATTTGAGTCAATAAAAACTTTTATAATTTCAAAAGTCTTGTTTCCCTTACTATTGTACAAATAGTCTGATAAATAGTGAAATTCAAAAAAAAAATTTTTTTTGAAAAATGGTTGTGCATCAAAAATTTTTTCTTCCAACAAAAAAAAATAAACTGCTCAATGCTTTATCCATCTTTCTGAGTTTTAAAGGCAAAAATTAAAACTACTCAACTTTATTTAAATCTTAGAAAAGTTTCAAACTAAATTTGGTATCTAAGATTATACTTTATCTATGATAATGCACTCAAAAAATTAAATATGTGTTCCCAGACGAACCCCTGCTGTTTTACACTTTTCTCTCCCAGGGGCATATTCTTGACTTACACTTTCTCAAAAACATGTAAACAAATTTTTCAGAAAAGTATAATCATAATGAATTAATAAAACAATTTAGTTTTCTTAATCAACTCAGTTTTTCTAATACATCTTTTAAAATGTCTAAAGATTAATACTCGACGTTTCAATCAAAAAAACATAGAACTGAACAAAAAAATTTGAGAATCAAAGGCATTCCTAAAATTCACAAGTTCACGTTTACTATGAAAATGCAGTTTTACATTTATATATAAAATATAATGTATCTATCTATATGATATAAAAGTATCATATTGCACTATTTTACAGGCTCATTTGTCTTAATACATTATTAATCCTTAAGGCTTAATTTGTAACTTCTATTTAAAGAATTGTTACAAACATATTTTATCTTCCAGGGAAATGTCCCTTCTAAAACATATAAACCTTAAATAAACATAATAATAACTGAACCATTTCAAGTACATAATTTCAACTTTTATTAGGTGTTCTCATTTAGGAAAATTACAAAATGAAAATTATCTTTTAGGGATATATCCCTCCTTTTACTAATTTAGAAAACATATTTAACATGTATTACCCTTACCAATAAGATGAACGCTTTCAATCCTTAGTTCTATAAAAACAAGTATAATTGTAATTTACCGCCTTATGACATATTCTAATACAGTTTGCTTTACTAATTAGCATCAAAATTTTAATAGCTTTAACATGTACATATAAATAAAGCAGTATACGTACAGTTTTGTATTAAAACCTTGGTACATTACAAAATATAGCACGTATTACTTAGCTTCGCCCATAACCTTTTGGGACCTCATCTAATGACGCAATGAAAAAAAAAAAATAATAACCTTTTTTTTTGTTCTAGGTGTTAACATTTGTGTAATATTTATTTAATACCTATATTTGCAACAACTTTTTACACAGAAATGTAAATTTGATATTTAATACCTATATTTGCAACAACTTTCTGTTACACAGAAACTGCCAAATTTTGACAAAAACCCTCCAATATTTTTGTGCACATGAGAGTTTTTTGTAAAAATATAAATCAACAGCCTTTTCAAGCTAAAACTAATTAAACAAATTACACATTTTTATTAACTTATTCTAAAAGGGAGACAATATTTTAATTAAGTTTGTTAATAAAGAGCCTTAAAATTTTTTTTTCATAATATATTTTAAATTCAAGAAAATAACTAAGTTATGAATACCAATTGAAGCATATTTAATTTAAATATAACAGCACTCAACCCCACCTCTACACTTGTATTAGGATCAAACTCAACAATTGTGATACTCTTTAGAAGTATATCTATATTTAAGAATGTTGGTAATGATAGCCTTCTGATTTAAGATTTAAACCCAGTACAAACTTTTAGCAAATAAAACCTACATAAGTTTTTCTATTTTTAGTTCTTTTTGCAAAGATATTTAAGACCAATTTGAATACAAGTTTTATATAAAATTTTTTTTTTCAACTGATTTCTTTTCACAAAACCAAAAGTCGTAGCCTTGTCAATACCTAAGCTGATAAATATGCCCAACTGTGAGCTTCAGATTCATCATCTACTAGCTCCTGACAAAGTACCTGATCCTGATAAAAACAATCAGCCAAATCCTGCTCTTGAGCCTGAAAATCAGCCGTCCTACAGTCAAATACGTCAAGAAACCAGCTTTGCAACATGCAGCACCATTCATTAGACGTTCATCAGATGTGTCGCCACAGTATCCTATCAAGATTTCACCTGACTTGGACTGGAATATTCACCAACAGCCACAATACCAGAAATACCTTCTAAGAAGCTATGAATCTCAGATAACCTGTTACAGCATTAACCTGAAAAGACTCACTGGTCTTAGACAGTAAACACAATACTGT
Source organism: Acartia tonsa (assembly GCF_053477335.1). Classification (NCBI taxonomy): domain Eukaryota; kingdom Metazoa; phylum Arthropoda; class Copepoda; order Calanoida; family Acartiidae; genus Acartia; species Acartia tonsa. The sequence continues at coordinate 27,381,195 of NC_137274.1, read as the reverse complement.
TGATAACTATACAACACCAGCAATACACATCATGCTAATGTAAACCATTACATTTTTGAGCTGAGGATTTTGACAAAGGGGGTCACGCGCACCCGGTAGAAAATATATCACTTGCAAAAGTTTCAAAATCCTTGTTTACATTGTACTCAGATTTGTCAACAATGTCTTTAATTTTATACTTTTCCTAACTTTTGATACATTGATATCAGTAATCTTAGAGCAAATATTGTTCAAAACTTCTTTAACCCCATTCACAACAGTTGGTGTAGTGTTAGAGATCCAAGTCACAGCTGTAGTTGATGTTATGATAAGAGATAGCATTGTAGTAGGCTCAAATGATTAATTATAAATAGCCTTTCGCTCTTCTATAAGCTAATTAAAATATTGTTCATACTTTTCTACAGCAATAAGCATGATGAAAATCAATGTGTAAATACTATTTAGCTGAAAAAATTTTAGAAAAATAATAACGATATTTCTACACATAATTTTTATCCTTAACTTGTCAAAATTTTTTCATCTTAATCTTCAAACCTAACTATGTTGTGGCATTATACAACTTAACATTAATTATTAAACTTAGTAACTAAATTTTTCATACTGTATATTATTGAAGTCTTGAAAAATTTGACCACTCTTCAATATTACATAAATCCATAAAGCAAAAACACTGGCTTTGAATTTCGACTAATAAAGGTCGTCTTAATTATATCTATATAAAAAAAAAAAAAAACATTTAATTCACTGTTAAATTTTAGATCTACAGTTCCTGATAACATTTTTTGTACCCTATCTAACAGGTCCACTGATTGTCTTGCTTATCTGGCAACCCAGCTCCTCTTTTATATAAAAAAAAAAAAAAATATAAAATCTAATAATTTTTGATCTAGAATGCGACCTGCCAGGAAAGCTAAAGACATGACTGTAAAATAACAAACCTCAGGCCCTACAGGATCCAAATACAACAAGCTGTTGACCTGAAGTACCTGAAACACCCTTGGAATCAGAAACAGCCACCACTATCTGAGTGACTGAATACCCAATCACCACTCACATTAACCTCATCCATCCATCAGTTAAAGAAACATACCAGTTAAACTACAGAAGATCCCATCATATTAGTACCAATCAACATTTTTTTTTATTGTTTTTTTTTACGCTTACGGAGTTTGGTGATGAAAAATTCTCTTTCCTCTCCTACAATTTTTTAAATTTTATAAAAAAAATCAAATTACCTTTAAGTTCTCATGTTAAACCAACTCTGTATAACAGTGTATCAGTCCTCCTTCAATAATCCTAGAAACAAAATTCTTTAATTTAAAAATTATAATATACAAAAAAACTTTTACTTTTTCTACTCACCACCAAGGCTGTTGCTTAACTAAAGTATTTTTGGTTGTATTTTTACGTCTAACTATAGACATAATACACACACATCACGCCTTTTTACGCTTCAAAGAATCAAGGTCTTTAGTCTCCACAGCATAAGCCATTGGCTGCGCCCCTACTAAAATGTTTTAAGGAAAAGCTTTACCTCATATTTCAATCCTTTTACTCTTTTATTATGTTATATAACAAATAAAAAAATTATGTGTTTCCTTTTATAAATCTAAAAAGTAACCATAAAATATGAATGCTTTTAAGTAAAATATAAACATCACAACCTTTTTCAAGCAAAATAAAGCTTCACTGAAAGGCTAAAACACAATTTTAGCCGCAGATGTTTTAAGAATACTTCAAAGCCTTCATAACTATCTACTTCCTACTTCCTTGTACAACCATAACCTTCAACAAAGAACGGAGTTTAGCTCCTAGTAAACCCTACACTTTTCAAAGCCTTTTTACAAACTTCAACTTTTAGTTGAATTCTCTTTTATCTAATAATCAAAATAAAACTTTTACTTTACAAAAAAATACACTTTATATGTTATTAGAAAAATTCCATGTTTTATGATTGTAAAAACATCAATTAAATATTTTTGCTGTTATTTAAAACTCATAAACCTTAATCATGTAATTGTTAGTAAATCACTAATGTATGTAATCTTATAAAAGCCATACCTACTTAAAACATAGCTGTCCTTGTTCCATTGTAAAAAGCCCAGCCACACGCACACTGATAACTCCTAGAGTTCTCCCCTCTCCTTTTTGTTAAGCCAACACCTAAACAAAATTTTATATAAAAAGGCAAATCCTTTCTGAAAAAGTCAGTTCACCTTCAGCAGTTTAAGAACTGCCTAGCAAGTGCTCACCCCCTAACCAACATCAGGTATGGCGGCTTGTCCAGTTGCGGGGTCTAATTAGATATCTGTGGCAGATATAATACAAAAGTCTGCCACACTTATCTAGGAAGACCTTACAATTGTACTAGTCATGTTTAAATATTAATGTATACTATATAATCATATAATCAATTTACACTTTAAATCTTTTTCTTAAATAAACTTAAAAGCTATTATTTGTTTCCTATGCGTGGTTGACTAGTCCTTATTGCTAGTCAAAGGTAAACATTATTTCTATCCTAACTACTGTCTATCACTTCCAACTTGCATATTTAATACCTATTCTATACCTTCTCTCTATCCGTCTAACAGTCCATCTAGTAGTTATATTTCTATTGTCTCTCAAAACACATATTTCAAAAGCATTGCTTCGAATCTTATACTTTTATATTCTGATTATTCAGTTCAGACACTATACAAGTATTAATGTCCGTTTGTCCTACCGTTTCAGTGCTTCGCTTTTATGGATGTTGTCATCCTTGTTCCCTAACAAGCAACCTTGCGGGGGATTTTGTCATTATTCCAGGAATATTTTTAGTAGCGAAGCTACTCTATAACTTGCAATGTCCGTCTGTCTGTATGTCCGTATGTCTTAGTTTGGGGGAAACGTGATTTTCTCAGCTCCTATAAAAGATAAAAGGCTGAAATTTTTTGACAACATTCCCATTATTAAGGAGCACAATTAACTATGAAACATCAATGGCGGTTGGACCGCTTTTTAGCAGGTTTTAGGCTATTTTTGTATTTTTCAAATTTTTGTCCATATCTATGGTTTTTATGGTCCGATTTCCAAAATTTTTTTCAGTTATAGTATCAAAATTAAGTTTTCTGTCTTTTCAATAAAACAATTATGACGGTCAGACTGCCTTTAAGCATTTTTAAAATTTTTGTAGTTAAAAATATCAAAATTAAATTTCCCGTTGTTTTGAGCATCCATTTACTTTGACTGACAGTCTGTTAATCATAGTACTGAAATATAAATATCAAGAAATTAAAAACAAATGTTAAAAAGGTTTTGTGATTTTTTCCTAATATACATGCTTTTGACAACTAATCTTAAAATTCTTATACATATTTTTTCTGCTTCGCTACTTATGGATGTTGTCATCCTTGTTATATTGTTGTCATCCTTATTCTAGGAACATTTTCGTGAACAATTGATGACTGGGCTCGACTTCAGCAGTGGTAAAAGTGGAATGGTGAGTTGAAAAGCTTTGCTGCTCTATATTTGGGGTCTGAATCAAGGATTGAAAGGGATAAGACATTTCAGTTTAGGGGCGTTTCACTATTTGTCTTCCCCCTCCAAAAAAAATTTTTTTTTTACCTTTTTGAAATCAAATTTATAATTGTATGAGGTCGACTTTCCCCCCTTCTACCTAAATGTCCCTAGAGGCTTATAGGGGCATAGCCGCTAGTTTAATTTAATCCATTAGTTGTTTAGTCTAGGTCTGGGTAAACTTATCGTCCATTGTCTTATCCCTTAAGATCCTATGAGACTGTAATTCAGAGCTAGATCTTTAAATCATTTTAGTGGTGAGCCAGATCGGGGTGAGCCAACTTTCCACCAAATGAGAGCACAGCATTTTATAAAATGCCGCGCTGTGATTGGCTGAAATTCGGCTCATCCTGATATGGCTCACCACTAAAATGATTTAAAGATCCAGCTCAGTTAAAAGTTCTCATTCCTATCCTATTATATAAAGTAGTAAGATTTTTTTTTGTCTGTAGCCAAGGATCTCACTAACCGCTGAACCGATAAGGACCTCCTTTGCAGTGAAGCTTCTTAACAGGTTCCGGGATGGTTTTAGGCTATTTTTTTTTATAAACCAAGTCTTTGTATGGTTTAAGACTATTTTTTCTACCCTTCCGACTGACTCTGGACGCTAGGGGCGTAGCTTCTATTACACTAGCGGCTTCGCCCCTAGCCTCTAGGGGCTTTGCCCCAAGAGGTGATCAAAAAAAAAATGTGCGAAATTCGTAAAAGGACCAAGGAAATCTTCTACCAAAAAAAAAATAAATAAATGGGGGGGGGGGGGATTTTTTGTTTTTGGGGGAGTTGGGGGTGTCCAACCCCCCAAGAAAATAGCCTAAAACCACCACAGGACCAGTAGGTATATTCCCTGAAGAGTAGAATCCGATCGGTTCAGTGGTTACCGAGATCTTAAGGGACGGACATAAAGACAGACAGACGGACGGATAGACAGGCGGACAGACAGACATCATTCTACTTTGTATTATTGATAATAAATTAATATGTTTTTTGTTTTTAGCCAAGATGTCCTTTCCCTGTCTGCAATGGAACCGCGTGGGCTAGCCTACAGGTATAGTGTATGTGTGTGTGTGTAATGGAACCGCATGGGCTAGCCTACAGGTATAGTGTATGTGTGTGTGTGCAATGGAACCGCATGGGCTAGCCTACAGGTATAGTGTGTGTGTGTATATGTGTGTGTGTGTAATGGAACCGCATGGGCTAGCCTACAGGTATAGTGTATGTGTGTGTGTGCAATGGAACCGCATGGGCTAGCCTACAGGTATAGTGTATGTGTGTGTGTGTAATGGAACCGCATGGGCTAGCCTACAGGTATAGTGTATGTGTGTGTGTGCAATGGAACCGCATGGGCTAGCCTACAGGTATAGTGTATGTGTGTGTGTGCAATGGAACCGCATGGGCTAGCCTACAGGTATAGTGTGTGTGTGTATATGTGTGTGTGTGTAATGGAACCGCATGGGCTAGCCTACAGGTATAGTGTATGTGTGTGTGTGCAATGGAACCGCATGGGCTAGCCTACAGGTATAGTGTATGTGTGTGTGTGCAATGGAACCGCATGGGCTAGCCTACAGGTATAGTGTGTGTGTGTATATGTGTGTGTGTGTAATGGAACCGCATGGGCTAGCCTACAGGTATAGTGTATGTGTGTGTGTGTGTAATGGAACCGCATGGGCTAGCCTACAGGTATAGTGTATGTGTTTGTCTGCAATGGAACCGCATGGGCTAGCCTACAGGTATAGTGTGTGTGTGTGTGTGCGTGTGTGAGTGAGTTTGTGTGTGTGTGTGTGTGTGTTAGTGTGTGTGTGTATGTGTGTGTTTGTGTGTGTGTGTGTGTAAGTATGTGTGTGTGTGTATGTGTGTGGGTGTATGTGTGTGGGTGTTTGTTTGCAATGGAATAGCATGGGCAAGCCTTCAGGTATAGTGTGTGTGTGTGAGTTTGTGTGTGTATGGGCGTTTTTGCAATGGAACCGCATGGGCAAGCCTTCAGGTATAGTTAGGAAATCTTCAATAGAAAGATGACCCTCCCCCCCCCAAAAAAAAAAATTAAAATTGAAAGCGATAAGTTGACTTCCACCAGCCAGCCCCCAATTCCCTTAAAATTTCAATTTTCCCTTTAGGCCCTTTGCGTCGTAGCCGCTACTTGAAATATAATATGTAAATAAACGATATTTTTCCATTTTATCTCCTTCCTTGCTGGAAAAAACTAGGTTAAAAAAACATTTTAAAAAAATGTAGCAGCAGGGAAAAAAAATTAATCTTGTTCAGAATATACACACCCTGCAATAATTTAATGGATATGGGATATATTAACAGAAAAAATTTGTCGTCAATTTAGCTTGCTGACATGGACCTAATTTATTGGCCATTTCGGTCTTCTAGTAGGAAAGGAGGGGGGGGGGTATCATTATTTTAGCCAGCTATGAGCATCACATGAAAATCAGTTTCAACATTCAAGTAATATCCACTACGCCTCACATCACCATGCACTTGAGAAGCTGATGATGTACCGTGGGAATTTTTAGCCAACCGTGGGAATTTTAACCAACCGAGGGAAAATAATGTCATCCCTAATTAAAATATTTGTCAGGCTTTGTTGATGCACTACGCCTCACATCACCATGTACTTGAGAAGCTGATGATGTACCGTGGGAATTTTTAGCCTACCGCGGGAATTTTAACCAACCATGGGAAATAAATGTCATTCCTAATTAAAATGTTTGTCAGGCATTGTTGATGCACTACGCCTCATATCACCATAAACTTGAGAAACTGATGATGTACCGTGGGAATTTTTAGACAACCGTGGGAAAATAATGTCATCCCTAATTAAAATATTTGTCAGACCTTGTTGATGCACTACGCCTCACATCACTATGCACTTGAGAATCTGATGATGTACCGTGGGAATTTTTAGACAACCGTGGGAAAATAATGTCATCCTTAATTAAAATATTTGTCAGGCTTTGTTGATGCACTATGCCTCACATCACCATGTACTTGAGAAGCTGATGATGTACCGTGGGAATTATTAGCCAACCGTGGGAAAATAATGTCATCCCTAATTAAAATATTTGTCAGGCTTTGTTGATGCACTACGCCTCACATCACCATGTTCTTGAGAAGCTGATTATGTACCGTGGGAATTTTTAGCCAACCGTGGGAAAATAATGTCATCCCTAATTAATATTTCTTAGGCATTTATGACGCCTCACATCACCATGTTCTTGAGAAGCTGATGATGTACCGTGGGAATTTTTAGCCAACCGTGGGAAAATAATGCCCTCCCTAATTAAAATATTTGTCAGGCATTGTTGATGCACTATGCCTCACATCACCATGTACTTGAGAAGCTGATGATGTACCGTGGGAATTTTTAGCCAACCGTGGGAAAATAATGTCCTCCCTAATTAAAATATTTGTCAGGCCTTGTTGATGCACTATGCCTCACATCACCATGTACTTGAGCAGCTGATGATGTACCGTGGGAATTTTTATCCAACCATGAGAAAATAATGTTGTCCCTAATTAAAATATTTGTCAGGCTTTGTTGATGCACTACGCCTCACATCACCATGTTCGTGAGAGTCTGATTATGTACCACGGGAATTTTTAGCTAACCGTGGGAAAATAATGTCATCCCTAATTAAAATATTTGTCAGGCCTTGTTGATGCACTACGCCTCACATCACCATGTACTTGAGAATCTGATGATGTACCGTGGGAATTTTTAGCCAACCGTGGGAAAATAATGTCATCCCTAATTAAAATATTTGTCAGGCTTTGTTGATGCACAACGCCTCACATCACCATGCACTTGAGAAGCTGATGATGTACCGTGGGAATTTTTAGACAACCGTGGGAAAATAATGTCATCCCTAATTAAAATATTTGTCAGGCCTTGTTGATGCACTATGCCTCACATCACCATGTACTTGAGAAGCTGATGATGTACCGTGGGAATTTTTATCCAACCATGAGAAAATAATGTTGTCCCTAATTAAAATATTTGTCAGGCATTGTTGATGCACTACGCCTCACATCACCATGTTCTTGAGAAGCTGATGATGTACGAGAGTGAACTACAGTGCGTCAAACTTAGGTGGGAACTTTTAGCTAACCGTGGGAATTTTTAAGCAACCGTGGAAAAAGAACGTAATTGTGAATATTTTGCCACGAGCGAACTGCAGCGCGTCTAATCTTTTGCCAACAGTGGGGATTTTTTTAGCTAACCGTAAGAATTTTAAATTAACAATGGAAAAATGATGTATTATTGAATATTTTGCCAAGAGTGAACTGCAGTGCGTCATACTCAGGTGGGAATTTTTACCTCACCGTGGAAATTTTTAGCCAACCTTTCGTAATTAAAAATATGTAAGGAGGGTGGAAAAAATGTAAAAAAGGGTAAATGGAGCCATATTTGTAATGCATTAAATCAAATAAAAATGAAGCGCAATGTCAAATTAAGATACAAAAAATGATTTTCTCATATTTATTCAAAACCGATTAATATCCAATTCTTATCCTGTTCTTATCCATACGAAAAAAAACTAGGTGTAGCATCGTATTATATCCATTTTTCTACAAATATAAAAATGTACAATCATAAGATTGAAACCATTTTTTTAGCCCCGTGATGCAAAAAAACAGGTTTTAATCTCATAATTGTACATTTTATATCTGCGGAAAGCTGTATATAATACAATGCGAGAAATAACTATTCTTCTATATTTTATAGATCCAATGTTAAGTCCAAAGAAGAACAAATATCCCATCTCAAGAAAAAGGTAAACTGCACCGCAGGGATATAAAGGGATAAGACAATGGCCGATAAATTGATGAATGTTCCAAATGACGATACAAGAACTTGCTCTTTCATTTGATTAAAGTTAGTTAGTGGTTGAAACGTTTGAACACTCAAATTATTGATAACAAATAAGAAAACGTTATCTTAAAACTTTGGGTCATTTTTACATTTCACACGCATTACATGGAATGAGAAAATAAAATACTCATTGATTTTTTCCTTAGTTTAAAACAAAGAATAAATTCTTCTAAATGTAAAACAAAAATCTCTAATTCTTTCCCCCGTATTCAATTAAAACCGATTTATGTCCGGTGGATTAGAACCGTTTCTCAACCTTACGGAAAGACTATGTCTAGCATCGTATCATATCCAGTTTTCTAAGAGTATAAAAATGTACAATCATAAGATTAAAAACCGTTTTATCAGCCCTATCTTGTACGTTTCATATCCACGGAAAGCTGTTTATAATACGATGCGAGAACTATTTATTATTTAATTTTGATTGGTTGGTTTCAAACCAGCAGTGTCCAAACTTTTCAACCAATAATTTGAAGCTTTAAATTTGCAGGTTTCTAAATTAGAAATGCTACTAGAAGAGCAAGAGATCAATGGTAAACCTATGAAAGGGTAAGTTTTAGATATAATTTTCATATATAAGTAACAGGATGTCTGTCTGTCTGTCTGTCTTTGTGTTCTGAAATATCTCGCTAACCGCTAAACATGGATGTACATTCTGCACGGGATTCCCTTCTAAAGGGTTGGGGGGGGGGGGATAAAAAATATGTAGTAGGGAGGGGGGGGGGAATAGTTTGAAATTGATAGGACAATTCTAACATGCCTAAATTAACGAAAAAAAGCTATCCGTTACTGGTTGACGGAACGACCCTGATTATAGAAAAGCATCGCTTTTAAAAACTATGGGGGGGGGGAAACATAAACCATGTGCAGAATATACACCCCTGCCGCTAAACTTATATGGTCCTCCTTTACAATATAGCTTCACATAGGTCCAGGGTAGATTTACAGCCATATTTGTGGTTTTTGTTTCAAAATTTAATTTTTGGGGAGGGAAGAAAAAATCCTCTAACCGATATTTTTAAAATCTTTGAACTTATGTCGTATTATAAAATATTTATTATCAAACAATCTTTAAAAATTGTAATCAAATGATGATGAACAAAATTAACCCTTTTTTGTACCTCATATTGATAGTTTAAAACTAACCAATCATTTATAATACAAAGTAGAATGATGTCTGTCCGTCCGCCTGTCTGTCTGTCCCTTAAGATCTCGGTAACCACTGAACCGATCGGATTCTTCTCTTCAGTGAATATACCTACTGGTTCTGTAGTGGTTTTATGCTATTTTCTTTGGGGGTTGGACACTCACAACCCCCCCCCCCTCCCAAAAAAAGAAAAAAATACCCTCCATCCTCCATTTTTTTGTTTATGGGGAAGTTAGTTCATCACATAAAACTAAAGTGTTTTCTGGTGAAACTATTTCAAAATAAATGGCAGCACCAGAAATACGGATTTTTTTAAATTGCCAAGCCCCTAGGGGCGAAGCAGCTAGTGATTTGATAAAAGTACCAAGAGTAATTAAACCAACGAATGAGAATTTATTTATAAAACTTTAGTTACCAGAATATATCAGTCGAATGTTCCCAAACTTCTTTAGTTTAAAAACATACTTTCAAAATTTTAAATTTTAGTTTTAAAAAAATATGTGGGGGGGTGTAGGAAGAAATTTTTTTGGGGCGATTTATATAAGATGGGTGGTGGTAACCTTCCCCAATTAGTTACAAAACCTTCCAGGACCTATGAGAAGCTACATTGTGAAGGAGAACAATATCGGTTTAGCGGTTAGCAAGATTCTTCGGTCCAGACAGACAAATACTTTTATATAAAGATTAAATATGAAATCAAATGCTTTGGTAAATTCAAAGTAACATTAATTGCATTAAATTAAAACACAAGGAGGAAGGGGACATTGGGCTGTTTATTACACTGGTCCCCAATGTTTTATAAACGTTTTCCTATTCTTTGGTTTAACAACTTTGAGGATAATACTGAATTTTGATAAGTTCCAAACGTTCCAACCACTAATTGTCATCTACGCAAGGGGTAATTTTGTGTCATCATTGTCATTAAGGTTGTACATCAAATTTATCGGTCATTGTCTTATCCCCTTTGATCTCTGAACAAAAAAACTAGACGTCCTCAATAAATAACAGAAAAGCGACCTTTCTTGTGATTTTATAATACTCAAGGAGAAGGGTGAGGGGGGCTGGAGGGTTCAACAAGGCACTTTGGGAGAAACCGCAGAAGGAACAAAACGCAGGGATCTAAAGGGATAAGACAATAGTCGAGAAATTGATGTACATCTCCAAGGATGATACATAAAATTACCCCTTTTGTAGATTACAGTTAGTTAATAGACCAACCAATCAAAATTCAAAAATATCCCCAAGGTTGTTAAGCTAACAAATAAGAAAACGTTAGTATTATAATACTTTAGGGACTAGTGTAATAAACCGCCCAATGCCCCCTCCCTCCATGAATACAACGTGTTTTATTTCTTTCAGAGAAAAAGAAGTTCGAGACATTGAAGTAATAACTGGTTTAGGTAAATATTTTATCAAGGGGTGATCAGTAATGAAATTAGGGTTGGGCCGGATATCCGGCCATTTTAAATATCTGGCCGGATACCGGATATTGAAACTATCCGTCCGGATATCCGGCAATATAATCTTGTATATAATAGCAAAAAATGCACTTATTAAAAATTTTCTTATTTTTTAAGCTAGATGAAATTTTTTTCAGAAAATGTTTATTTATTTATATTAGAAATCTCAAAAAATATTTTTGGCGTCTGCTGGCAGCCAATTTTCTATGAAGAATTTTTTTTTGCTATATCAATACCTATCCGGTTTTTTGCTATTTCAATACCTATCCGGTTATCTGGTAATTTGCCGGATATCCAGCAAATAAGTATCCGGCCCAACCCTAAATGATACGCCGTTCCCAAAGTCGTACGATGTCATACGATTACGCAATGTTGGAAGGGTGACGCAAATTTTATATCTCAGTTTTTGCAATTTAATTTACTTATTTTCTAATTTGCTGTGATATAAAGATGAATTTTTCTAAAATCGCGAAAACCGAGATCTAAAATTTGCGTCTCCCTTCCAACATTGCATACGACCCTGAGAAACGGTTCAAAGGGTAATGGTGTCTAGGGCTTGGCAGCTTCGCGTAAGCCGCGTTAAAGCCTCCGTGAAATCGTCATATTATAACTCTTCACAATATTCTTTTTTTTCCTCCGCTGACAATTTTATAAAAAATATTTTCAGATCTCTTTATTTTATTCATATTATCCCCCCTCCCACATAATATTCTTTTTTTTTCACCAACCGGGGGGGGGGAAATGTTTTCAGTTCACTTAATTTTAAATGGTTTTCCCCCAAATCACATATTTTTATCCCCCCTAGCCTTCTAGCAGTGTTAATATACACCCCTGCTATAACTTTGAAATTGAGCTAGATGTCCAAACTTGTTCCGTAACAGACAATCTATCTATTCAATTATTTTTTCACTTAAGCAGGTTTAAATTTGAGACTTATGCGCGGCTGAGGCGCGACTGCTGAGCCCTGATTATATCCATAAGTAGTTTGATTTTATTTTGTTATTTTGTTATTTTTCGTAAAAGTTATTTATAACTTCAGCCAAATAAAGTAAAATAAAATAAAATAATTAGCAGCGGGTGGCAAGCAAATTAGTCCTGTGCAGAAAATACTCCCCTGAAAACTTTGTGTACCATTATAGAATTATAGTCCAATGTCCCCTCCCTCCCGGACTATTACTATTTTACGTTATAATCCCTAGTTTTGTATATAAAACACAGCTTTCCTGCGGATATTATGCGGATAGTATGACTGAGAACCGGTTCTAATCCAGCGGATTGTAAGCGGATTTGTATTTCAGGTTCTCATCTACCCATGAAAGAAGATATAAAACCAGATATTAAGAAATTGATCAAGTTTGAGGTTAATATATTATTAACAATCTGCATATTTTAAATGGACGTACGGATTTTCTGGTATGATTATAGAGTTGCTACGCTTCCTATAACCTACCTAACTGTTAAAGGTATCATCATGCAAAGTTTGAAATCGATAGGATAAATTTAACATGTCTAAATTAACGAAAAGAACTATTCCTTCTAAATCCTAGACGTCCAAGGGGTGGGGGGTAAAGGGTTGATTACCCCCTCCCCCCCAAATGAATTTTGGATTTTCAATTTTTACTCCCCCCAAATAAAAAAAATGCCTCTATGAAATAAAGATTACCCTCCCCCCCCCCCCCCAAAAAAAAATTATTATTTTCAAAATTTTACTCCCCCCCTCCCCCCAAATAAAAAAGCTTGGACCCCCTGCTTTAAACATACAGACGGACGGTCGCACCCTAATTACCAAAACACAGCTTTTCTATTCTTAAGTTTCGTGCCTTCCGTCCAAAAGTTGCTCTAAGCTTTTTATAATCGACTTTGCTAGACAATTTTCGTAAAATTGCAAGTACAAGGAGGTAATTTTCGTGTATTTTTCTTAAAGGGGGGGGGGGGAGGGTTAATGCAACCATCTCGTAATCTGTGAGCAAATGGCACTTACAATTCGAATTTAGATCTGAACTTTTGCATGAGTAACCCTTGGTAGGTCTATTTTCCCTAAATCGAACAAAAAGTTGAAAAAGTAACGGCTAACGGCTCAGCCGTTTTTTGCCTATTTTTAGGGCAAATCTGCCATAAATTATGTAGGAATCAACTTTTTGAAACATATTTTTGCTTTAAATCATGTGAAATGATACAAAACAAAACATTTTTAGATTTCTAGTACCAGCAACTAGCGGCTAGAACCGTTTGAAAACGTTTTGGAGCAGCATAGAGTATTATGTGGAGATAGGTTTCGTGATGAAAATAGTTTTAAAAATGGCTAAACTGCTGAGCCGCCAGCCGTTAGCCGTTACTTTTCCAACTTTTTGTTCAATTTAGGGAAAATAGACCTACCAAGAATTACTCATGCAAAATTCCAGATCAAAATTCGAATTCTAAGTGCCATTTGCTCACTGATAACGAGATGGTTGCATTACCCCCCCCCCCCCCCTTTGTTTACCGTTTAGTCAAATGTGCTTGTTAAGTCAACCTGCTCTTTATTTTGACCAAATGTATAATATGAAAAGAACAGTTTGACATAATAAGCGCATTTGACTAAACGCTAACACACAAAAATTGGATATAGGGGTATATATTAGTTATTTCTCGTATCGTATTATAAACAGCTTTCCGCGGATATAGAATGTACAATTATAAGATTAAAACTAGTTTTTTTTAGCCCCGAGGTGCCGAAGGCACGAGATAAAAAAACTGGTTTTAATCTTATGATTGTACATTTCTATATTCGTAGAAAACTGGATATAATACGATGCTAGACATAGTTTTTTCCTTTTTTCGTATGGATGAGAACCGGTTCCTATCCACCGGATTCGAATGAATACGAGAAAATATATTATATATGCACTTGCACAAGATTTATTATTTTCCCCGGCTGCAAAAATTATTTCAACCTTCCCTCCCCTCCACCCTAGTAATCTCGGGTCAATAAACAAAGACGGAAAAATAGTTCCTACTGCTGGTATGTCAGGTGCGTTATATGAATATTTGAGTATAGAAAATGTCTTGCCCGAAAAACAGGCGCAACTCATTACCATATACAGTTAGGAATTCCAGACAAAGGTCGTGCAATCAAACAGCAATTAAGCAATATTTTGTTCAGAGATACACCAAAATAAGATCTAGTGGTGTATCCAGTCCTCATAGGCTATCTTCAGACTTGCCTATTCGAATGAAAACTTATCTATTTTTTAAAACGAAGCTTTTCTCTAATTAGAGTCCGTACGTCCGGAACGATTAGCTCATTTCGTTAATTTGATTTATCCTATCGATTTCAAACTTAGCATGATGATTCCTTTAACAGTTAGGTAAGATTTAGGAAGCGTAGCGACTCTTTAATCGTACCAGAAAGTCTGTACGTCCATTTAAAACATGCTGAGTTTTACTTTTTGACAACACTTTCTTATGATAAAATCATCTAATTTTATCTGTGGAACAATGATCTTTAGGGTCCTACGACAAAGGCAGGAGTCCCAAACGTCGGAGGGGACACTTAACCTAACCTATGTTAGACCATCTTATAGGTTTTTTAAATGCCTAAACCCTGCAGGGGGCTTATTTGTTCATTCATATTTTAACACTCCTGCGTTTGTCCACTCCGACGTTTGGGACTCGTGCGTTTGTCCTGGAACCATTTTTGGAACAACAAGGTATAATATTTTAAGTATGGCATCTCGATAATCAAATCATAAAACTAAAAGTATGTCCTTTTACTGAATCCTGTACTTTTCAACAAATATATGTTTTGCTTATTAAGTTCTAACACTACAAGAGTTATTGTTCGTTTGTCCTTCCTTCTGATTTTAGAGCTTCGCTTTTATGTATGTTGTCATCCTTTTCTATTAGGTTGGAACAGTAACAAGTATAGAGAATCAAACTTTAAAGAAAGAATATCTGCAAATTAAGGAATTTATTTATAGAAATGAAATTTGTTTTCAGTATGGCTTCAAAACAGATTAATATCTGCTGGATTAGAACCGGTTCTCAGCCATACTAAAATATCATGTATATCATTTAACTGACAATTTTGACGAATATTATTACGAATTAAAATTGACGAATTAAAATCATAAATTTGATATCAGTTTTGTTAGCCGGGGCCTTTAGCCCCTCGAGGTTAACGCAACTGGTTCAAATCTTATGATTTTCAATTTTAATATCCGCAGAAAGATTGCTATAATATTATGCGTTGAATTAATCAAATTTCACTCTACCCCTTATGAAAATTAGTGATGGCAATCCGACGAATTTTTGGACCGGATTCGGATTCCGGATTCTAAAAAGAATCCGTCAAAAAAAGTGGCGGATTCCTTGCGGATTTCGAATTCTTATTTTTGGAGGATTCCGGATTCGGATTCCGGATTCCAGCAGTATTTTAAAAGGCTTTTTAAAAAGAATAAATGAAGCATGAAAATCTATGAAATGAAAATGCTGTGAAATGCGTTATCAGCTGATTTCTCATCTTCGTGGTTTATGTGGGAAGAGATGGGGGGCGGGGGGGGATAATGGTGTGTGCGTGTGGGGGGGGGGGGGTGATCTTTGCCTTCAAAAAGAGGGAGTTGAAAGAAAAAACTCAAGACGCTAATTTTAGCCTACCAATTAAGAATCCGGAATCCGCTATTAAAAAACGGATTCCGGGTTCGGATTCCAAAATTGGCCCAATAATCCGGATTGCCAACCCTAATGAAAATATTTAAAAAAAAACACCGCAGGACTAATAGCTATATTCCCTGAAGAGTAGATCTTATCGGTTCTTAAGCTTCAGACAGAAAGACATAGATCTACTTTGTATTATAAACAGCTTTCCGCGGATATTAAATTAAAACATTAAGAATCAGTTTTGTAAGGCCCGAGGGGCCGAAGGCCCGAACTAACAAAACTTGTATTTTCCAATTTTTGATTTAATATTCGTGGAAAATTGTCTGTAGTTCGATACTAAGCTTAATTTTTTTAGTATGGCTGAGAACCAGTTCTAATCCAGCGGATATTAATCGGTTTGAAAGCCACATTTGAATTGTCTATCCATTTGTGCACTTTCTTGATTTGTAGGTTCAAAATGGTATTGTCAATATCACCACCATTGAGGTTGTATATTAGTTTATTGTTCATTGTCTTATCCCTTAAGATCCCTGGATTTGTACTGTCGCTGATTATCCAAATTTCAGGGGTGTATATTCTACATGGGATCCCCTGCTCAGGGGGGGGAAAAATAAAAAATAGGTGGTTGGAGGGAAAAAAATGTAAAATTAAGAAAACTGAAAAAAAAATTCCTTTTACCCCCCTTTTTTTGGTGGCGGCGGAAAACGGCGGTGGACGGCGGGAGCGGCGGTCCCGCCGCCGTTTTCTTAAATCAAATATAGTTTACTTACCAACCTAAAAAGATTTTGTTTCAATATCTTTAAAAGCACAGGAGTAGCACTGTATTTAAGATATACCTTGATAAACGAGAATTTGAAAAAAAATGACCAAGTCCGCCCGCAGGGTTGCTTGTAAGGGTAAACATTTTTTGAAAAAAATAACATGGTCTCAAATGATTCCAAATTGCCTAATTCGGCGAGAAATGCAATAAAAAAAAAAAATTTTGGTGGCGGCGGCGGGAGCGGCGGTCCCGCCGCCGTTTTTTTATAAGATACCAATAGTTGGGATAATTAGTGACCCAGCCCAAAAGATTTCATCCAATTATCTCCAAAACTAAGGGAGTAGCACCCAAAATAAAATTGCTGGTATATCGTGTGACGAGTCACCACATTTTACCCCCCCCCCCCCCCTTTGACAGGGGTGTATATTCTGGATTTGTACTGTCGCTGATTATCCAAATTTCAGGGGTGTATATTCTACATGGGATCCCCTGCTCAGTGGGGGGGGGGGGGGGGGAAATAAAAAATAGGTGGTGGAGGGAAAAAAATGTAAAAATAAGAAAACTGAAAAAAAATTCCTTTTACCCCCCCTCCTTGGTGAAAAAAACTTTTAAAAATGTGTGGTAGGAGGGATAAAATAAATAAAATATGGAGTTCTTTAAATATTTATCCATTTTCCTCCTACTTGGTGAGAAAAAACTAGGGGGAGAAGAAAAATAAAAAATTTTGTAGCAGGGGAAAAAAATAAATCTTGTGCAGAATATACACCCCTGCCAAATTTTATTTTTAAGTAGCTTGATGTCTGTCCGTCTGTCCCTTAAGATCTCGGTAACCACTGAACCGATCGGATTCTACTCTTCAGGGAATATACCTACTAATCCTGTGTTTTTTTAGGCTGATTTTTCTTGGGGGGTGGGACACCCACAATCCCCCCCCCCAAAAAAAAATCCCTCCCCCATTTTTTCATTTTTTTTTATATTTTTAATTTGAATTTGATACAGGGGCAGCTCCAATTTTCTTTTTTTCCCCTGAAAATTTTGAATTTGATATTGGGCCAGCTCCATTTTTTTAATTACCCCTTGGGGCAAAGCCGTTAGTTAAAATATAAATAAATAAAAATTTACACAAACAGAAAGAAAAGGAGAAAATTGAGAAGGTGAGTTATTTATTTTTAGGTGTGTTCATTTACAATAAATGTGTCGTTATCCTTTCAAATATTTCTTAAAGGTTAATTTAGCTTAGGTTTTATGGCTAGTGGGCCAAGCACCCTCGGCCATGGACATTTATTTTTTTTTTGTGGGAGGGGGGGGGTATATTTTTGAAAATAAAATAAAAAATTTCCTTAGAGGAAAATACCTATGCAGGGATGTATATTATGCACAAGATTTTTTCCGCTGCTTCAATTCCCCCCCCCCCCCCCCTAGTTTTTTTCACCAAGGAGTTGGGAAAATGGTAAAAATGTTTTTCGTTCTCTAATTTTTTATATTTCTCCCCAACCAGATAATTTTTTTTTTTTTTTCACCCCCAATTTAGCAGGGTCAATTTTGCAGAATATACACCCCTGTACCCATGTTTAGGCACTGGAATCAAATATGGAAGAATTAGACAAAATCATTAAAGCAACAAAATCAAGTCAACAGGTACTTCACATTCCCCATGAAAATAAACTACCCCACTGCAATTCCCCCCCCCCCCCACTCTATCATGAAATAAATACACAACTCCTTTCTTTTTATTTTTATTTTAAATCATAATTGATACAATTTTAAAAGCGAAGCTTTTCTATAATTAGGGTCGGTCCGTATTTCCATCCGTATGTCCGTCAGTCACAGATAGATAGTTTTTTTTGTTAATTTAGGCATGTTAGAATTGACCTATCGATTTCAAACTTTGCATGGTGATTCGGTTAGTGGTTAGGTATGATTTAGAAAGCGTAGCAACTCTATAATCGTTACCAAAATGTCCTTACGTCCATTTTAAACATGTTGATTTTTTACTTTTTAACAACAAATGTTTTTGTGATCTAATCATTCGATTGATCTGATTTGGTGATTGCTAGTCGTAAGTATTCGATGCAACTTACCTGATATTTTTTTTGTACAAAGGAAAAAGGAAGGATTAAAACTGGTTTTATGGATGTTATTTTAAATGAGATCCTAATTACCCATCACCGATTATTACCCCAATATAAATGTGAACAATTCCCCCCTCCTAAAAAAAGTATAAACGCAACCCCCCCCCCCTCCCTCCCACCCCAAGTCAAAAAAGTAACCATAAGCTATCTTGGATAAAATAGCCTCAACTGATAATAATGATCATGGCCGCAGCTCTCAGCCCCCTGGCCTGCCTAGCCGCGGGCGCTCGGCTACCTAGCCATTGATATAACCTAACCTAACCTAACCTTATTTGAAAATTGTAAAAACAATATTATAAATTGTAAAAAATCTACCAACCACTTTTTGTAAAATCCACGAAATTCTAAACTAGGTATGTTTTATTAGTTAAGGCTATTTTTAATTAGTAAGTGTCTTGAGGCTATTTTGTACAAGATCTTTGCTAATGGTTTCGTACACAAGGGGGGGGGGGGGTACGCACCCCCACCCCCACCCCCATTTTAAAATATTTACAGGAGTATGAACGAGATTTGAAGAGTGCCACAGAAAGTGCCAAAAATTGGAAGGTACTTTTTTATTTAGTAGCGAAGCTACTCAATGATTTACTTCGTCTGTCCGTCAGTCATTCTGTAATATATTATAATCCGTATAATAAAGTAACAGGATGTCTGTTTGTTTGTACCGAAGGATCTCGCTAACCTCTAAACCGATCGGGTTCTTAATAGGGTAGCTTCTCTTAGGTACCGGGAACGTTTATAACTAATTTGGGGGAGGGTAACACAAAATCACAAAAAAATAGAAAATTTCGTGGAGACTTGAACGCAACATAGACATGAAAAAAACATTTACAGTGCAACTAGAGGCATCTAGGGGCGTATCCGCTAGTATTTCAAACAATTATTAAACTTTAAAGTGGAAGTTTAAGGGATTTTTTGTTGATTAAACCAAAAAGGGTAATTTTTGCGTTTTTTCCGTAAAGTTAGGTGCAAGCTACTGGTCAAATGCGCTTATTTTGTCAAACTGTTCTTATTTCTGACCAAACAAATAGTCATAATACGCGCATTTGACTGTAATCTTGCACCCAACTTTACGGAAAATGCGCGATAAAAAATGACCTAGTTCTTCTCAAATGAATCAAACTTCTCTAATTTGGCGAAGTAAAAACCAAAGGTTTGGGTTGAGTAAATTAGTATTAAGCCACTAGGGCGGGAAAGCAATTGACTCATCACAAATACTTAAAAATAAATAAAAATATTTTAGTATTCACAACACTACACCCCCTTGCTTGTATAATAAATTCAAACGACATGACTAGAAGACATTTCAATTTAATATACGCGAAAAGCTGTCTATAATACGATGCGATAAATAACTTTTCCAGTAGTTGGATTATAAACGGTTCTCAGGCATACTGAAGTACTGCATCGTATTATAGGCAGTTTTCCATATATATGAAAATAAAAAACATAAAACAAATAGCAGTTTTCTTAGCACAGGTCTCCTTAACAAAACCTTAGATAAAAAATAATCTCCAAAGAAACGGACAACGGGGCCTTCAAATAGGGTACAGTGGTGGTCAGAATCCGTTGGAGATTAAATCTTAGCTGCTCCTTCTTGCCAGATATTGCAATTTGAAGTTTTGTGGTAAAAATGCCTAAAATTACAAGAATTTCAAGGATATATGCAAAAGTAAACACCTTAATTCATCAAATAAAAAGGAAAAATTTTTTTGGATATCAGTAACAAAATAATTTTTCCCATTGTTATGAACATCTTTTATGTTATTTACTTTGACTGTCATCATTATACAAAATAAAACAGGGTTTCGTGTTTATTTTCTCCAATAAATCAATTAATAAATACTTTTTAAATCTACTTGTACATATTACCATCTATGATTTTATTTTTTGTGCTTCGCTACTTATGGATGTTGTCATCCTTGTTCAATTAACAATCCCTTTATAATTTCCTACAAATTTATTGGATTAAACTGGATTTCATGCCCTTTCTTTGATAACTCTTATATTGAATTAATTGCCCATTGTCCCCTCCCTTACTCCCTGAACAAAACAAGTTTTAATCTTATATTTTTTTTATTTTAATATCCGCGGAAAGCTGTCTATGATACGATTATAATTAGTAGCATCAGCAAATTTTATGGCTTCGAAACCGATTAATATCCGCTTGGTTAGAAACGGTTCTCAGCCACACTAAAAAATCATATTATATCAGTTAAATCGCTATAAGCCGTTTTCCTCGAATATTGAAATAAAAATCATAAAATAAATACCAGTTTTGTTAGGCCCTAGTGGTGGAAGAAAAGGCTCCACTGGGAAACATAAGTAATTAGTAATAAATTGGGTGGCACACGACTTTTTGTATTTTTGAGAGGCCGAAATAATTTTGTAGAAGTCGCCCCAGGTTTTGTACAAACCTTGGCAAGCTTTAATATTACCTTTAGATTTTTATTTTATTATCCGCGGAAATATGCGATGATTAATGATAATAATATTTAGGAGACATGTCTAGAAGAACAGGAGAAATTTAATGCTGAAATTGATAATCTCAAGGTAGGACGGCATACATAACCGATTAATATCCGCTGGATGAGAACCGGTTCTCAGTCATACTATCCGCATAATATCCGCGGAAAGCTGTCTATAATACGAAGCGATAAATAACTATAAAATGCAGGGATCTAAAGGGATAAGACAATTGTTGAATTTGATGAACATTTCTAATTGATAATCTGAAGGTAGGAAGAATCAGGGAGGGAGGGGACAATGGGCTGTTTTATTACACTAGTATCCAAAGTTTTATAATAACGTTTTCTTATTCGTTGACTTATTCGTTGACTTAAAAACTAGCGAATTTTTGATAAGTTGGTTCATAAAGTTAAATGTCCAAACGTTTCAACCACTAGTTTTCATCTACAAAAAGGGGTAATTTTGTTAATCATCACTGGGAATGTATTTCAATTTATCGGCCATTGTCTTATCCCTTTAGATCCCCGAGTAAGAATAGATTTATTGCTCTAGATGGTCAATCAAATAATTAACACGTATGGATCTAAAGGGATAAGACAATTGCCGATAAATTGATGTACATCCCCAATGATTATACTTAAATTTACGCCTTCTGTAGATTTCATTTTATGGTTGAAATGTTTGGACACTTAAGTTATTGAACTAACCAAGTAAAAGTTGCCAAAGTTGTTGAGCCAACGAATAAGAAAACGTTATTATCATAAAACTTTTGTTACTAGTGTAATAAACAGTTCAATGTCCCCTCTCTCTTTCTCTCTCTATTTCTACTTAATACGAGTAACTAAACTTCTACAGGAATGTTTACACTTTTCAACCACTAAATTCTTGTTGATCTAGGACTTTTGAAAAATCCATCTGTATTTCGTTTTATTATTGAAGCTACTCTATAATTTACTTTATATTAAAGTTGGATAACCGGATAGTAAAGCCAAAAATAGCCCAAAACCCGCTAAAAAAGAGTCAAACCAATATGGATGTTTTACAATAAATTAAGCTCCTTAATGATGGGAATGTTGACAAAAAGTTTCAGCCGTGTATCTTGAATAGGAGCCAAGAAAATCACTTGACCTCTTATCCGTGTCTGGTAGTTTGTCAGACGGACGGAAATTTGGAATCATAGAGTAGCGTTGCTACTGAAATAAAGATTGTATATTATTATATTGTATTATAAACTTTAAATTAAAGGTAGGTATTTTTTTTTTGGGGGGGGGGGGTTGGGGTATCCCACCCCCAAGAAAATATTTATAAACCTTCCCGGGACCTATGAGAAGCTACCCTGTTAAGGAGAACCCGATCGGTTCAGTGGTTAGTGAAGTGACGTATAGTCGATGTACAGACGGACGAGTGTCTAATTACAGAGCAGATTCGATACAGTTTAAAATATTAATGATTAACAAATAAGTTTAATTAAAAAAATACAGGTATATAAAAAATAACATATAAAAGCACTAGCAAATTAAAAGGATTTGTAGGAATAGAATGGATATAAAATGTGAGTAAGCTTGGACGTCCTGCACTCTATCAATACTGATACTGGCGACGATGGATAGACCGCGTAGGCGTTCACAGAGAAGGCCAGTCAAACACTAGTGTGCTGGGAAGATAACTTCACACAATGGCACACCACAATCAACTGCCGGCTGGAGCTACAAGTCTGATAAAGATGGCGCCTGGATGTGGTGGGAACACGGTAGGAGGGCTGGAATACTTCGGGACAGGAACAATGATTCTGGAGATCAAGGACTAGTGCTTTTAATATCACATTAGCGAGATCCTTCGGTACAGACACTCAAACAGACAGACATCCTGTTACTTTAGTATAAGGATTATTTTAATTTATTACTCACTTTGTCCGTATGTCATTTGGTCTAGGGTGGAAAAAATTAATAAACCATAGCTTTAATTTATTACTAGTTATATCGTAATCTGTGATTTATTGACACAACAAAGTTATAGATTTTTTTTCTTTGTTTAGGCCCAAGTAACAGAAGACAAGAAAGAAATAGAGAATCTCAAGAATATTATTGAAATAGGTATTATTATGTTTATTATAATTGGGGTACACAACCAAAGAGAGCATGGGCTGTTTATTACACTAGTCCACAAAGTTTTACAATAAAGTTTACTTTTTCGTTGGCTTAACAACTTTGGGGACTTTTGGTTTGTTAAGTTGAGTGTTCAAACGTTTCAACCACTAATTTTAATTTTACAGACGGGGTAATTTTGTGAGTCATCATTGGGGATGTACGTAATTTTATTGGCCATTATCTTATCCCTCTAGATCTTAAAGTAATTCGCTTGTTTTGGGCCCAAATCGCGTCATAACTGAAGACGTTAGAAAAACCAAACTATCAAAGTATTGGTTGTTATCGAAAAAATCTTCCAAAATTTTTAATAAAAAATTCAAAGATTTTTTCTTTTTTGTTTGAACATTTTATTAATTTTTAAAATCTTTGAACATTGAAAACCCAATCTTAATTTGAATCGTTCAAACTTTCTAGTCTATAAGTGTCTTTTTAAAAGCAAAGCTTTTCTATAATTAGGGTAGTTCCGTTCGTCCGTACGTCTGTAACGGATAGTTTTTTTTTGTTAATTTAGGCATGTTAGAACTGTCTTATCGATTTCAAACTTTGCATGGTGATTCCTGTAGTAGTTAGGTACGAACTCTATAATCTTTACTAGAATGTCCGCACGTCCATTTTAAACATGTTGATTTTAACCTTTTTTAAAAGCGAAGCTTTTCTATAATTAGGGTCGGTCCGTCCGTCCGTACGTCCGTCCGTACGTCCGTCCGTCCGAGATAGATAGCTTTTATTCGTTAATTTAGGCATGTTAGAATTGTCCTATCGATTTCAAACTTTGCATGATGATTCCTGTAGTAGTTGGGTACGATTTAGAAAGCGTAGCAACTCTATAATCATTACCAGAATGTCCGTACGTCCATTTTAAACATGTTGATTTTTCTACTTTTTTAACAACAAATTTTCAAGTGTTTTAATTATCCGTTTGATCCGATTTTTGGTATATTGATTCCTGGGACAACAAAGTACAATATTAAAGCGAAGCAACTCTATAATCAAGTCCAAAAATGTAAGTATGTCCATAAACATTATCCTGCATTAAGCAGTTTTTCAACAAATTTACCTACAATTTTGATTCGACATTTATACATTTATGTTCCGATTTTTCAGTTCAGATACTATACAAGTGTTAATGTCCGTTTGTCCTACCGTTTCAGTGCTTCGCTTTTATGGATGTTGTCATCCTTGTTAACAACAAAATTTGTATCAGATAAAATTATCCGATTGATCTGATTTTTTCAATACTGATTCCTAGGACAACAAAGTACAATGTCATAAGTGAAGCATCTCTATAATCAAGTCCTAGAAATGTAAGTATGTCCATAAACATTATCCTGTATCTAGCAGTTTTTCAACAAAATTATTTATAATTATGGTTTGACTCTTATACATTTATATTCTTATTATTCAGTTCTGACACTATACAAGTGTTAATGTAAGTTTGTCCTACCGTTTCAGTGCTTCGCTTTTAATGATGTTGTCATCCTTATTCGTTTAGGAAGAGGAGGGAGGGGTCATTTGCATGTTAATTACACTGGTACCCAAAGTTTTAAAATAACGTTATCTTATTAGTTGGTTAAAAAACTTTGGATACTTAAACTATATGTTGTAATTAGATAGTTCAAAAAGGTTATCAAAGATAAAATCGTTCTTATATGATGAATTTTCCCAAGTTTTAAGATTTTTTGGATAGGCCTCCAGGTTCCGGAGCTCCAGGCCTCCAGGTGGTCTCTTTACAGGTAAAAATGAAGGACATTTTTTTTTGAAGAGTTAGAGGTCAGCTTATGAAACAAAATATGCATGTTTTTTCTGCAAATATGTGAATAACATTCAAAAAAATGCGTATTTTGTTTTATAAGTTGACTCTTAAAATTTTTTTTTCATTTTTAACTGTCCAGAGACCACCTGGAGGACTGGAGCTCCGGAACCTGGAGGCCTATCCAAAAAATCTTAAAACTTGGGAAAATTCATCATATAAGAATGATGTTATTTTTTATAACCTATCCTCTCAGTCCAAAGATAAAGCCTATATACCAGGTTTACGCAAATGTGTCAGAACTCCCCCCCCCCCCCCTCCTTTTTATCGTCCATTGTCTTATCACTTAAGATCCCTGATTAATTTTTAAAACTCCGATTGATGTTGTCATCCTTGTTAAAAGCGAAGCTTTTCTGTAATAATAAGGGTAGGTCCGTCCGTCACGGACTGATCGCTCTTTTCGTTAATTTAAAAGGTTAGAATTTTCCTGTCGATTTCAAATTTTGCATGATGATTCGTATAACAATTAGGTATGATTTAGGAAATTCAGCATTTTGGAATGCTGATTCCTATTACAACAAGGTACAATGTAATGTTATAAGCTAAGCATCTCTATAATCAAGTACAAAAGATGTTTTAAGAAGTTTTGCAACCAATTTTCTTACAATTTTGTCAGGGGTGTATATTCTACATGGGATCCCCGGCTCAGGGGGGGGGGGGGGGAAATAAAAAATAAGTGGTTGGAGGGAAAAAAATGTAAAAATTAAGAAAACTGAAAACATTTTTTCCATTTCCCCCTCTCCTTGGTGAAAAAAAACTAAAAAAATGTGTGGCATGAGGGAAAAAATAAATAAAATATAGAGTTATATAAATATTTTTCCATTTTCCCCCCTACTTGGTGAGAAAAAACAAGGGGGGGAAAAAAAATAAAAAAAGGGAGAGGTCATTTTCTAGTAAATCCCGTAAAGGTGTGTGTTATAAGGCCTAAAAATAGTAGTAGAACGATAAGGTGCTCTAGATATATGTATTCCCTATTGAATAGAACAATAGGGAAATTTTTTTTTTTTTTTGATAACCGTACCTGGATTATCTAAAAAAAATACGAAATTTCTATCAAACGCTTTGTTTGGCTCAAACTGACAAAAAAAAAAAAAAAATATAATTATAATAATAATGTTTTCTATAGGTACAAGGTAAAGGTTAAGAACAATCTATACCATTAATTAAAGGAAGAAGTCATTCTTTACAGGTTGATTTATTATAATTATATTTTTTTTTATTTGTGTCAGTTTGAGCCAAACAAAGCGTTTGATAGAAATTTCAGATATTCCAGGTACGGTTATCAAAAAAAAAAAAAAAAAATTTCTTCCCTATTGTTCTATTCAATAGGAAATACAAATATATAGAGCACCTTATCGTTCTACTACTATTTTTAGGCCTTATAACACACACCTTTACGGGATTTACTAGAAAATGACCTCTCCCTTTGTCGCCGGGGAAAAAAATAAATCTTGTGCAGAATATACACCCCTGAATTTTGTTTATACTTATGCATTAATATTTTGTTCATTCAGTTCTGACACTGTACAAGTGTTAAGGTTCGTTTGTCCTTCCGTTTCAGAGCTTCGCTTTTATGGATGTTGTCATCCTTGCTTTTTAAAATCTTCGAATCTAATTTTTAAAATCTTCGAATTTATTTTTAAAAATCTTTGAATTTAAAAAAAAATATTTATTTGAAGGAAAGTCAACGGTGGAGAACGCGAAACAGCTGTCAACAGAACTTGCTAAAGTAAGTATTTTGGTGCTTTTCTACAGGGATCTAAAGGGATAAGACAATGGCCGATAAATTGATGTAATCCTCCAGTGATAATGCACAAAATTGCCCCTTTTGTAGATTTAAAAAAATTGGTTGAAACGTTTGAATACTCAACTTAATTAGGTAATCAAAATTCCCGAGAGTCCCCAAAGTTTTTAAGCAAACAAATAAGAAAACGTAATTATAAAACTTTAGGTACTAGTAAAATTCACAGCCCATTGTCCCATCTCTGGCTTTCCTAGCTGCGGACACTACAGAGAGAGAGGGAGAGGACATTGGGCTGTTTATTACACTAGTCCCCTAAGTTTTATAATAGAGGTTTCTTATTAGTTGGTTTAACAATATTTTGGACTTGTATTCATGGATGGTTCATTATGATGAATGTCCAAATGTTTCTACCACTAATAGTAATTAACATAAGGGGTAATTTTGTGTACATCATTAGTGATTAATAATATCAATTTATCGGTCATTGTCTTATCCCTTTAGATCCCTGCCTTAAAAGTACATTAGGGTCATACAGGGATCTCTCCTTGGACGTATTTTGTTCAGTAGTGCAAGCTATACTAGGGTCGCTCTGTCAGCTCTTTCCGTACGATCGCCTGTCCATCAATTCGTGTACATTAACCAAAAGAACACTTGAATTACCAGGGATCTGAATGGATAAGACAATAAATTGATGCACATTCCTAATGATGATACATTTAATTATTCCTTCTGTGTAGAAACAATCAGTGGTTGAATCGATTGGACACTCAACTTAATAAACCAACCAATCAAAGTTCAAATGTAAAACTTTTAAGACAAGTGTAATAAACAGCCCAATGTCCTCTTCTGTAAAATCGCTCTAATTTTGGCAATATTTGTGGAGTTAAAAGTTACGAACGGTTCCCTGGTCAGTTTTTATATGTATTTTAGGGTCATAAAACTGGTTTAACGATTTATGCATATGTCCCGAATATGCATAAATATATGCATATGACCCGAAAGGTCAAGTAATATTTTTTCTATGGCTCTAACATGCATATTTTTTCATAACTAATCATATTCATTATTTTAGGATAATCAAATCCAGAAAAATAATTCTGATAAGTACAGAAATGAGATTGTTATTCACCAACAAACTATTAAGGTCAGCCATTTTAAATTTTGAATATCCGCTGGATTAGAACTGGTTCTAGGCTATACTATCCGCATTATATCCGCGGAAAGCTGACTATAATCCTCTTTTTCCTTACAACCGAAATTTTAATGTTATTAAGCGGTAGAATTAAACTAGCGTTGGCAATCTGAAATCCGTAAAATTTTTGGACCAAAAATCCGCAATTTTAATTGCGGATTCGGATTGTTAATTTTTATGACTTTTGTTGCACTAAAAAAATTTACCCAAAATGTGTCAGAAAAAAAATATTTTATTGAATATTAACTTCAGTTAAAATGTGTTAAATTATTTTGTATTTTTATTTTTAGCGTATTTTAGGTTAGGTTAGGTTAAGAAGTAGTGGTTAACGCTGTAGGGGCTAGAATTATTTTCATTTATTAAAAGATCTCTAATAGTTATTTCTCGCATCGTTATTATAAACAGCTTTCCGCGGATGTAGAATGTACAATTATAAAATTAAAACTGGTTTTAATCTTCTGATTGTACATTTTATTATTCGTAGAAAGCTAGATATGATACGATGCCAGACATGTTTTTTTTTGTATGGATGAGAACCGGTTCCTATCCACCGGATTCGAATGAATACGAGAAAAGTGTAGCTAGAATCCACAATCCGAAAAATCCAAAATCCGCATAATAAAACAAGAATCTGTAATCCACGGATTAATCTGCTATTTTTTTGGGCGGATTTGTAAGAATCGGAATCTGATCCCAAATTGCCAACCGTAATATAAACCATTGTTTTTACTACAAACAAGGATGACAACATCCATAAAAGCGAAGCTCTAAAACGGTAGGACAAACGAACATTAACACTTGTAGAGTGTCAGAACTGAATAAGCAGAATATAAATCAATGTATGAATCCATACAAAATTGTTAGTATTTTTTTGCAACATTTTTAATACAGATTTTGTTTAAGGACATACTTACATTTTTAACCCCCCCCTCCCCCTTCCAAAAAAGTTTTTTTTGTATAAAACTAAAATTGAAAATGGGGGGTTACTTTCCCACCCCATCTGCATCCCTAGAGGCCTCTAGGGGCGTAGCTGCTCAGAGAGGGAGGGGACATTGGGCTGTTAAATATAATAGTTTAATAATAATTTATTCTCTTATTCATTCAAATCCGGTGGATAGGAACCGGTTCTCATCCATACGAAAAAACCTTCGGCACCTCGGGGCTAAAAAAACTAGTTTTAATCTTATAATTGTACATTCTATATCGGCGGAAAGCGGTTTATAATACGATGAAAGAAATAACTATTCTTTTATTATATTTTGATTGGTTGGTTCATTTAGTTCAGTGTCTTAACATATCAACCACTATTTTATTCAGACTCTGGAGACTAAGTGTGGAGAAGCAAATCAGGAAATCAAACATCTTAGAGATTTAGGTATTTAGCCAGGGATTTTAAGGGATAAGACAATGGACGATAATAATTACCAGAGCTGGATCTTTAAATGTGTAGCCGTTGCCGTAGCCATGGATGTAGTCGTAGTCGTAGCCGTCACCACTGCCAGTGAAAATTCAAAACGTGGTTGTGATTTAAAGCCGTGGCTACGCATAGCCAATTTGATTTAAAGATCGCTATTAGGTTAGTGGCTGTACCTGCGGCAACGGCAACGGCTACACATTTAAAGATCGAGCTCAGTATGGCTTCATAACAGATTAATATCCGCTAAATTAGTTTCTAAGCCTTAATAAAAAGTCATGTAGAACATCGTATTGCAGACAATTTTCCACGAATATTAAAGTATACTCATTAGATAAATACCAGTTTTTTAGCCTTGGCCTTCGGCCCCTTGGGGCCAATTAAAGTGGTATTGATCATTTAGTTTTTCATTTTAATATCCGCGGAAAGTTGTCTATAATATGATGCGAAATATAACAATCTCATCCTCAAATTGGACGTTTAGGTAAGTACTCTGGTAACTACCTTTAATTAAAGGGTGAGCAAAAAAAAATGCGTACCTTTTTAAAATTGAAATTGCGCGGCTTGTGTTAATAGTAGAAAAATGTTAGGCATAACGTTAGAACCGCTATGAAGTCTTTTTTTAGGAAATATAAAAACAATTCCTGTGCTACGCATAGATTAGGAGCTTCGTGTTAAAATGTCCCAACTGACTTAAAACTTAACTTGCGAGTAAATTTTGGGACATTTTACCATCTGGCTCCTAAACTATGCGTAGCACAGAAACCGTTCTTATATTTCCAAAAAAAATACAGTTCATAGCGGTTCTAACGGTATGCGTAACATTTTTCTACTATTAACACAAGCTGCGCAATTTAAAACTTAAAAATGTAGGCATCTCTTTTTGCAAAATATCTACTCTAATTTTTAGCTTTATTTTAAAATTTACTCGCAAGTCAAGTTTTAAATCAATTGGGACATTTTAACACGTAGCTCCCTAACTATAAGTAGCAGAGGAATCGTTCTTATATTTCCAAAAAATAGAGTTCATAGCGGTTCTAACGATATGCATAACATTTTTCTACCATCAACACAAGCCGTGCAATTTGAATTTTAAAAAGGTAGGTACGCATTTTTTTTGCTCACCCTTTACCTCGTACGGGCGGGATTGCAGTCAAGGACCTTTTCGACTTGATGAACTGTCCAGGACCTGGTCCAGCAATCCAGGAGAACTAAGAATGAGTGTTACGCACCCTTCTCTGTCCTAACATCCAAGGATATTAGGTTAAGTAACATCCAACAGACAACCAACTCTCTGTGATGCACGACCTTTGTCTGAAAAACCCTAACTGTGCATGGTAACGAGTTGCGCCTGTTTTGGGCCAAGGCATTCCCCCTATTCTAACTATTTATGTCGAGCATCTGACATAGCAGCAGTAGGAACCATTTTTAACGTCTTTAGTTATGACGCGGTGTCGGCCCGAGTTTCGAACCTCTCTCTCTCTCTCTCTCTCTCTCTCTCTCTCTCTCTCTCTCTCTCTCTCTCTCTCTCTCTCTCTCTCTCTCTCTCTCTCTCTCTCTCTTCTCTCTCTCTCGTCAATCAGCTTTGTCTAAAAAGTAATAGGATGTCTGGATTTACATCCCTAGGTAATCAAATAGGTAAATACACATACTAAAGGGGTAATTTGGTATGATCTATCTTAGAATCCGTCTAAAATATTAGGTCCATTTTTTATCGTTTTGAGTTTGGACATCACCTTAGGAATCACCTCCTACCCTTACTTAATAAACTTGTCGTGCAAAGGGAGGGATGGTATATTGGACTGTAAATTATTCTGGTCCCCTAAGTTTTAAATACATATTTTCTCGTTCGTTGGCTTAGAAACTTACAGGACATTTTATTGATATATTGATTAGGGGGTACAAACTAGCCGTGTCTAAACTTTTCCACCAATAATTTTAATCCTCAAATGGGGTAATTTTTTTATCATTGTTTGTTAGCTTAAAAATGTTAAGGTCTTTTATATTTTTCTTATATTGATTGGGTGATACAAATTAACTGTGTCTAAACTTTTCCACCAATAATTTTAATATTTATTTAGTACAATATCTATCGGATAAGCTGGAGACAACTTCTAAAGAGAATAATGATATTGACAAGAAACTCGAGGTAAGTTTGGGTACCATTTAAAATAGTTTGGGTACCATTCCAAATAAGTTTGCGTACCATTCCAAATAAGTTTGGGTACCATTTCAAATAGTTTGGGTACCATTCCAAATAAGTTTGGGTACCATTCCAAATAGTTTGCGTACCATTCCAAATAAGTTTGGGTATCATTCCAAATAAGTTTGCGTTCCATTCCAAATAAGTTTGGGTACCATTCCAAATAAGTTTGGGTACCATTCCAAATAAGTTTGGGTACCATTCCAAATAAGTTTGGGTACCATTCCAAATAAGTTTGCGTACCATTCCAAATAAGTTTGGGTACCATTCCAAATAAGTTTGGGTATCATTCCAAATAAGTTTGCGTTCCATTCCAAATAAGTTTGGGTACCATTCCAAATAAGTTTGGGTACCATTCCAAATAAGTTTGGGTACCATTCCAAATAAGTTTGGGTACCATTCCAAATAAGTTTGCGTACCATTTCAAATAAGTTTGCGTACCATTCCAAATAAGTTTGCGTACCATTTCAAATAAGTTTGGGTACCATTTCAAATAAGTTTGCATACCATTCCAAATAAGTTTGGGTACCATTCCAAATAAGTTTGCGTACCATTCCAAATAGTTTGGGTACCATTCCAAATAAGTTTGCGTACCATTCCAAATAGTTTGGGTACCATTCCAAATAAGTTTGGGTACCATTCCAAATAGTTTGCGTACCATTCCAAATAAGTTTGGGTACCATTCCAAATAGTTTGTGTACCATTCCAAATAAGTTTGGGTACCATTCCAAATAGTTTGCGTACCATTCCAAATAAGTTTGGGTACCATTCCAAATAGTTTGGGTACCATTCCAAATAAGTTTAGGTACCATTCCAAATAGTTTGGGTACCATTCCAAATAAGTTTGGGTACCATTCCAAATAAGTTTGCATACCATTCCAAATAAGTTTGCGTACCATTTCAAATAAGTTTGCGTACCATTCCAAATAAGTTTGGGTACCATTCCAAATAAGTTTGGGTACCATTCCAAATAAGTTTGCGTACCATTCCAAATAAGTTTGGGTACCATTCCAAATAAGTTTGGGTACCATTCCAAATAAGTTTGGGTACCATTCCAAATAAGTTTGCGTACCATTCCAAATAAGTTTGCGTACCATTCCAAATAAGTTTGCGTACCATTCCAAATAAGTTTGGGTACCATTCCAAATAAGTTTGGGTATCATTCCAAATAAGTTTGCGTATCATTCCAAATAAGTTTGCGTTCCATTCCAAATAAGTTTGGGTACCATTATAAATAAGTTTGGGTACCATTCCAAATAAGTTTGGGTACCATTCCAAATAAGTTTAGTTACCATTATAAATAAGTTTGGGTACCATTCCAAATAAGTTTGGGTACCATTCCAAATATAAGTTTGGGTACCATTTTCATTATATAAGAATTAAAAAAAAACTTTGAGGACTTTAATTAAAATGTGGATATTGGAGTTATTCAGGATTCTGACGAAACATTTCTGAGTGACATTTTTAAAAGCTTTTCCATAATTAGGGTCGGTCCTTCCGTAACAGTTAGCCCTTTTAGTTAATTTGAACAGGTTTTAATAGTCCTAACGATTTCAAACTTTGCTTAATGATTCCATAAACAGTTAGGTACGACTTAAAAAGCAAATCAACTCTATAATCATTACCAAAAAGTCTGAACATCCATTGAAAACATTCAGATTTTTTACTTTTTTAACAACAAATTTTTGTATGTTGAAATTATCCGTTTCATCTGATTTTTTGTATACTGTTTTTGCAACAAATTTACTAACAATTTAGTTTAGACTTTTGCATTAATATTCTGCTTTTTAGTTCTAAATTCTACAAGTGTTAATGTTTGCTATGAGAACTGGACATCCGCTCTATAACTCACTTTGTTCGTATGTTCATACTATGGTTCTTTTGTGTTACTTATGGATGTTGTCATTCTTGTTACAAGCGATGCTTTGATATAATACGGGTACGTCCGTCCGCAACGGTTAACTTTTTCGTTAATTTAGACATGTTAGACTTTTCCTATCGACTTCAAACTTTGCATGATTATTAATATAACAATTAGGTACAATTTAGAAACTCTATAATTGTTATCAAATTGTCCCTACGTTAATTTGAATCATGTTGATTTTTAACTTATTTGATGAATTTTTTATGTGATATAATATCCTATACTAGCGGCTACGCCCCTAGAGGCCTCTAGTGGCACTTTAAATGTTTTTGTTTGTTAAAGTGAATTTTTTATGTACGATACCACCTTATTTGACGTTGAAGTCTCCCAGATTTTAAGAAAATTTTCAATTTTTTTGTCATTTCTTTTGGGAGGGTGGTAGTACCCTCCCCCAAAATTGTTAAAAACCTTCCCAGGACATATGAGAATCTACCCTGTTAAGGAGAACCCGATCGGTTCAGCGGTTAGCGAGATCCTTCGGTACACACAGACAGACAGACAGACACACAGACAGACAAACATCCTGTTACTTTAGTATATCCTATATATCTGATTTTTTAAATACCGATTTCTAGGACAACGTACAAAGTACAATATTATAAGCGAAGCAACTCTTTAATAGAGTCCTAAAAATGTAAGTATGTCCTTAGACAGTTTCCTAGATTTGTAACATATTTAAGCACAATTTTGTTAAAACTTTTATATTCTGTTTATTCAGTTCTGACACACTACATAAGAGTAAAGGTTCGTTTGTCCTACCGTTTCAGAGCTTCGCTTTTATGGATGTTGTCATCCTTGTTTAATTAATTGTTTAATATATAAAACTAAGACATTTATATTCTGCTTATTCAGTTCTGACACTCTACATAAGAGTTAATGTTCGTTTGTCCTACCATTTCAGAGCTTTGCTTTTATGGATGTTGTCATCCTTATTTATTTACTGTGTGTATTTGCTAGGATCTGAATGAGAAATATAAAAATTTGTTGGAAGTTTTGAAACGCAAAGATGGAGACATAGAATCTTTAAGGTAAGCTCAAATATTGTAAATCAACAAATATAGATCAGGGATCTAAAGGGATAAGACAATGGCCGATAAATTTAAGTGCACAAAACCATCCCTTCTGTAGATTAAAATTAACACTTAATGAGACAACCCATCAAAAGTCCCCAAAGTTGTAAAGCCAACGAATAAGAAAACTATATTATTAAACTTTAAGAACTAGTGTAATTAACAATAATCCCATAGTCCCCTCTCTCTCTCTGAATACAGATTCATTCTAAGTAAATTGAAACAATAGAAGAAGAGTGAAGGAATGAGCCGGCCATATTATTGGTTAAAAAGTACATATTTTGGTACGACAAGGAAGTAATTTTTCATTCCATTGCAAAAATTATCCATTTATTTAGCTTTGTGGATTTTTTTAAAACATATTAATTGAAATGATACATATCAATGATTTTCATTTAATTCATATTTTAAATTAAATGACACATACCTATAATTTTCATTTGATTTCATTTTTTTAAACCGTGAGAAAAATATATGAGCGTAGGAAAAAACGTGAGGAAAAATATGTTTTATTAGAAAGAAATGTTCTATCGGTTTCAAACCTTTTCCATTCGATAGATATCACCGACTTTGGAAAAACTGTCAGACCGATTTTTGAAATTCAATCTGTGAAAAAAGATATTTAAGATTTAATTTTTTATTTTGAAAATATTATTTTACATGTATTGACGCCATCTTGGATTATGATAAGTTTTATTGTTAGAAGATTTTTTGTCTAAAAATTTTTTTAAAATTAATTTTTACAATGAAAAAAAAAATCTTTGAACTTAAATTGAGTAATAATTCAAAGATTTTTCCTATTTTGTTGGGAGATTTTTTAAAAATTTTTAATTTAAAAGTTAAACAAAAACAAATGAGTAAAATAAATGAAATTAAATGAAAAACGTTTCATCATTGTATTGAAGAAATCATTTGCTAACATCACCTTTTTGTTGCAATATAATGGTATTTAATCAAACAAAAGGGGACTATCCATGAACGAGAGCAAGTGATTCTAAGCACTTTCCATCATTGATCAATAGAATTTTTTTAGTGAATATACTAGGTTTATGTTTAATATTTGGTTTATCGACTTAAAAGTTAGGTTTCACCATGGTTTTATATGAAAATAACTTTGAAATGTTATGCATTATTTGGTGCAATATCATTAAATGTTTTGTTGAATTCAAACTGTTGTTAAAAAGCTTAATGCAAAAGTATATCATTGATTAAAAATGAGTTATTTAAGCAAACAAAATTTAGCATGAATGGATATTTAAATCCCAAGGTATTAAATGATCGAGCGTTAAAATAACATTCTATTGCAACAAAAAGGTGATGTTAGCAAATAATTTCTTGAATAAAATCATAAAACGTTTATTCATTTAATTTTCATTTTTTTCACTGTTGTGTTTTTATTTGACATTAAAAATAAAAATCATAAATCTTCCAAATCAAAGAGAAAAAATCTTTGAATTATTGGTCAATTTAATTTTTTAAATATATTTTAGAAGAAAAAAATCTTCTAACAAAAAAAAATTATCATAATCCAAGATGGCGTCAATACATGTAAAATAATATTTTCAAAACAAAAAATTAAAACTTGAATATCTTTTTTCACGGATTGAATTTCAAAAATTGGTCTGACAGTTTTTCCAAAGTCAGTATGATCTATCGAATGAAAAAGGTTTGAAACTGATAGAACATTTCTTTATACTAAAACATATTTTTTCTCCCGTTTTTTCCCACACTTCCAAAAAATGAAATTCAATGAAAATTAAATGGTTCTCACATTAAAAAATTTTTCTCACGGGTCCAAAAAATGAATTTAAATGAAAATCATATATACCATTTAAATCAAAATAAATGGTTCCCACATTCTAAAAATTTTCCCACACTTGACATTCTTGAAAAATGCTAAATAAATGGACATTTAAACTAACCAAAGATCGCGTTTTTTGCAATGGAATGTGTATTTAGAAAAAGAGTTGGTAACTTGTAATATTGTAAACAGTTTAATTAATGTATATACTTTTGTAATTTACAGCGCTTTTCTGCTGTGTTAATTTATTTTGTCCTTTGAACTCAACAAAGCGTTTGATGATATTACTTCAAAAATGCTTTACATTTTAAAGTTTATTTCATATGAAACAATGGTGAAACCTAACTTTTCAGTTGATAAACCAAGTATTAAACATATACCTATTATATTCACTATAAAAATACTATGGATCAATGCTGGAAGGTGCTTAGAATCAATTGCTCTCGTTCGTGGATAATTCCCTTTAGCATAAATGAATATTTAAATCTCAAGGTAATAAATGATCGAGCGATAGCAATAAATTTTATTTTATGATAAATAAGTATTTAGCAACCTTTTTGAATGAATCAATTAATGTCCCATTAGCAATAAGCAATTTGCACCTCCAACGGGTGAGTACAATTTCTCACCAAATCTTATGATACATTTTAGATTACATGTAGAGAGTTATGATAATGAGAAAGAGAGTATAAAGAAACATATTTCAAGTGCATAATAGATACTGGCATCTAAACTCTTTCTCCCCAATAGCGTACAAAAACTGATAAAATATTAAAAGTTGCTCCATCCCTTTCCCACAATTCTCATATTTTAAATCTCATGTAAAGAGTTATGATAATGAGAGAGAGAGAGAGAGCATAATCTCTACACTAAATAATAGATAACGGCATCCAAACTCTTTCTACCCAATAGCCTACAAAAATAGATAAAATATTAAAAATTGCTCCATCCCTTACCCCCAATACCTATTTTAGATCGCATGTAGAGAGTTATGATAATGAGAAAGAGAGTATGAACACAACCCTAGAGGAGCATATGAGATCCTGGCAAGCTGAGAAGAAGGTAAATAACCGATCAATATCCGCTGGATTAGAACTGGTTCTCGAGTCATACTATCCGCATAATATCCGCGGAAAGCTGACCATAATACGAAGATGTTAACAACTATAAAACTCGGGATCTAAAGGGATAAGACAATGACCGATAAGTTGATGTATATCCATAATAAATATTCACAATCCCTTCTGTTGATTACAATTTGAAGTTGAAACGTGTGGACACTCAACTTAATGAACCAACCAATGTAGTCTCCAAAGTTGTTAATCCAACGAATAAGAAAACATTATTATAAATGGGAAGCTACATTGTAAAGGAGAACCATATCGGTTTAGCACTGGATCCAGGTAGTTATCTGGAAAATATATCTATACTAATACATTTATTGTTAAGGCCATGCAGACAGAATTTCGCAAAGAATTGGAGAAAAATAGTTCCAGGCTTATTGAACAAGCAGACATCATTAAACAGGTATGGTGTGAGGGTGTGTGTGTGGGGGGGGGGTGTGGTTTTAGTGTTTGTGTGTGTGTGTGTTTGTTTGTGTGTGTGTGGGTGGGGGGAGGGGGTAAAGATTAGTTCTGGATTGATAGAACAAGCAGATATTATTAAACAGGTATAGTAGCTATGTGTGTGTGTGTGTGTTTATGTTTGTGTGTTGGTGTGTGTGTGTGCGTGTGTATGGGGGGGGGGGGTGAAGAATAGTACTAGACTTATAGAACAAGCAGATATTATTAA
Source organism: Acartia tonsa (assembly GCF_053477335.1). Lineage (NCBI taxonomy): Eukaryota > Metazoa > Arthropoda > Copepoda > Calanoida > Acartiidae > Acartia > Acartia tonsa. Next base: position 27,343,062 of record NC_137274.1, on the reverse strand, counting down.
ACAGGTATAGTAGCTGTGTGTGTGTGTGTGTATGTGTGTGTGTGTGTGTGTGTGTGTGTGGGGGGGGGGGGGGTGAAGAATAGTTCTAGACTTATTGATCAAGCAGATATTATTAAACAGGTATAGTAGCTGTGTGTGTGTGTGTGTGTGTTTGTGGGTGTGTGTGTGTGTGTGGGGAGGGGGTAAAGATTAGTTCTAGACTTATTGAACATGCAGATATTATTAAACAGGTATAGTAGCTGTTTGTGTGTGTGTTTGTGTGTGTGTGTGTGTGTTTATGTGTGTGTGTGGGTGGGTGGATGGGTGTGTGTGTGTTTGTGTGTGTATGTGGGTGGGTGGGGTAGGGGGTACGGTGAAGATTAGTTCTAGACTTATTGAACAGGCAGACATCATTAAACAGGTATAGTAGCTGTGTGTGTGTGTGTGTGTGTGTGTTTGTGTGTGTGGGTGGGTGGGTGTGTGTTTGTGTTTGTGTGGGTGGGGGAAGGGGTAAAGATTAGTTCTAGACTTATAGAACAAGCAGATATTATTAAACAGGTATAGTAGCTGTGTGTGTGTGTGTGTGTGTGTTTGTGTGTGGGTGTGTGTGTGTATGTGTTTATGTTTGTGTGTGGGGCGGGGTAAGGGGGTAAAGAATAGTACTAGACTTATAGAAAAGGCAGCCAGTATAAAACTTTGGGTACCAGTATAAAAAAAAGATGTTTTATTTTAGAAGCAAGAAGAAGTGTCCATAATCAGACTCAAAATGGAGGAACGGATTCATTACAGATATCTATAATACAAAGTAGAATGATGTCTGTCTGTCTGTCTGTCCCTTAAGATCTCGGTAACCACTGAACTGATCAGATTCTACTTTTCAGGGAATATACCTGCTGGTCCTGTGGTGGTTTTAAGCTATTTTCTTGGGGCGTAGGACACCCCCCCCCCCATGAATAAAACAATTCCCCCTCATTTTTTATGGAGATGAAGATCCACCACATGTACTACATTTTTTTTAAAAAATTACCTCTAGAGGCTAGGGGCGAAGCTACTAGTCATTATAATAAAGTAATAGTAAATGTTTATCATCATTGGAGATGTAGATTAATGCAATGGTCATTGTCTTATCTATAAGATCCCTGAGTTTCATCGAAGTTATTTTTCGCTTCGTATTTTAGACAGCTATCCGCGGATAGTATATCTTAGAACCGGTTCTAATCCAGGGGATATTAATCGGATATGTAAGAATCCAGAGGTTATGATCAGGACGCCAAGAGAGAGGCCAGGAAGCTGTCAGTACAAGTCATGGAACTTAAGGTGATTTTTGTTATGGCTGCGAAACATTAAACTTTGGGTACCATTATAAAACTTTGGGTACCAGTATAAAACTTTGGGTACCATTATAAAACTTTGGGCACCAGTTTAAAACTTTGGGTACCAGTATAAAACTTTGGGTACCATTATAAAACTTTGAGTACCAGAATAAAACTTTGTGTACCAGAATAAAACTTTGGGTACCAGTATAAAACTTTGGGTACCAGTATAAAACTTTGGGTACCAGTGTAAAACTTTGGGTACCAATATAAAACATTGTGTACCAGTATAAAACTTTGGGTACCAGTATAAAACTTTGGGTACCATTATAAAACTTTGGGTACCATTATAAAACTTTGGGTATTAGTATAAAAATTTGGGTACCAGTATAAAACTTTGGGTATTAGTATAAAAATTTGGGTACCATTATAAAACTTTGGGTATTAGTATAAAAATTTGGGTACCAGTATAAAACTTTGGGTATTTGTATAAAAATTTGGGTACCATTATAAAACTTTGGGTACCAGTATAAAACATTGTGTACCAGTATAAAACTTTGGGTACCAGTATAAAACATTGTGTACCAGTATAAAACTTTGGGTACCATTATAAAACTTTGGGTACTAATATAAAACTTTGGGTACCATTATAAAACTTTGGGTACCAATATAAAACTTTGGGTACCATTATAAAACTTTGAGTACCAGAATAAAACTTTGTGTACCAGTATTAAACTTTGGTACCAGGATACAACATTGGGTACCAGTGGAATATACCCTGATAAAATGTTTGGGTATAGTTCCTTTCGTTGCAACGCCTCTTAAGAGGCGTTTCGTTGTATTTTACATTAGTATTTATAGGTTAGGTTAAGTTGGGTTAGGTGATTGACCTGCAGGTTTTGGCAATTGGCGCCGCAGGGTTAGTGCTCCCAGCAGGGTCTAAAAATGGGGGGAAAGCCACGAAGAAACTCCCATTAAGAGGCGTTGCCACGAAAGGAACTATACCCGGATTTTTAGAAAAATGTCCTCTAGTTTTCGGTTGTTCCATCATTTCATGTTTTTTTTGTATTTTGGCAATATGTAGAAACTGTGAATATGACAGTGTTATAACTAGGGTTGGCAACCCGGATTCGGAATCCGCCCAATTTTTGGGCCAATTTTGGAATCCGGATCCGGAATCCGTTTTTTAATAGTGGATTCCGGATTCTTAATTGGTATGCTAAAATTAGCGTCTTAAGGTTTTTCTTTCAACTCTCGCTTTTTTAACCCTTACAGATCGGGCCCCAATTCCCACCTTAATAGATCGGGGGGGGGGGGGGGCTCAAAGAGCCCCCCCCCTCTATCTTGGCTCCTGGTACAGATAAAGACGTAAAATTTTTTTCTGGTGGTTCATGTGTATTTTTAGAGAAAATTACTTTTTCTAGTCCTAGCAGTCAGACCGCTCCTTAGCCGCTTTTTAGCGGCCAGCCGCTAAATTTTAAAACAGCTGTAGAGCGGCCAATTTTGCAGCTAGGATGACCAAATTTTAGGACGAACTTTTATTTTTCATAACAAAAAAATTACTTTTTCTGATCATCGCCGAAAAACGGCAAATAACGGAAACCGCCATTTTCGGCGGTTACGGCGGTAAAACGGCGGTTGGCGGCGCAAATTAATATTTTTATCTGTTTATTATTGCTCAAGGATTTACCAAAAAAAATTATAGGTCTCTAGCTGTGATAGAAGCCACGATATTCATGATTTATATCTGTAGTAAAAGCCGGACAAAAACCGGTCATAAAGTCGGTCAGGGAGCGGTCAAACGGTCATAACACCACTTTTCTCAGAAGGTCATTGATATCTAAGTATTCACCAAAAAAACTTTAGGTTTCTACCTTATACACAAAAGTCATAATGTAGAAATTAAGATTTATTTAGAATTTTTTCTAATTTTTTTTGCTACCCAACCGACTTTGACCGGACACCACGACCGACACAGACCAGATATCCTAATAAAATCAACTCTTGCCGACGTATAATTACTAAACTTAAAAAGTCATGAAGTTACAGCTCTCCATCTTACCTACAAAAAAAATGAGATTGAAAAAACTAGAGGGGGGGGGGCTCTTTGAGCCCCCCCCCCCGATCTGTAAGGGTTAAGGCAAAGATTATCATCATAACATATAAAAAATTTAAAATCTGGTTCGATTCTCGGAAGTGAATTATAGAGAACACCAAGAACATTAATTTTTAGGACTTGTGTAGCACTTAATTTTTTTAATTTTTAAAAAAATACTGCTAGAATCCAGAATCCGCCAAAAATAAGAATCCGGAATCCGCCACTGTTTTTGACGGATTCTTTTAGAATCCGGAATCCGAATCCGGCCCAAAAATTCGACGGATTGCAATCACTATATAACTGTATTTTTGTCATACCCCTCATAAATGCAGGTGTAAAATTGACAGTAAAACTGTGTAGATGACAGTCAAATCACTGTGTTTATGACAGTATTATTATGACTGTATTTTTGCTAGTTGTAAATCCGCCATGTACCCAATAATTTCAATGCTATAGCCTTTGGGTACCCAAAACAAATTGTGTGTTTGTTAATTTGCTACGCGGCATTTGTACTTTTTTTTGTTCGCTACGCGGCCTTTGTACATTTTTTAATTTGCTACGCGGCATTTTTACATTTTATGTCCGTCTGTCTGTCGGTCATGCTTAAATAAAGACAAAACCTTAGGTATTATTTCAGTTTTAAAAAGTCCTCAGATTTCATGCATGGAAAATAGGGTTGGGCCGGATATCCTGTCGTAAATCCGATCATTTTCAATATCCGACCGGATATTAAAACCATCCGGTAACATGATATCCGGCTGATTTTTTGCCGGATATCCGGTAATTTGCCGGAAATCGAACGTTGGCCAATATCCGGCCGGAACCGGATATCCGGCATTAGAAATCAGGTATTCGGTATCCGGCCCAACCCTAGACAAAACCTTATGTATTATTTCAATTGAAAATGTCCTCAGTTTTCATGGAAACCTGTCTGTAGTTCGATCCTCTACATGATTTTTTTTTCGAGTATTGCTGAGAACCGGTTCTAATCCAGCGGATATTAATAGGTTTTACTATCCATTTATAGAAGGGTTAAATTTGTTTACTGATTGGGGATTGTACAACAATTTATCTGCCATTGTCTTATCCCTTTAGATCCCTGATTTTTATATTTTTTTATAGCAATGTATTATAGACATATATCCGCGGCTACATGCGTATAGTATGACTAAGAACCGGTTCTAATCCAGCAGATATTAATCGGTTTTACCTAAGAATTACATCATAAAATAATAGTAATTTCTCGGCCATTGTCTTATCCCTTTAGATATGTTTATTTAATATCGTATTATAGACATATATCCGCGGCTATTATGCGGATAGTATGGCTGAGAACCTGTTCTAATCCAGCGGATATTAATCTGTTTTACCTAAGAATTACATCATAAAATAATAGTAATTTATCGGCCATTGTCTTATCCCTTTAGATATGTTTAATGTTTATTTAACATCGTATTATAGACAGCTTTCCGCGGATATTATTGCTGAAAACCGGTTCTAATCCAGCGGATAATAAAAGGTTTTACTATCCACACCACATGTTTAGGAGAGAACAGCCGAGCTAGAATCTTATCTGAAGAATAATGAGACTGCCCATGAAAAAGTTCAGGTAACACTTTAATCACCACTAGCGGCTACGCCTCTAGAGGCCTCTAGTGACACTTTAAATGTTTTTTTATTATTTTAAATATGTCTATGTTGCGTCAGACGTTTATGTTTGCGTTGAACTGTCTTTCTAAAATCGGGAACGTTAAAAAATTTCATTTTTTAAAAAAAATTCTTGGGAGGGTGGTGGTACCCTCCCTCAAAATTTTTAAAAACCTCATCAGGACCTATGAGAATCTACCCTGTTAAGGAGAACTGTATTGGTTCAGCGTTTGGCGAGATCCTTCGGTACAGATAAACAAACAGACAAACATCCTGTTACTTTATAAGGATTGCATGGAAGGAGGGGACATTGGGCTGTTTTATTACACTAGTCCCCAAAGTTTTATGATAACACGTTCTTATTCTTTGGCTTAATAATATTGGAGACTTTTAATTTTTAATTGGTTGGTTCATTTACTAGTTGTAATCTACAGAAAGGGTTATTTTGTGTATCATAATTGGGGATGTACATTAATCCATGTGTAAAAAATAAAAGGATGTCTGTCTATGTGAATTGAAAAGAATCTCGCTAGTTGCTGAACTGATATGGTTCTCCTATTGCGTTAAGATTATTTTATTATATTATTGGAGGGAAATTCCACTCTCAAAAGAAATAGCCCCTGTAAAAATCCCCATCTACCCCCCCCCCCCCTTACCGTATTACCATAGGCGTTCAAGGGGGGGGGGGGTAATGGGCCATTTGGCACCCGCAAACGATTTTGGGGGTGCCGTAGGCACCCCCAAAATTTTTTGAACAATACCCCCCCAAAAAAAAATTACCCCTACCTTGGGGGTGCCGTAGGCACCCCCAACGATTTTGGGGGGGGTATTTACCCCCCCAAAACCATTTTGGGGGGGGGTAATTACCCCCCCAAAATAAATGTTCTTTAAAAAAAAAATTTTGGGGGGGTATTTACCCCCCCCAAATTGAATAAAAAAATTTTACTGAATATTCATTAAATACTGGAAAAGAATTTCTATAGGCGATTTCTTTTGGGAGGATGTCAGGGTGTCTCAAAACTAGTTATAAAACTTACCAGGACCTATAAGACGCTTCACTTTAAAGTATAATCATATTGGTTCATTGGTTAGTGAGTTAAGGGGGGGGGGGAGTTCTGACACTTTCGCGTAAACGGTGAGTATAGGCTTTATCTTTGGACTGAGAGGATAGGTTATTAGGGATAAAATCATTCTTATATGATGAATTTCCCCCAGATTTAAGATTTTTTGGATAGGCCTCCAGGTGGTCTCTGGACAGGTAAAAAAATAAAAAAATTTCTTATTTGAACAGTTAGAGGTAAGTTTATTAAACAACATAAGCTTCTTTTTATATATTATTCATATATTTGAAGAAAAAATTACAATCGGCCTCCAGGTTCAGGTGCTGCAGGCCTCCAGGTGGCCTCTGGACAGGTAAAAAATCAAAATTTCTTATTTGAACAGTTAGAGGCAAGTTTATAAAACAACATAAGCTTCTTTATATATATTATTCATATATTTGAAGAAAAAATTACAATCGGCCTCCAGGTTCAGGTGCTGCAGGCCTCCAGGTGGCCTCTGGACAGGTAAAAAATCTAAATTTCTTATTTGAACAGTTAGAGGTAAGTTTATAAAACAACATAAGCTTTTTTTTATATATTATTCATATATTTGAAGAAAAAATTACAATCGGCCTCCAGGTTCAGGTGCTGCAGGCCTCCAGGTGGCCTCTGGACAGGTAAAAAATCTAAATTTCTTATTTGAACAGTTAGAGGTAAGTTTATAAAACAACATAAGCTTCTTTTTATATATTATTCATATATTTGAAGAAAAAATTACAATCGGCCTCCAGGTTCAGGTGCTGCAGGCCTCCAGGTGGCCTCTGGACAGGTAAAAAATCAAAATTTCTTATTTGAACAGTTAGAGGTAAGTTTATAAAACAACATAAGCTTCTTTTTATATATTATTAATATATTTGAAGAAAAAATTACAATCGGCCTCCAGGTTCAGGTGCTGCAGGCCTCCAGGTGGCCTCTGGACAGGTAAAAAATCTAAATTTCTTATTTGAACAGTTAGAGGTAAGTTTATAAAACAACATAAGCTTCTTTTTATATATTATTCATATATTTGAAGAAAAAATTACAATCGGCCTTCAGGTTCAGGTGCTGCAAGCCTCCAGGTGGCCTCTGGACAGGTAAAAAATTAAAATTTCTTATTTGAACAGTTAGAGGTAAGTTTATAAAACAACATAAGCTTCTTTTTATATATTATTCATATATTTGAAGAAAAAATTACAATCGGCCTCCAGGTTCAGGTGCTGCAGGCCTCCAGGTGGCCTCTGGACAGGTAAAAAATCTAAATTTCTTTTTTGAACAGTTACAGGTAAGTTTATAAAACAACATAAGCTTCTTTTTATATATTATTCATATATTTGAAGATAAAATTACAATCGGCCTCCAGGTTCAGGTGCTGCAGGCCTCCAGGTGGCCTCTGGACAGGTAAAAAATCAAAATTTCTTATTTGAACAGTTAGAGGTAAGTTTATAAAACAACATAAGCTTCTTTATATATATTATTCATATATTTGAAGAAAAAATTACAATTGGCCTCCAGGTTCAGGTGCTGCAGGCCTCCAGGTGGCCTCTGGACAGGTAAAAAATCAAAATTTCTTATTTGAACAGTTAGAGGTAAGTTTTTAAAACAACATAAGCTTCTTTATATATATTATTCATATATTTGAAGAAAAAATTACAATCGGCCTTCAGGTTCAGGTGCTGCAGGCCTCCAGGTGGCCTCTGGACAGGTAAAAAATCAAAATTTCTTATTTGAACAGTTAGAGGTAAGTTTATAAAACAACATAAGCTTCTTTTTATATATTTTTACATATCGAAAGAAAAAATTACAATTGGCCTCCAGGTTCAGGTGCTGCAGGCCTCCAGGTGGCCTCTGGACAGCTAAAAAAAAATTTTTAAAATCTTATTTGAACAGTTAGAGGTCAAGTTTACTTAAAAAACAAAATGAGCTTATTTTTAGATGCTTTAAAGATATTTGAAGAATAATTTACAATTAGCCTCTAGGTTTAGGTGATGCAGGCCTCCAGGTGTACTCTGGACAGGTAAAATATCAATATTTCTTATTTCAACAGATGGCGGTAAACTTATAAAAAAATTAGCTTTTATGTTATTTATATATTTGAAGACAATATTACAAATAGCCTTTAAAATAATATTATAATAAGTACAATTTTAAATTACAATTGGCCTCCAGGCTCAGGAGCTTCGGGCTTTGAACAGGTAAAAATAAAAAAAAGAGAATATCATTAACTCCTACAATTTAAACCTTTGAAGTCTCAATGTGTAGGACCTAATAATATTATATGTTGGCGTTATCCTCTTAAATTTTTTTTTCAATTTTGAAAATTTTGCTATCCCCCAACTAAACTATAAAACCTGGCAGCGGCACTTTTTTACAATTAGGTTTGGTTAGATTATAGGCCGATTGTAATTTTTTCTTCAAATATATGAATAATATATAAAAAGAAGCTTATGTTGTTTTTTAAACTTACCTCTAACTGTTCAAATAAGAAATTTTGATTTTTTACCTGTCCAGAGGCCACCTGGAGGCCTGCAGCACCTGAACCTGAAGGCCGATTGTAATTTTTTCTTAAAAGATATGAATAATATATAAAAAGAAGCTTATGTTGTTTTATAAACTTACCTCTAACTGTTCAAATAAGAAATTTAGATTTTTTACCTGTCCAGAGGCCACCTGGAGGCCTGCAGCACCTGAACCTGGAGGCCGATTGTAATTTTTTCTTCAAATATATTAATAATATATAAAAAGAAGCTTATGTTGTTTTATAAACTTACCTCTAACTGTTCAAATAAGAAATTTAGATTTTTTACCTGTCCAGAGGCCACCTGGAGGCCTGCAGCACCTGAACCTGGAGGCCGATTGTAATTTTTTCTTCAAATATATGAAAAATATATAAAAAGAAGCTTATGTTGTTTTATAAACTTACCTCTAACTGTTCAAATAAGAAATTTAGATTTTTTACCTGTCCAGAGGCCACCTGGAGGCCTGCAGCACCTGAACCTGGAGGCCGATTGTAATTTTTTCTTCAAATATATGAATAATATATAAAAAGAAGCTTATGTTGTTTAATAAACTTACCTCTAACTGTTCAAATAAGAAATTTTTTATTTTTTTACCTGTCCAGAGACCACCTGGAGGCCTGGAGCTCCGGAACCTGGAGGCCTATCCAAAAAATCTTAAATCTGGGGGAAATTCATCATATAAGAATGATTTTATCCCTAATAACCTATCCTCTCAGTCCAAAGATAAAGCCTATACTCACCGTTTACGCGAAAGTGTCAGAACTTCCCCCCCCCCCTTATTGTATTTTATGTTCTAAAGAATGAGATACTACTATATATTTGAATAGTAGTGGCGCCCTTAGCATCTAAGAACTCGTGTTTTCTAAAGGGTAAAAAGGGAGGAGAAAAATAGCCTAAAACCACTCAAAGGATTGACCTATAAAAGTGTGGAACCATCATTGGATCTATGTGAAGCTTTCCTAAAAAGGAGAACTCAGTAGTAAAAGTAATGAAATCTGAAGCTATAGTCAAATAAACCTTACTTACTACTTTATGTTATAGGATAGTACTTATTAACTTAATAGATTAGGTAGGTGCTTTTTTTACATAATTAAATTACCCCCCCAAAAATTTTACCCCCGGGGTAAATTAGTTTGGGGGGGGTAATTACCCCCCCCCCCCCCAACAGATTTGGGGGGAGTATTTACCCCCCCCCAACAGACTTTAGGGGGGGTAATTACCCCCCCCCCCCAATCAAATTTTACCCCCGGGGTAAAAATTTTGGGGGGGGGGGTAAAAAAAAATTTACCCCCATTTTACCCCCCCCCCAAACACGAATTACCCCCCCTTCCAAATTTTTTACCCCCCCCCCCCCAAAAAAAAAGCTTGGACGCCCCTGCGTATTACATCATTTTTACTGGATGAATGAACCGACCAATAAATGAGTTCCATGTTAGTAAGCTAAATTGACGACTATTTTTTCTCCTGTCATAATATCAACGCATATTCTACATAAGGGTGTGAGGGGACATTGCTGTTTATTACACTAGTCCCCAAAGTTCTATAATAACATTATCTTATTCGTTGGCTTAACAACACTGGGGATTTCAGTGAATTTTGAATGGTTGTCTCATTTAGTTGAGTGTCCTAATGCTTCAACCACTAATATTAATCTACATCCATTATGAAGGCAAAACTTCAAGCTGAATTGAAAGAAAAAGACGATATCTTGAAGAATCACAAAAATCAAACAAATACCATGAAAGTAGGTTAATTTTTTTTATAATGGCGAAGCTTTTCTATAATAAAGGTTAGATTAGTCATGTAGTAGTTAGGTAGGATTTAGAAAGCGTAGCATCTCTATAATCTTGACCAGAAAGTCTATTCGTCCATTTTAAACATTTTGACTTTTTTACTTCTTAACAACAAATTTTTATGTGATCTAATTATCCGATTGATCTGATGTTTTTATACTTATTCATGGGACAACAAAGTACAATATCATAAGCGAAGCAACTCTATAATCATGTCCTAAAATGTAAGTATGTCCTTACGAATAACATTTCTTGATAACATTGTATTATAGACAGCTTTCCGCAAACATTATGCGGATAGTATGACTGAGAACTGGTTTTAATCCAGCGGATTGTTAACGGATTTGTATTCAGGAAGAAAATGAGATGTTGAAACAGAACGAAGAACGCCTAAAGTTTGAAATTGAAGTTGGCAAAGCTGAGAGGTAATTATATCTGAAACCGATTAATATCCGCTGGATTAGAACCGGTTATTAGAGCCAAACTATCCGCATATTGTCCGCGGAAAGCTGTCTATAATACGATGCTATTACAATATACATATATAACTCTAAAGGGATCTAAAGGGATAAGACAATGAACAATAAATTGATGTTAGTTTATGATGTTACTCGTAGGTAAATATTTAAATTTCCAGTATGGCTTCGAAACCGATTCATATCCGCTTGATTAGAACCGGTTCTCAGCCATATTTAAATCATGTTACGCATCGTATCATAGACAATTTTTCAGGAATATTAAAATAAAAATCCTAAAATTATAACCAGTTTTGTAAGCCCGGGCCATAGGCCTCTCGGGTCTAACAAAACTCGTTTAATCTTATAATTTTTCATTCTAATATCTAATATCCAGAATATAGTGCGATAATTAACTATTAACTGATTAATACAAGCTTTGTATTAAAGACAGCTTTCCGCGATTCATAAAATAAAATATGGTAAGATTACACCTTAGGGTTAACAAAACTGGTATAAATATGATTTATATTTTATTCAATACAATACGATGCGATAAATAACTATTTATAAGGATGTGTTTTACTCTTGCTACGCTTTCTAAATATACCTAATTGTTTATTGTATAAAGGAATCGTCATGTAAAGTTTGAAATCGCCAGAAAAATTCTAAACATAATAAACGAAAAATGCTATCCGTTTCGGACATACAAAAAAAAACATTTAGGATCATGGAAAGAAAACGAAGTTTCGGGTTTTGTTGCATTTTCACAGTAGCTTTTCTCTTATTTCTATTCCCTACGGGGGGCTCTAACCCTGCGGGGCCTATTTCCTAATCCTGCAGGGCAATCTTTAACACTTACCTAACCTAACCTAAAATAACTTTTCAAAACTTGCTGCGAAAATACGATGAATCCATTTGCTTCGTCCCCAAATTTTTTGTAATGCGAAGCTTTGCTATAATTAGGGTAGGTCCGTCCGTCCGTAATAGATAGCTTTTTTCGTTACTTTAGGCGTGTTAGAATTGTCCTATCGATTTGAAACTTTGCATAGTGATTCCTGTAGTAGTTAGGTACGATTTAGAAAGCGTAGCAACTCTATAATCATTACCAGAATGTCCGTACGTCCATTTTAAACATGTTGATTTTTTACTTTTTTAACAACAAATTTTTATGTGATCTAATTATCCGATTGATCTGATTTTTTGTATATTAATTCCTAGGACAAAAAGTATAATGTTATAAAGCGAAGCAACTTTATAATCAAGTCCTAAAAATGTAAGTATGTCCATAAACATTATCCTGTATCAAGCAGTTTTTCAACAAAGGGGGGGGGTAAAATGTGGTGACTCGTGCAACGACATACCAGCAATTTAATTTTGGGTGCTACTCCCTTAGTTTTAGAGATAATTGGATAAAATCTTTTGGGCTGGGTCAGTAATTACCCCAACTAGAGGTATCTTTTAAAAAAAAACGGCGGCGGGACCGCCGCTCCCGCCGCCCGCCGCCGTTTTCCGCCGCCACCAAAAAAAATTTTTTTTTTGCATTTCTCGCCGAATTAGGCAATTTGGAATCATTTGAGACCATATTATTTTTTTCAAAAATTTTTCCCCTTACAAGCAGCCCTGCGGGGGGACTTTTTTTTTTGCATTTCTCGCAAATATTTATTACTGACCCATCAAAAAAGATTTTGTTCCAATATCTTCAAAAGCACAGGAGAAGTACTGAATTTAAGATATACCTTGATATACGAGAATTTGAAAAAAATGACTAAGTCCCCCCGCAGGGCTGCTTGTAAGAGGAAAAATTTTTGAAAAAATTAACTTGGTCTCAAATGATTCCAAATTGCCTAATTCGGCGAGAAATGCAAAAAAAAAAATTTTTTGTTGGCGGCGGAAAACGGCGGCGGACGGCGGGAGCGGCGGTCCCGCCGCCGTTTTCTTAATTCAAATATTTTTTACTTACCAACCTAAAAAGATTTTGTTTCAATATCTTCAAAATCACAGGAGAAGTACTGTATTTAAGATATATCTTGATATACGAGAATTTGAAAAAAATGACAAAGTCCCCCCGCAGGGTTGCTTGTAAGGGGAAAAATTTTTGAAAAAAATAACATGGTCTCAAATGATTCCAAATTGCCTAATTCGGCGAGAAATGCAAAAAAAAAATTTTTTTTGGTGGCGGCGGAAAACGGCGGCGGGCGGCGGGAGCGGCGGTCCCGCCGCCGTTTTTTTTTGAAAGATACCTCTAGTTGGGGTAATTACTGACCCAGCCCAAAAGATTTTATCCAATTATCTCTAAAACTAAGGGAGTAGCACCCAAAATAAAATTGCTGGTATGTCGTGGCACGAGTCACCACATTTTACCCCCCCCCTTTACTCACAATTTTGCTTCGACTCTAATACATTTATATTCTGATTATTCAGTTCTGACACTATACAAATGTTAATGTCCGTTTGTCCTACCGTTTCAGTGCTTCGCTTTTATGGATGTTGTCATCCTAGTCTTTTATTTTGTTTCAGGGGCGATTTAGAATCCCGGATGAGTGAACTTAAAAACACATTGACTGCAAAATCCAGGTAAAAAAAGAGATATATCCGATTAATATCCGCTGGATTAGAACCGGTTCCCAGTCATACTATCCGCATAATGTCCGCGTCTATAGCTGTTTATAATACGATGCTATAAATAAATATATAAAACTCAGCGATATAAAGGTATATGACAATGGCCAATAAATTGATATACATGACCAATGATGATACATAAAATTATCCCTTCTGTAAATTAGTTAATGAAATGTTAGGACACTAACTTGATAATCAAACCAATCAAAATTTAATGAAAGTCAGGGATCTAAAGGGATAAGACAATGGCTGATAAAATTATATACATTCCCAATTATGATACATAGGATTACCCCTTCTGTAGATTACAATTATTGGTTGATACGTTTGGACACTGAACTAAATGAACCAACCAATCAAAATCTAATAAAAGTCAGGGATCTAAAGGGATAAGACAATGGCCGATAAAGGGGGGGGGGGAAGTTTGTACAGTTATAGGAAATGAAAATTCAGAATCAAATTTTGTCCTGGCCGTTTGGGCTTGTTTTTATAGTTAACAACCTAATTTCTTTTGTAAACTCTCTTTTATGATTGGATCTACCTGTAAAACTTTGAAAATTGAATTTTGGGACTTTCCTTCTAGGTGCTAGTGGGACAAAAGACCCCCCCAAACACTAAAATTTTAAGTTATGAGCTTATTTTTAAAGATATCGAGCTGATTTTTTTAATGGAAGCTTTTATTGCATAAATGAGTTGATTAGCCATCCCATATTTCATTTTTGCACTTTACCTCTAGGGGCTTGAAGATTATGTTAGATTTATTATTCTATGGTGTACATTAAGAGATATAAGTTTTCCGGAATTTTAATGTAGGGAGTAGATTTGAAATCTGCATTAAATTTTAAGGATTTTTTATAAAATTCGTTTTTTGTAAAATTCTTTATCTAAAAGCGAAAATACATTTTAAGTTAATTAATTTTGACCAATAGGATAGGTGGATTTTAAACTACCTGCGCTCTAATTGGTTGAATGATGTACGACATCCAATCAGAGCGCAGATTTTTTAAATCCACCAATCACAGATGCCAAAATTAATTAACTTAATTTGTATTTCCGCTTTTAGATAAAGAATTATACAAAAAACGAATTTTATAAAAAAAATCCTTAAAATTTGATGCAGATTTCAAATCTACTCCCTACATTACAATTCCGGAAAACTTATATCTCTTAGTGTACATACATAGAAGAAAAAAAAATAATTAATAAATTAAATAAATATTATATACAATTATATATACAGTCAAATTTTATTGATATGGTTAATTTATAAAAAAAAAAATATGCAGTAATGTGTATTCAAAATTTATAAATTTTGTATTTGTTTTACCCCAAAAGCCCCTAGAAGTAAAGTGCAAAAATGAAATATGGGGTGGCTATTCAACTCATCTATGTAATAAAAGGTTCTATTTAAAAAATCAGCTCGATATCTTTAAAAATAAGCTCATAAGTTAAAATTTTAGTGTTTGGGAGGGTCTTTTGCCCCACTAGCCCCTGTCTAAAAATTTCTTTACTTTTTCTTGTTTTAGATCAGAAGATGAAATTCCGAACCGATTAATATCCGTTGGATTAGAACCGGTTCTAAATCATACTTATCCGCGGAAAGCTGTCTAAAAATTCTATACTTATTCTTGCTTTAGATCAGAAGATGAAATGAAACCGATAAATATTCGTTGGATTAGAACCGGTTCTAAGACATACTTATCCGCGGAAAGTTGAATTCCTTTACTTGTTTTAGATCCGAAGATGAGATGAAAAGAAAAGTTGATAAGCTAGGGGCTCAGCTTAGGGTAATCATTTTGTTGTATTGATAATACTGGGCTTGATCTTCGTTCGTTCGCGACGGATGGACGTTCTTGTAGAACAGCGTTGCAAATGAATAAACAGTAGGGGATTTTTTTTTCCTGGCTTTTTTTGAAATTCAAGTAGTGCCGTTGCAATTATTATGCCTTTTGGTGAAAAAACACTTGTGTAAAAATTTTAACCATTTTGGACAAGTATTATGCCCAGTAATTTCACTTTGAAATTTTGACGCCCCCCTTATGGGGGTCAAAAAAT
The DNA here is from genome assembly GCF_053477335.1 of Acartia tonsa. Taxonomy (NCBI): domain Eukaryota; kingdom Metazoa; phylum Arthropoda; class Copepoda; order Calanoida; family Acartiidae; genus Acartia; species Acartia tonsa. The sequence goes on along the minus strand of NC_137274.1, from coordinate 27,327,502 downwards.
CATTGCATCAGAACTATGGCTTCATGGTGCTCCCTGAATAGGTCTTGAGGAGTAGAATCAGGAATTTTTGAAATTTTGAAAATATCTCGTTCCTAGACTGAGAAAAGTTCAAAAAACGCCTAAAAAACGCCATTTTTGAAAATTGGCCAATTTTTATAGGTTTTTTGAACTTTTTACACAAGTGTTTTTTCACCAAAAGGCATAATAATTGCAACGGCACTACTTGAATTTCAAAAAAAGCCGGGAAAAAAAAAATCCCCTAATAAACAGTCAAACCTTTGGATATTGAATATACTGTATAATTATATATTGTATGAATATTTACAAAATGTGTACAAATAACTGAAGTATAAATAATTTAGATCAATAAGAGAGAGTATCTTTTCTACAAATGGAGTCAGTCCCTACTACAAACACACTTCCCCCCCCCCCCCAAAAAAAAAAAGGTTTTTGCAGTGTTACTTTATAGTAATACTAGCGGATACGCCCCCTAGAGGCCTCTAGGGGCACTTGAGGAGGGGAGAGTCGAATTTGATAACCTAACTTATTATTTTAGATTTTAAATGAAATTTTTTTTAAAATTGGGTTGGGGGCGATTTCTCTTGATAGGGTGGTGGTACCCTCCCCCAAAATAGTAATAAACCTTCACGGGACCTACGAGAAGCTACCATGTTAAGGAGAACCTGATGGGTTCGGCGGTTCCCGATCCTTCGGTACAGACAGACAGACAAGCATCCTTTTACTTTATTATAGTGATTTTTGCTTCCTTTCAAAATTTCACTTATGTTGTGCATCGTTTGAATTTGTCTAATTCCATTTGTATTCTGCTTGTTCTGACTCTCTACAAGTGTTAATGTTCGTCTGTCCTTCGATTTTATTGATTTTTTCATCCATTTTTTAAAAGACCTTGCAAGGTTGGGAGATTGCCAACTACAAGAGTTAATTAATATTTTATTTTTTCAAAATTAGGATTCATACTGAAAAATCATGTATAGCATCCTATTGTTAAGGTTCAAGGTTGGGAGATAGACAACTACAAAAGCAGACTCATCAATTCAGAAATATTTATATCCTCACTTGGAGGTTAGTAATATTTAAAATTAATGGTTGAAACGTTTGTACACTTAATTCACTGAAGTCCCTAAAGTGTTAGGCCAACGAATAAGAGAACGTTATTATAAAACTTTGGGGACTGACTGATAACTACAAAAGCAGACTCATCAATTCAGAAATATTTATTTCCTCACTTGGAGGTTAGTAGTATTTAATAGTATCGGTTGAAATGTTTGTACACTTAATTCACTGAAGTCCCTAAGGCGTTAGGCCAACGAATAAGAGAACGTTATTATAAAACTTTGGGGACTGACTGATAACTAAAATAGCAGACTTATTAATTCAGAAATATTTATATACTCACTAGGAGGTCAGTAGTATTTAAAATTAGTGGTTGAAACGTTTGTACACTTAATGAGCCAATTAATCAAAATTCATTATAGTCCCCAACGAAGAAGACAACGTTATTATAAAACTTTGGAGACTAGTGTAATAAACAGCCCATTGTCCCCTTATTCTCTCTGAATATTTACATTACCTACTTATGGTGGTCATTTCCTCCCCGTATTAGATTTTATTATTTTTTTTTGGGGGGGGGATGTCCAACCTGTATTGTGGTGGGGGGGGGGGGGGGGGTGGGGATTTTTCCATCAATAATTTAATTAAATTATACAAGGTAAGGAGACTGGTTTCATACTTGTACCCAAAGTTTTATACTGGTACCCAAAGTTTTCTACTGGTACACAAAGTTTTACACTGGTACCAAAAGTTTTATACTGGTGCCCAAAGTTTTATACTGGTACCCAAAGTATAATTAATCTAGGCGAGGAGACTGGACAAGAGAATAAGATGGAACAATTTCAGCCAAACAAATCTGAAAAATTTAACCAGGGAAAAATTGTTTATCATAATCCTTTTGTGCTGCTTTATTATAAAAACAGGGATCTAAATGGATAAGACAATGGCCGATTAATTGATGTACATCCCCAACGATGACACGCAAAATGACCCCTTCAATAGATTAAAATTAGTACTTGAAACGTTTGAACATGCAATAGCCTATTTATTAAATTGAATGTCTAAACGTTTCAACCACTAAGAGAGGGGTAGGTTTCTGGTAAAATCCGTAAAGGTTATGTGTTATAAGTAAAAAACAGTAGTAGAACGATAAAAATTTATGTTAACTTTTTAAAAATTGTTTTTGTCTATAGTTCTTTTCAATAAGAAATACACATATTTAGTGAATATTATCGTTCTACTACTATTTTTAAGTCTTAAAACACACACCTATACGGATTCTAACAGAAACCTACCCCTCTCTTGTAATCTACAGAAGGGAAGGGGTAATTTTGTGTATCATAATTGGGAATATACATCAATTCATAGGTCATTATCTTATCCCTTTAGATCCTTGAATAGAATTAAATACTTTTAAAAGAAAACAATTTTGGGAATGTACCTCAATTTATCGGCCATTGTATGTAGATCCTTGAGTTTTATATATTTTTAAATAGCATAGTATTATAGACAGCTTTCCGCTGATATTATGCGAATAGTATGACTGAAAACCGGTTCTAATCCAGCGTATTTTTATTTCAACAAACAATTTTTTGCAAATGTAGTTGGTTGGAAGTCCTACGGGTAACTTTTTCATTCCCAGGAACCAAAATCATATTCAAATCTCCAGGAATATTGGTCACTAAAGGACACTTTTTAGAATAGTTATTTCTTGCAGCGTATTACATATAAACAGGTTTCCGCGGCTGTAAATATACAATTTTAAAATTAAAACCAGTTTTTTAGCCCCGAGATACTTAAAGCACGTGCTAAAAAAACTAGATATAATACGATGGTAGACAAAAAATTTCAGAATGGCTGAGAACCGGTTTTAATCCATCGGATATTAGACTGTTTCGAAGCGTTACGGGAAAAGAGTTTATTAATACTTTTTACTAACTGTCAATAACCTGTCTATAATACATAGTAGATCGATGTCCTTATGTCTGTTCCAAGCTTAATTTTGTGTATTATCATTGGGGATGTACAACAAATTATTGTCCATTGACTTATCCCTTTAGATTCTTGCCCTTATTACAGACATACGTACGAAAACTTGAGTTTTGAATGGTTTGCTTATTAGTGTTTAGGAAGTATGCAGTAATGTGTATTCACACATTGTTTTCATACAGGCCATATAAGTAAGATTTGAATGATTTGGTTGTTAGTGTGTACAGCCTTGCCGCCGCGGGTCAACCTGGAATATCTGCATCTACCAACATCCAGGCATTCAAGTCATGATTATTATTTTTCAGCCCATTGTCCTATCTTTCTCTGCTCCCCCGAACCCCCATATTTAAAAAATTTTGACTTGCTAATTTTGGCAGGAGCCTGCGGTACCCACCCCCGACCTATCCATAACATCCCAAGAGGAATATTCTGAGAGTGACAACATACAGGTGAGTGCGGGAGGTGAGGGGGGGGGGAGGGGTCACACTCCCTGCGAGGGAGGTATCACACACCATGGGAGGGAGGGAGGGAGGAAAAGTGTACCCATCCCTGACCTATCAATAACATCCCAAGAAGAATATTCTGAGAGTGATAACATACAGGTTAGTGAGGGAGGGGGGAGGGGTCACATACACCCCAAGAGGGAGGTATCACACACCCTCTGGGAGAGAGGTAGGGAGGGAAAGTGTACCCATCCCCCCGACCCATCCATAACATCCCAAGAGGAATATTCTGAGAGTGATAATATACAGGTGAGTGAGGGAGGGGGAGGGAGGAGTCACACACCCAGCGAGGGAGGTATCACACACCCTGGGAGGGAGGAAGGGTGTACCCACCCCTTAACCCATAAATAACATCCCAATAACAAATCAGGCACTTACAATTAATATTTCAGGGATGCGAACATTTTGTAATGTACAGTACAAGTCTAAAAAGTACTAGTCCCTAAAGTTTTATAATAATAATTTTTTTTAGTCGTTGGCTTAACAACTTTGAGGACTTTTAGTTAATTTTGAATGTTTGGTTCATTAAGTGAAGTGTCAAAACGTTTCGACCACTAATTTGGCCCAAATCAGGCACTTACAATTAATGTTTTAGGGATGCGAACAGCTTGTTCAGGTGAAGAAAGAAAATACTTCTGGAGACCTGGAGCTACAGGACACACAGGAGTTGAGGTTGGTATAAATATTATCTACTTAATGTACGCGGAAAACTGTCTATGATACTATCCTTATACTAAAGAAACAGGATGTTTGTCTGTTTCTGTTTCTGTGTGTCTGTACCGAAGGATCTCGCTAACCGCTGGACCGATCGGGTTCTCCTTAACAAGGTAGCTTCTCATAGGTCCCGGGAAGGTTTATAACTATTTTGGGGGAGGGTACAACCACCCTCCCAAGAGAAATGGCAAAAAATAGAAAAATTTTAAAATATATGGGAGACTTCAACGTAACATAAAGAGGTATCGTAATATAAAGATGTAATGTAGAGACTTTAACAAACAAAAACATCTAAAGTGCCACTAGAGGCCTCAAGGGGCGTAGCCGCTAGTATATATAAATACTAGCTAATGTGCCCCTAGCTTCTAGAGGCTCTGTCTTAGAAGTGTAGGAATTTAGGAAAAGACAGAAAATAGTCTAAAACCATCCAAAGACTTTAATTTTAAAAAGAAATAGCCTAAAACAATCCCGGGGCCTATGTCTGTCATTTTTCTGTTTTTCTATCTCTTTGTCTGTAATGCTTCTTTTATCCTGATATATCTTTTTCATTTTTTTTTCATTTTCCCCATTTTCATCTCTTTTTTTACACCCTTTTTCCCTTTCTTTCTTTTTTTTCTTCCTCTTTCTTTCCATCCCTTTATTTCTCTGTCTCTCTCTTCATTCGTTCATTTCTCTCCTTCTCTTTAAGTTGGTTTTGCTACGATACTTTTAATGTCTGTCTGTCTGTCTGTCTGTATGTATGTTTGACTGTCTGTCTGTCTTTAATATTTCTGTGTGTTTGTCTGTGTATTTGTCTGTTTGTATGTAATGCTTCTTCTACCCTGATATATCTTTTTCTTTGATCCCTAATTTAAGTAGCCTTCTACGTTTTAAGTCTGCTAGGAGCGAAGCTTTCAAGTATACAACTTTTAGTACCAGTACAATACTTTGGGTACCAGTATAAAACATTGAGTACCAGTATAAAACTTAGGGTACCAGTATAAAACTTTGGGTACCAGAAAAAAAACTTTGGGTGCCAGTATAAAACTTTGGGTACCAGTATAAAACATTGGGAACCAGTATAAAACTTTGGGAACAAGTATAAAACATTGGTTACCAGTATAAAACATTGGGTACCAGTATAAAACATTAGTTACCAGTATAAAACATTGGTTACCAGTATAAAACTTTGGGTACTAGTATAAAACATTGAATACCAGTATAAAACTTTGAGAATCAGTATAAAACATTGGGTACAAGTATAAAACTTTGGGTACTAGTATAAAACATTGGGTACCAGTATAAAACTTTGGGTACCAGTATAAAACATTGGGTACTAGTATAAAACATTGAATACCAGTATAAAACTTTGAGAACCAGTATAAAACATTGGGTACAAGTATAAAACATTGGGTACAAGTATAAAACATTGGGTACTAGTATAAAACTTTGGGTACCAGTATAAAACATTAAGTACTAGTATAAAACATTGAATACTAGTATAAAACTTTGAGAACCAGTATAAAACATTGGGTACAAGTATAAAACATTGGGTACAAGTATAAAGCTTTGGGTACTAGTATAAAACATTGGGTACCAGTATAAAACTTTGGGTACCAGTATAAAACTTTGGGTACCCTGGGAATCACTAATGTTGTTGATTGTTTTTAGAAGCTGGGAGAAAAGACCGCGAAGTTCTGAACCTCAGTCAAAATCTAATAAAAAGATGAAGACAAATAATTAAAAATATCTTCTGGGTATAGTCCCTTTTGTGGCAACGCCTCTTAAGGGGCGTTTCTTCATATTTTCATTGTAGCTTTTCTCCTATTTCTAGCCCCTGCGGGGGGGGGGGGGCTCTAACCCTACGGGGCAATCACCTAACCTAATGTAACCATTGTGAAAACGAAGAGGCGTTGTCACGAAAGGCACCCTATCATCTTTATGTAATTGTACAGTATTGCTTTCAAAACCGGTATGTAAAGGATGTATCCGCGAATATAAATATATGATTAATTTTGGTTAAGGTTAAGTGGGTAATACTCTAAAAGTGCCATTTTTGTTGTCGTTGCAGTGCTTTCTAGTTTTGGTAAATCATAAAAAATATTTTTTTTCAGTATGGCTTCTAAACCAGTTAATATCCTCTGGATTAGAACCGGTTCTCCGCTATGCTGAAAAATTATTTAAAGCATCGTATTAGAGACAATTTTCCACGAACGGACGGACCGACCTATAAAAGCTATGCTTTTGTCAATTTATAATCCATTTCTCAGTATGGCTTTGAAACCGGTTAATATCCTCTGGATAAAACCGGTTTTTGGCCATACTAAAAATTTATGTAAAACATCGCATTTCAGATAGTTTTCTACGAATATAAAAACTAACTAGAATCATAAACTTAAAACCAGTTATTAATTTTTCATTTTAATATCCGCGGCAAGTAGTCTATAAAACGATG
>NC_137274.1:27310791-27315791 GCF_053477335.1 Acartia tonsa | reverse complement strand
TGGGAAGCTACCCTGTTAAGGAGAACCCGATCGGTTCAGCGGTTAGCGAGATCCTTCGGTACAGACACACAGACAAACATCCTGTTACTTTAGTATAAGGATTGTCTTATCCCTTAAAATCCCTGTGGCCGTGGGTTTCAAAAACTAGAAATTAAACAAGGATGACAACTTCCATAAAAAATCCAGGTATTTAAAGGGATAAGACAATGGCCGATAAATTGAAGTTTATCCCCGATATTGATACACAATTTATTACCCCTTCTGCAGATTATAATTAGTGGATGAAACGTAATGAATCAACCAATCAAAATTTAGTAAAAATCCCCAAAGTTGTTATGTCAACGAATAAGAAAACGTTATTTTAAAACTTTGGGGACTAGTGTAATATACAGTCCATTGATAAAAATCACAAAATTCATGTAAGGAATGACAGCCAAAGTGAAGTAAAGGGAAGTGACGTCATAAAAATGAGGGATTATCCATCTCTTTTTTTAGGGGTTTTCTTTCCCACTTGTCCTCTCTTGTTCCTCCCTCATTTTTATGACGTCACATTGCTTATTTTTGAGTTATTTTGTCCCCCAACCTAATTCAAACATATTTTTTATACTGAGAGACCAGGGATGGAGGGGACATTATGAAAATCATTCTTATATGGTGAATTTTCCCAAGTTTTAAGATTTTTTGGATAGGCCTCCAGGTTCGGGAGCTCCAGGCCTCCAGGTGGTCTCTGTACAGGTAAAAATGATAAAATAAATTCTTTTTTTTTTAAAGTTACAGGTCAACTTATAAAACAAAATATGCATATTTTTTAATATTATTCACATATTTGAAGAAAAAAAGATGCATATTTTGTTTTATATGTTGATTTGTAAATTTAAAAATTTTTTTTTTCATTGTTACCTGTACAGAGACTACCTGAAGGCCTGGAGCTCCGGAACCTGGAGGCCTATCCAAAAAATCTTAACACTTGGGAAAATTCACCATATAAGAATGATTTTATCTTTAATAACCTATCCTCTCAGTCCAAAGATAAAGTCTAAGCACCAGGTTTACGCAAATGTGTCAGAACCCCTCCCCCCCTTAACATACAAGGGATCGAAATCTTAGCAATCAGCCGTCTATTTTGAATATCTGCCGAGATAATGACATATTTCCGCATAGCATTACGGACGTAAAAAACAATTGAATTATAGAGTAGCTTCGTTATTAACAAGGATGACAACATCCATAAGTAGCGAAGCAAAACCAAAAATACAAAGTTGGTTATAGAGCAGATGTCATAAAAAAACAAATAAAATAGTAAAATTAAGGACGGACGGACAAAGTGAATTGTAGAGTAGCTTTGCTACCAAATCTTGTCTATTTATAAAACTAAGACAAACAACCAATCTTAGAAATAATAAAGTAACAGGATCTCTGTGTGTCTGTGTGCCGAAGTATCTCATTAACCGCTGAACCAAAATGGTTCTCCCTTACATGATAGCCTCTCATAGGTCCTGAGAAGGTTTATAACTATTTTGGGGGAAGGTACCAACACAAAAAAATCTAATTTTTTACGTATAGAAACGTGAACGCAACATATAAAGGTATCGTATTTTTAAAAGAAATACATTTAAAGTGCCACTAGAGGCCTCTAGGGGCATAGCCGCTAGTCCTGTGTGTCTGTTTGCACCGAAGGATCTCGTTAATCGCTGAACCGATCGGGTTCTCCTTTATATGAAAGCTTCGCATGAGAAGGTTTATAACTATTTTGGGGGAGGGTATCACCAACCTCACAAGAGAAATAAAAAACAAACATTTTACGTGCCCCGAGAGGCCTCTAGGGGCGTATCCGCTAATTTTATAATCAGTATTAAGAATTATTTTGTTTGTCCTTTAATATCTCGCTAACATCTGAACCGAATGAGTTCTTCATTTTAAGGTAAGCTTCACAAATGTCCCAGGGTGGCCATTGGCTATTTTACGAAGCGCTGGAAAGTGTCATGTGTGACGTCATAAGAATAAGTCTATATCCATCCCTTTTTAGGGGTTTCCTTTCCCACTTCTCCTCTCATCCCTCCTGTTTATACGTATTTTTATGGAAACCCAGTAAAAGTATCTGACTGATTATGACGTAAAAAAAATAATTAGCCAATGAGAGGCCACTATAAATTTTACCATTGGTCAATAATGGCCTCTCCGTGGCTATTTTTTTTACGTCATAATCAGTCCGACACTATTACTGAGTTCATTTTTATGACGTCACATATAACGCTTTCCAGTGTCCAAACTTTTCAACCAATCATTTATAATTTTGTTGATCATTATTGTGGATGTTCATTAATGGCCATTGTCTTATCCCTTAAGATCCCCAATATAATTATTTATCGCATCTTATTATATACAGCTTTCCGCGGATATTAAAATGAAAAATCATGAGATTAAAACAGTTTTGTTAGTCCCGAGGGGCCTGGACTAACATAAAGTTTTAATTCTATGATCTTTAATTTAACATTCCGAGAAAATTGTCTGTAATTCAATGATATACATGATATTTCAGTGTGGCTTCGAACCAATCCAATTAATAGGTTTCAATATATTAAAAGGATTCAAAATGCTAAGACATATATTTTTAAAAGCGAAGCTTTTCTATAATTAGGGTCGGTCCGTCCGTCCGAGATAGATAGCTTTTATTTGTTAATTTAGGCATGTTAGAATTGTCCTATCGATTTCAAACTTTGCATGATGATTCCTGTAGTAGTTGGGTACGATTTAGTAAGCGTAGCAACTCTATAATCATTACCAGAATGTCCGTACGTCCATTTTAAACATGTTGATTTTTCTACTTTTTTTAACAACAAATTTTCAAGTGTTCTAATTATCCGTTTGATCTGATTTTTGGTATATTGATTCCTGGGACAACAAAGAACAATATTATGAGCGAAGCAACTCTATAATCAAGTCCAAAAATGTAAGTATGTCCATAATCATTATCCTGCTTCAAGCAGTTTTTCAACAAATTTATTTACAATTTTGCTTCGACTCTTATACTTTTAAATTCAGATTATTCAGTTCAGATACTATACAAGTGTTAATGTCCGTTTGTACTACCGTTTCAGTGCTTCGCTTTTATGTATGTTGTCATCCTTGTTTAACTTTTATTTTATGCATCTCAATAAGAACTGTTGATCTATTTAGTAGTGAAACAATTGTCTTCCATAAATAAAATGATAAAAAAACAAGGATGACAACATCCATAAAAGCGAATTTCTGAAACGGTAGGACAAACGAATATCAACACTTGTAGAGTGTCAGAACTGAATAAACAGAAAATTGTATGAAATTCCAAACAAAATTGTAAGTAAATTTAAAAATGTTGAAAAACTGTTTAAATACAGGATGTTTCAGGACTAGATTATAAAGATGCTTCGCTTATAACATTGTACTTTGTTGTCCTAGGCATCAGTATTCCAAAAATTTGATCAATCGAAAAATTATATCACTTAAAAAAGTTAAAAATCAAGATGTTTAAAATGGACTTTCTGGTAACGATTATAGATTTGCTGCGCTTTCTACGTCGTACCTAACTACTACAGGAATTAGCATGCAAAATTTGGAATCGATCGGACAATTCTAACATGCCTTAACTAACGAAAAAAGCTATCCGTTTCAGACAGACGGACGGACGGAGAGACCGACCGTAATGATAGAAAAGCTTTGCTTTTAATTTGTTGTGTTCATAAATTTAATATGTTTTATAATCATCTAAAATGCTTTTAATAAATGTAAAACACAAAAACGACCAAAAAACAGTTAAAGATTGGCTTGATGAACAATATCATAAAATAATGGGAATCCCATAACAATGCATCGTGTTATAAACAGCTTTCCGCGGATATTAAAATGAAAAATTATAAGATGAAACAGTTTTGTTCGCCCCAATGGGGCCTGGGGGTAACAAAACTGGTTTTATTGTATGTTATCTATTTTAAAATTGTCCGTAGTACAATGATTTTCAGTATGGCTGAGAACCGGTTCTAATCCAACGGATATTAATTGGTTTCTATACTGAAATAATTAAAAACCGTAAAATTTATAAAAAAAATGTAAAACACAAAAACGACCAAAAAGCAGTTAAAGGTTGGGAATCCCTAAATGAATCAGAGATCTAAAGAGATAAGACAATGGACGATAAATTGATGTTTATTCCTAATAATGACCAACAAAATTAACCCTTCTGTTGATTAAAATCAGTGGTTTTAAATACCAGGGAGGGAGGGGACATTGGGCTGTTTATTACACTAGTCCCTAATGTTTTATAATAACTTTTTCTAATTTGGAGACTTTATTGAATTTTTATTGACTGGTTTATTAAGTTAAGTGTTCAAACGTGTCAACAACTAATTGAAATCTAGAGAAGTACTGAATTTATATATCATCATTGGGTATGTACATCAATTTATCTGCCATTGTCTTATCCCTTTAGATCGCTGGGTCATGTAAATTATATTGACTCTTTTAAAAACTTTGGGGACTTTTTATGAAAAGTTTGGGGACTTAATAAAAACTTTGAGGACTTTAATGAAAACTTTGGGGCCAGGCAGACAGACAGGCCTTAATTTTAAAACAGCTTGTAAAATATCTGACAAAAAAAATTATCTGTAAATTACATTGGTAACCAACATTTTGCTTTGTTAAATGCTTTTTTTTTTAAATGTAAAACACAAAAAATATCAAAAAGCAGATTGGCTTGATGAACAATATCATAAAACTATGGGAATCCCTTAATAGAACAGGGATCTTTAGGGATAAGACAATGGACGATAAATTGATGTTTATTCCTAATGATGACATACAAAATTAACCCTTCTCTAGATTAAAATCAGTGGTTTTGCATACCAGGAAGGGAGGGGACATTGAGCTTAACACCTTGGATGAATTTTGATTGGTTGGTTTATTAAGTTGAGTGTTCAAACGTTTTAACAACTAATTTTATGGTAAAAAAGGGGTAATTTTTTTGT
>NC_137274.1:27295791-27308291 GCF_053477335.1 Acartia tonsa | reverse complement strand
GTTAAAATGATTCCTAATGCTGCTATGTCAGATGCATGGCAAGAATAGTTTGAGTTGGAGGAATGCCTTGGCCCAAAACAACCACAACTCATTAAAGCGCACATTTAGGACTTCCTGACAAAGGTTCAAGTAAAAGGTTGGTTGTCTAAAGGATTTTTGAAAATTTAACCATGTAGATGAAGAAAAGTCCCCAAAGATTTTAAGCGATGAATAGGAAATCATATAATATAATAAAACTTTGGGGACTTGTTAAATTAACAGCTCATTATCTCCTCCCTCCCTGAAAATGTCCCATCTTTCAGCTTTCTCACAGTCAATTAGTGGTTGAAACATTTGGACACTCAATTTAATGAACAAACCAATTAAGATTCAATGAAGGTTCCAAAAGTTTCAGCGATGAATAGGAAATTGTTATTATAAAACTTTGGGGACTTGTGTAATAAACAGCTTATTGTCATTTCTTTCCATGAAAATGTCCCATTTTTTTGCTCACAGTCCCACTGTGCACTGAATGCCTGACTGTCGACTTTGTACCCAGGGAGGGAGGGGACATTGGGCTGTTTATTTAATTAGTCTCCAAAGTTTTATCATAATGTTTTTTTATTTGTTGGTTTAATACCTTTTGATTGGTTGGTTCATTAAGTTCAATGTCTAAACGTTTCAACCACTAATTATAATCTACATAATGGGTATAGTTTTGAGTATAATCATTTGGGATGTGCATAAATTTATCAGCCATAGTCTTATCCCTTTAGATCCCTGCTATGTGTACCACTAGGTACACACACGCACGCACACAGTAACACTAGTTCTCTCAAGTCCGTGAAGCACGCAACACATAGAAATACGCGCACCCAACGCGCGTTTCTATCACTCTGAAGACAGCTTTCAAATTGGTTCTTGGCCAGAAAATCAGCTGATTATATCAATATATCTATATACAGGGTGAATAGTTAAAATTGACCTAGCAGTGTTTTTTTTAAATAATACTTTTTTTATAGTATTAAACAATAAAATAAAGTTAAAATTATTATTATTTATCTTAAATTTACTAATTTTTAAAATATATATGAAAATGGCATTATATATTTAAATAAAATAAGTATTGTAGACAGCTTTCCACGGATATCTAAATATAAAATTAAAATTAAAAGCACTTTTGTTTGCCCCTAGGGGCCTATGGTCTGATCTAACAAAACTGGTATCAATTTTATTATTTTAATTTTAATATTCATGGAAAATTGTTTATAATATGATGCTATACATGATTTTTCAGTATGGCTGAGAACAGATTATAAACCAGCGGATATTAATCGGCTTCTAAGCCATATAAATACTTTTTTATAAAACAAATCAAAACTTTTTCACCACCCTGTATATGATATATAGTAAACTAGCGCCACTTGAGTGAACATTGGACAGCGGTGAAATGATGAACTATACAATGGTCAGAAACTAAAGTGAATGTTGTATATCTAAAATAAAGTGAACCCCCCAAAAAATGGGCATTTTTAAAACCGGACTTTGGGTACTGGCCATTTTGGCGATCCTAGGTTTGTTATATAAAGTAGTAAGGTTTATGAATTATCTATCTATCTCTCTAACTATCTATCTATCTATCTTTTATTACAGTTATTTTTATAATTTTAACTATCTATCAAATCTAAATGAAACCAATCCATCGGGATCTAAAGGGATAAGACAATGGCCGATACATTGATCAAAACCCCAATTATGATACACAATTTTACCCCTTCCTTACATTGCAATTAATGGTTGAAACGTTTGGACATTTAACTTAGTTAACTAACCAATCAAAAATTCAATAAAAGTCCCCAAAGTTGTTGAGCCAACGAATAAGAAAATGTTATTATAAAACTTTGGGTACTAGTGTAATAAACAGCCCAATGTCCCCTCCCTCAAACTACTGGTTTATCCTTCTTTGTTTCTATCTATATGTTTATATATATATATATATAATAGTGGCTACGTCCCCTAGAGGCCTCTAGTGGCACTTTAAATGTTTTTTTTTATTTCAAATATGTCTATGTTGCGTTCAAGTCTCTACGTAAAATTGTAAATAGTAATAATTTCGATTTTTTGTGATTTCTTTTAGGAGGGTGGTTGTACCCTCCCCCAAAAAAGTTATAAACTTTCCCGGGACCTAAGAGAAGCTACCCTGTTAAGATAAACCCGACCAATTCAGCGGTTAGCGAGATCCTTCGGTACAGACAAACAGACAGACATCCTGTTACTTTATTTTAAGGATTCATTTTGATTTGTTAAGTATATTTTCAAATCATGAAGAAAAAAAATTTATTTTGGAAAAAAACGTTTTAAAATATTTTTTGCTGTTTGCCCCTGCTTTTTAGAAAGATGTATGAAGGGAGAGAGAGAGAGAGAGAGAGAGAGAGAGAGAGAGAGAGAGAGAGAGAGAGAGAGAGAGAGAGAGAGAAAGAGAGAGAGAGAGAGAGAGAGAGAGAGAGAGAGAGAGAGAGAGAGAGAGAGAGAGAGAGAGAGAGAGAGAGAAAGAGAGAGAGAGAGAGAGAGAGAGAGAGAGAGAGAGAGAGAGAGAGAGAGAGAGAGAGAGAGAGAGAGAGAGAGAGAGAGAGAGAGAGAGAGAGAGAGAAAGAAAAAGAAGAGAGAGAGAGAGAAGAAAAAAAAAGAAAAAAAAAGAGAGAGAGAGAGAGAGAGAGATAGAGAGAGAAAAAAAAGAGAGACAAAGAGAGAGAGATAAAGACAGAGAGTGTGTGAGATAGTTAGAGAGAGAGAGAGAGAAAGAAATAGAGAGAGAGAGAGAGAGAGAGAGAGAGAGAGAGAGAGAGAGAGGGGGGGGGGGGCAATGGATTGTTTACTACACTAGTCCCCCAAAGTTTTACAAGAACGTGTTCTTAGAGACTTGATTGGTTGATTCATTAATTTGAGTGTCTAAACGTTTCAACCACTAATTTTAATCTACACAAGGGGTAATTTTGTGTATCATCATTGGTGATGTACATCAATTTATCGGCCATTGTCTTATCCCTTTAGATCTCATTGGACGTTGAACTGTAAATTACCAGTTTTATAAACATGTTGGCTTTTGTTAAATCTTGATGAAAACTTGCATTGTCTAATATTTTCAACCAATAAAGGATAATTTTGATTATCATCATTGAGGATTCACTTGAATTTATCGTCCCTTGTCTTATCCCTTAAGAAATGAACAAAGAAAATATTATGGTTTCAAAATTAAAATTAAAAGAGAGAGAGGCTATTTATTACTCTTGGTCCCTAAAATTTATAACTTTGAGGACTCTAGTGAATTTTGATTGGTTGATTCATTGAGTTGAGTTTTCAAACGTTTCAACCACTAATTTTAATCTATAAAATGGGTAATTTTGTGTATTATCATTTGTGATGTACATCAATTTATCGGTCATTGTCTTGTCCCTTTAGAACCCTGGAAATAATTAGTGAATAATTCAGTTCTTGCCCACATGCGATTTTGAATTTTAGGCTAATGCCGAGCCCTGTATTAAACCAGAGCTGAGCTGGATCTTTAAATAATTTAGTGGTAAGCCAGATCGAGGTGAGCCCCCTCGGTTCACCCCGATCTGGCTCACCACTTAAATGATTTAAAGATCCAGCTCAGTATTTAAAAAAAAAGATATTTAATCCAAAAATAAAAAAAAATCTTCGAATTTATTTCTAAAAATCTTCGATTTAAAAAAAAAGTCTTTGAGTTCTATTTGTTAAGAATAATGATACCTCCGATTGCGGATCTATCAGAAGGTGATATTAGTAAACAATTTTATTAATTAAAAGTCAAGAAGGGAGGGGATAATTGGGCTGTATATTACACTAGTCCTCAAAGTTTTATTATAACTATTTCTTATTAGTTGTCTTCTGAACTTTTGGTACCTTATATAATTTCAATTAATCGGTTAAAAACTTTTTAACTTTTTTTTCTCCTGCTAAAGGTGTAATTTTGTAATTTAGTATTTAGGTTTTTTTGTTTGAAAAATATCTTAAAATAATTAAAACAAGGATGACAACATCCATAAAAGCAAAGCTCTACAATCAGACGGTAGGACAATAGAACAATAACCCTTATAGAGTGTCAGAACTTAATAAGCAGAATATTTATTTAAAAGTATAAACAAAAAAAGTACATGAAAATTTGTTGCAAAATTGTTAAAATAAAGAATATTAATTATGGACATACTTACATTTTAGGACTTGATTTTAATAAAGAGATACTTTGCTGGTACTTTGTTGTCCTAGGAATCCTTATTCCAAAAATCAAAACCAATCCAATAATTTTAGCACATAAAAATTATCTGTTAAAAAAGTTAAAAATAAAAATGTTTAAATGGACGTACGGACATTCTGGTAACGATTATAGAGTTGATACGCTTTCTAAAGCGTACCATGAGCTTATGGACGGTCTGACGTATAGACGAACGTACGGACCTATCCTAATTATAAAAAGCTTCGCTTTTTAAAAAGCTAAAATATCATCAATTATTACGTACATTATAGTAATGATTATATAGTTGCTACTCATTCTTAAACAATTTTCTTTTGTCTCAGTTAGCAAATTAAAACAGGGATCTAAAGGGATAAGACAATGGCCGATAAATTGATGTACATCTACAATGATGAAACACAAAATTACTTCTACTGTAGATTATAATCAGTGGTTGGATATTCAACTTAATGAACCAAACAATCAAATTCAAGTCCCCAAAGTTGTTAAGCCAACGAATAAGAAAATGTTATTATAAAACTTTGGGGACTATTCTGATATTCACATTTTAGGACGAAAAGACAAAAATTTTATTCAAATAATTTAATAATTTTTAAAAACTTTTATTTTTCTAAAACTTAAATTTAAAGTTGAGGAATCACATTAATTCCCCCCTTTTTCCACCTTAAATGCCCCTAGAGGCTTGTGGGGGGAGGGGCAGGCGAAACCACTTGTGTTATTTAACCGAATGATGTTCAATAATTGTTCATTTTTCATACTTTAGATGAAAACTTATCTTGGAAAAACTGACCCTTTGTTTAAAGTACAACAAAACCGCAAAATTGAATTTTAAAAGTTTTTTTCTTACATGAAATTTAGGAATATTGGACTGTAAACTACACTGGTACTCGAAGTTTTTTAAATTCTAATTCGTTAGCCCATAACTTGAATTTTTCTTCTGAACTGAAAATGTCTAAACTGTTAATTTTTATCTGCAGTAGGGGTAACTTTATTAATCTTCAACGGGGATGTACATTGTGTTAACCTTTAAAATCCAAAAAAAAATTAAGTATTCAATTATTTCATGACAAACAAGTATGATAATTGATAACGAATAAGAAAACTAAACTTTGTGGACTAGCCTATTGTCCCCTTCCTCCCTAATTAATGTCAAAACAGGCAGAACTTTGCAAATAAACTATATCTATCTATACATTACATAATATTTAGTAGCGAAGCTACTCTATAATTTGTAATGTCCGTCTGTCCATATGGAACGTTTTCAATATAGACGACTTTAATTTTCAGGGATTACTTAAGTTTACAATTAATGGTTGAAACGATTGGACACTAATTAAACCAATAAATCAAATTTCAAAAAAATTCTCCAACAAAAATAAAAAATCTTTGAATATATTTTTAAAAATCTTCTAATTTAAAAAAGATATCTTTTTGAGTTAATTAAGTTCTTTTGAAAATGTCTTAAAGAATAAGGATGACTCAGGTTGTGAACATATAAGAATCTGATGTTGGTATAAAATTTTTAGTAGCGAAGCTCTCTATAATGTCCGTCTGTCCGTAAGAAACGTTTTTGGGGAAACGTGATTTTCTCGACTCTTATTCAAGATAGAGGACTGAAATTTTCAGGGATTGATTAAGTTCACAATCTACATATTTCCCCCAAGTTTAATTAAGATTTGCTTATTGGGTTGGGGTGCTAGATCGATTCCTAGATTTTCATGTTATTATAAACGATAGGTTTCGTGAATTATTTTATCAAGTTCAATGTTTTTTTATAACCCTGCTTTATAATTAATTTTCCCATATCCATAATCTTCGCTACTTATGGATGTTGTCATCCTTGTTTTTCTAAAATTTAAAATTTATATTATTTCAAAAAGTGCAGTTAATCTTTAATGTTTGTAAATGTTCGTTTGTCCTTTTGATTTGTTGAACTTTGCTTTTAATGATGTTGTCATTCTTGTTTTTTAAATACTGGCTTTATCTCAGTGATCTAAAGGGATAGGATAATGGCCGATTAAATTGATGTTCATCCCCAATGATTATACGCAAAATTACCCCTTCTGCAGATTAAGATTAAACGTTTATAAAACTCAACTCAGTGAATCAACCAATCAAATATCACTAAAATCCACGAAGTTGCAACGTTCTTATAAAACTTTGGGGACCAGTGTAATAAATATCCCATTGTCCCTTCTCTCTCTCTCTCTCTCTCTCTCTCTCTCTCTCTCTCTCTCTCTCTCTCTCTCTCTCTCTCTCTCTCTCACACTCTCTCTCTCTATCTCTCTCTCTCTGGCTTTATTTAGATCAATTCAAATTAAAAGGAAAATGAGAGAAAAAAATTGTTTGAAATAAAAACAAAGAATAATAACTTTTTTTAGTTACGTTCACTGACTTTTTAAACAGAGAAAACATATCTATCTATCTATCTATCTATCTATTTATCTATCTATCTATCTATCTATCTATCTATCTATCTATTTATCTATCTATCTATCTATCTATCTATCTATCTATCTATTTATCTATATATCTATCTATCTATCTATCTATCTATCTATCTATCTATCTATCTATCTATCTATCTATCTATCTATCTATCTATCTATCTATCTATCTATCTATCTATCTATCTATCTATCTATCTATCTATCTATCTATCTATCTATCTATCTATCTATCTATCTATCTATCTATCTATCTATCTATCTATCTATCTATCTATCTATTATAGTTGAAGAGAGTACATGTCAGAGGCGAGGAGTCAGGAAATCAATCAAATTTATATAAAAAAACTTTATTTGAAAGTTACAAGAGGTCTGTTTGTCGGTACACCGACAAACCTCCTAATGCGACAAACGTCCTAATGCGACATCTCTTAAGTACAAAGCCCTTAAAAGTTTTCAAAAATTCTGAAAAAAATCTTCAAAATTTGAGAACAAAATCCACTAAAATAAAAAAAATTGAACAGTATGGCGATAAAACACAGGCGAATATTTTTTCCTGAAATTTATTTAACTCCATCCATAGGCCAAATTTTAATAGTTATTTCTCGCATCACATTATAAACAGCTTTCCGCGGATATAGAATGTACAATTATAAGATAAAAACCAGTTTTTAGCCCGTGCCATTTTTATTTTTGTAGAAAGCTGGATATAATACGATGCTAGACATAGTTTTTTTTCGAATGGATGAGAACCGGATTCGAATGAATACGAGAAAAATTTGTCCGACAGTTTTCCTTTTAGATCCCTGATAAATTATTTTTGTTATTGATTGATTGATTAGACGAAGGCGACCTGTTACAGAAGCGGCTACAGATGGGGAAGGGGAGGGGGACATCAGTGAAGGGGAAGAGGGGGAAGAGCTTCAAAATGGCCGCTCTGGTAGCAGAAGGTAAAATATTTGCGCGTTTTCTATTAAAATTAGATTTTTGACAAAGACCAAATTGTGTCAAAATGATCAATGTTACGTCATAAAAATGACGGAGATGAGAGGAGAAGTGGGAAAGAAACCCTTAAAAAGAGATGGATAAGCCTTTATTTTTATGCCGTCACCTGGATAATTTTTGACACAATTTGTTTTTGTCAGATTTTTTGTACATTCATTTTACTTCTATAGTGTATTTTAATTCTTTAATTCTGAAATTGGTAGCTGTGTTTACTGTTTAGTGCCCTAGGAAAATGGTAATAGATGTCACAACTTTTAACCTACTTATTCTATTGACGTCATAGTAGAGGGAAAAAAAGAAGGGGAGAAGAAACCCCCTAGAAAAGAGATGGGGTATAGGGTATTTCCAGACGCCAATAGAATAGGTAGGCCAAAAGCAGTGACATCTATCCCCATTTTGCTAGAGCACTATAGACAGCTACTTGAAGTAGGTTTTTTTTTGTGTCCCCTCCCACGCAAAATTCGATGGACTATTTCTTAATTTATCGGAAATGTGCCGCTAATGTGATAATTCTAGAAATACAAGCATACACATTTCTACTTTATAGATATCTTTTATTCAAGTTTAACACAACTTTGATGGGAACTTGTTTTAAATCTTAATCAATGTTTTTTTTTACATCACCTTTTAACCAAAATTGAGGGGGTTTGAGCTTTAGGCCAACTTATTCTTTTAAAAATCAGGTTAGGATAGGTTAGTATTGGTTAGAAGATTAATTACTGGTGGATTAGAACTTGTTCTCGGCAATACTGAAAAAGCATATATATAATCGTATTAAAGACAATTTTCCACGAATATAATCTAAAAATCATTAAATTAATACCACTTTTGTTAGACATGGCACACACTCACATACACACACACATGAACACACACACACACACACGAACACACACACACACACATACACACATTATACACTAAAGGAATAAGACATCGGCCAATAAATTGATGTACAACCCCAATGATGATACACAAGATTACCCCTTCTATAGCGTAAAATTACTGGTTGAAACGTTTGATCCCTTAACTTAATGAACCAACTTACAGGGACTCAATAACTCCTGAATTTATATGTTTATTTTGTTGTTTAGGTTGGGACCACCCCTAGCCAGAGAGAGAGCTTTGAAAGAGGTAGGAAATCAATATTTTAAACCGATTAATATCCGCCGGATTAGAACCTGTTCTTAGCCATACTACCCGCATAATATCCGCGGAAAGCTGTCTATAATACGAAGCAATAAATAATAATAAAACTGATGGATCTAAAGGGATAAGACAATGGACGATAAATTGATATACATCCCCAGTGATGGAAAACAAAATTAGATCAATATTATTGGTTGGTTAGTTTGGACAGTATTAGTTTAGAATCAATCAATGAATAAAATTTCATAGTCCCTTTCGTAACATAAGGCGATTTTTCGTATTTTTTACAGCAGCTTTTCTCCTATTTCTAGCCCCTGTGGGGGGCTCTAACCCTGCGGGGCTAATTACCTAACCCTTTGGGACAATCACCTAACCCAATATAACCTAACCTAAAATAACTTATAAAAAGCCATTATAAAAATACGACGAATCGCCCCTTATGGGGCGATGTTACGAAAGGGACTATTCCCCAAAAAATTTGGAGGCACCAAATAATATAAAACTTTGGGTACCAGTGTAATTACTAGTCTAATGACCCATATCTCCCTAGGATCTACAATGCAATGGTTAATAAGCTATATAAGATGGAAAAAATAAATTTGAAATACAATTTAAGTTAATTAATTTTGACCAACAGGATAGGTGGATTAGAAACTACCTGCGCTCTAATTGGGTGAATGATGTACGACACTTAAGCTTCTCCAATCAGAGCGCAGATTGTTCTCAACCCACCAATCACAGATGTCAAAATTAATTAACTTCTACAAAAACCGAATTTTATAAAAAAAATCCTTAAAATTTAATGCAGATTTCAAATCTATTATATATTGTTTCCAACTTATATAGCTTTTAATGGTTAATGTTGCTAGTATCCAGGGGGGAGGTTACTTTGTATAGTAAATTATACTGGTACCCAAAGTTTTAAATTAAAAATCGTATGTACCTTTTTAATGATTGGTTGGCTCAAACTAGCAGTGTTCAAACTTTTCGGGTATAGTCCCTTTTGTGGCAACGCATCTTAAGGGGCGTTTCGTTGTATTTTTGCAGTAGCTTTTGATAGATTATTTTAGGTTAAGTTAGGTTATGTGATTTCTCTGCAGGGTTAGAGCCCCCTGCAGGGTCTAGAAATAGGGGGAAAAGCTACTGTGACAATACGAAGAAACGCCCTTTTAAGAGGCGTTGCCATGAAGAAACTATATCCAACTTTTCAACCAATCATTGTTGATAACTTATAACATTTTCAACAACAAAAACCCGATCTTTGGCTATTTTTTTGTTTGCCGATTATAATTATTATTTTTGTATTATAACATATGTCCTAATATCAAAGTAAGATGATCTTTGTCTGTCTGTGTGTACCAAAGGATCTCGCTAACCGCTGAACCAATATGGTTCTCCTTTACTTTGGAGCTTCTCATAGGTGATAAGAAGGTTTATAACTATTTTGGGTTAGGGTAACAGCACCCTCCAAAGATAAATTGCCCCAACCCCCCCAAAAATTTGTTTTCATTTAAAAAAATAAAATTGATAATTCTAGGACAGCAAAGACGATAATTCTCGTGGACAGGGGAGACAAGCTAATAGAGGTCAGATAGATAGATAGATAGATAGATAGATAGATAGATAGATAGATAGATAGATAGATAGATAGATAGATAGATAGATAGATAGATAGAAAGATAGATAGACAGACAGACAGACAGACAGACAGACAGACATACATACAGACAGATAGACAGACAGACAAATAAACAGACAGACAAACAGACATAATACATATTTTCTTAAGAGTAGACAGACAGATAGACAGACTGACAGACAAATAGACAGACAGATAGACAGACAGACATACAGACAGATAGACAGATAGATAGACAGACAGAGAAAAAGATAGATAGACAGACAGGCTGACAGACAGACATACAGACAGACAGACAGACATACAGACAGACAGACAGACATACATACAGACATACAGTCAGAAAGAAAGACAGACAGACAGACAGACATACAGAGAGATAGAATATTATCAAAAAATTAAAAAAGATGGATAGATTAATAAATATCCTTATAATAAAGTAACAGGATGTGTGTTTATTTGTGTGTCTGTACCGAAGGATCTCGCTAACCGCTGCACCGATCGGGTTCTCCTTAAGAGGGTAGCTTCTCATAGGTCCCGGGAAGGTTTATAACTATTTTGGGGGAAGGTACCACCACCCTCCAAAGAGAAAAAATACCCCCCCAACCCAAAAAAAACCATGCCCCTCAACAAATATTTTTTTTACTTTTTCGTTAAAATCTAAATTAAGAAAATGGGTTATCGAAATTTGACTCCCTCCTCCTCAAGTGCCCTAGAGGCCTCTAGGGGCGTAGCCGCTAGTATTAAGATAAAGAGATGAAAGATCTTGTACTTTGTAAGGTAGAGGTTCCCACCGTGGTGCTGGTGGCTTTAGAGGACGGCCTAACAACCCAGGCGGTTTCCCCAAGAGACTAAATAGGAGGCAGTAATATATATTTTGTATCTAAAATGTGTAAAAACAGGGATGACAACATCCATAAAAGCGGAGCTCTGAAATGGTAGGACAAACGAACATTAAAACTTATAGAATTGAATAATCAGAATATAAATGTATAAAATCGAGAAAAAAAATGTAAGTAAATTTTTTGAAAAACTGCTTGATACAGGACATATGGTCATACTTAATTTTTTAGGACCTGATTATAGAGTTGCTTCGCTTATAATATTGTACTTTGTTGTCCCAGGAATCAGTATACTAAAAATCAGATCAATCGTATAATTTGATCACACAAAAATTTGTTTTTAAAAAATCAACATGTTTAAAATGGACGTATGGTTATTCTGGTAACGATTATACATAGAGTTCTACGCTTTCTAAATTGTACCTAACTACGACAGGGATCACCATTTAAAGTTTAAAATTGATAGGACAATTCTAACATGCCTAAATTAATGAAAAAAGCTATCCGTCTCGGACGTACGGACGAACCGACCGACCCTAATTATAGAAAAGCTTCTCTAATAAAAATGTGGCCCATTTAAAAAATAAAATTTCACGGCTCAAAAACTATTAGCCATGTGACGTCATAAAAATAAGGGAGATGAGAGGAGAAGTGGGAAAGAAACCCCTTAAATAGAGATGGATAATACCTCATTTTTATGACGTCACATGGCTGTTATGAGCATCTTTTATGTAATTTACTTTGACCGTCGTTATCATACAAATTAAAACATGGTTTTGTGTTTATTTTCTCCAATAAATCTATTCTTGATTTTAATAAATACACTTTAAATCTACTTGTGCATATTCCAATCCATCATTTTTTGTGCTTCACTACTTATCCATGTTGTCATCCTTGTTTTTAATTCTAGACCAATAATTAATAGATGTAGGTAATACAATGATCAATAAAGACTAATGCTTTTTAAATAGATTTAATTTTAAGAATATTATTTTATTACACAGTTATTGGGAAGTAAAAAAGAGCCTAATTTTTCAAATTTTAAAAAATTTGAAATATATTCCAAATGATGATAATCACAATTACCCCTTCAGTAATTTAGACCCTACTAGTTTTGAACCAAGCAATCAAAATTTAATAGAAATACTCAAACTATTTTGAGCCAA
>NC_137274.1:27275791-27293291 GCF_053477335.1 Acartia tonsa | reverse complement strand
TAGAATATGATTATGATCATGCGGCTTCTCCACAAAGGAAATTTTTTATAATTTTACTTTTTTTTTTTTTGGGGGGGGGTATTATTTTACACCCTCTCTAAACATAATTAAATAAGTATCTCTTTGTAAAGAGATTTGTGACAATAGACTGTTTATTACCCTAGTCCCTAAATTTCTACAATAACATATTCATATTTGTTGGTAGGTTTATTAAGCTGAGTAAAGTCCCTCCCCCCCCAAAAAAAACTGGCCTCTCATTGGTCATTTTATTTTATGACGTCATTTTGAAAAAAAAAATTATAAAAATTTTGACTCACAGAGGCTCCGGCAATAACAAGAGACAGAAAAATAAACAAAATCAGGTGAAAAATATAAATTTTGTTAATTATCATTGGACATGTGAATAAATCTTCAGAATGTCTTCGAAACCGATTAATATCCGATGGATTAGAACCAGTTTTGTGAGCCATACTGAAAAATCATGTATAGCATCGTATTACAGACAATTATCTACGAATATTAATATATAAATCATAAAATTTATACAAGTTTTGTTTTAAAGGGACTTTTGCATCTCAGGGTTGACCAAATTGGTTTTAACATTTCAAGTTTTTTTATTTGATATCCGCGGTAATATGTCTATAATACGATGCGATAAATAACAATTTACTATATCAAAATATCTTATCTAGCTATTTGTCTAAAGCCTTTGACAATATTCATTTTTTTATTTATCTATCTATCTAGCTATCTGTCTATCTTTCTATATATATATCTACACATCCATCTATCTTTCTATCTGTATGTCTGTCTGGCTGTCTCTTTGTCGGTCTATCTAACAATCTATCTATCTATCTATCTACCTATCAATCTTTCTATCAATCTATCTAATCTATTAATCGATCTATCTAGCTTCCTGTCTATCTATCTATATATATATCCATCGATCTATCTACCAATCAATCTATCTATCTTTAAATCTATGTAAAATTATGTAATAGTACCCAAAGTAGTATATTTTTGGTACTTTTGGTACCCAAACTTATATGTTTCAGGACAAACCAAGCAGCGCTGGATCCCAAACTGCGGGTCTAGAGGGTCTGAACCTATCCGCAGCGGGGTTAGATTCACCCGCCATTATTAAGATGCTCTGGGAGCAGTTTCTCAAGGAATTGATGCAATCCGCTGGATTAGAACCGGTTCTTTAGTCATACTATCCGCATAATGTCCGCGGAAAGCTGTCTATAATACGAACCGATGAATAACTTAAAAGACAATGACTGATAAATTGATGTACATCCCCAATGATGATACACAAAATTACTCCTTCCTGTAGATTAAACATAGTAGTTGAAACGTTTGGACGTTCTAAATCAAAATTCAATAAATCCCCTAAGGTTATTAAGCCAACGAACAAGAAAACATTATAACAAAACTTTGGGGACTAGTGTAATAAACAGCCCAATGTCCCCTCCCTCCCGGGTAAAAATAGTATGATATAATTTTTTTAAAGATTGCATTAATTTTTTTTAAAATTAGGAAAAAGAACAATCCTCTAGGAACATTATTCCACATCCTTTAATAATGATGTCTGTCCGTCCGTCCATCCGTCCGTCCGAATGTTTGTACATTAAGATCTTTGTAACCACTGGACCGATCGGATTCTACTCTTCAGGGAATATACCTACTGGTCCTGTGGTGGTATTAGGCTATTTTCTTGGGGTGTGGGACAACCCAAACCCCCTTTAAAAAAAAATCTCCCTCAATTGATATAAAGTAACTAGCAGCTACGTCCCTAGAGGCCTCTAGTGGCACTTGAGGTGGTAGGGGGTTGAATTCGATCCCCCCTTCATTTTTTCAAATAGAAAAAGTAAAGAAAATATTTAATTTCTTGTTTTGGGGATGGGGGGGGGGGGGAGTCATTTTTTAACCTCCCCCAAAATAGTTAAAAACCTTCCCTGGACCTAATATAAACTTATATAATTTGAATGGTACCCAAAATTTTAAAAATAGAATGTTACTCAAACTTTTTTAGGAATCTACCTCCTCAGTTATTTTTATGAAAACTAGATTAAAAAAAGGATTAACGATCTCCCCCATCCCCCTCCTTTACCCCTAAGTCCGCCCCTCCAACTGCTTAAACGGCTCGACCAATGAAAGCGAGGGGAAATTACAACCTAAATTGTTTTTCTCCTGTCATAATATCCACGTATATTCTACATCCATTAATCCTTATAATAAAGTAACACAATTGTCTGTTTGTCTGTGTGTTTGTACCGAAGGATCTCGCTAACCGCTGAACCGATCAGGTTTTCATTTACAGGGTAGTATCTCATAGGTCCTGGGAGTGCCCCTAGAGGCCTCTAGGGGTATA
Organism: Acartia tonsa; assembly: GCF_053477335.1. NCBI lineage: Eukaryota > Metazoa > Arthropoda > Copepoda > Calanoida > Acartiidae > Acartia > Acartia tonsa. The sequence continues at coordinate 27,290,917 of NC_137274.1, read as the reverse complement.
GCCGCTAGTAAAAACAAAAAGGATAAAGGAATTAATAATACAGCAGGCCCAGAGAACCACAAGTAGACTATGAGTGTCCTCCCAGGTACATAGATAGATATATAGATAGATAGATAGATAGATAGATATATAGATAGATAGATAGATAGATAGATAGATAGATAGATAGATAGATAGATAGATAGATAGATAGATAGATAGATAGATAGATAGATAGATAGACACACCTCACCCGAAGACGTGTTAGGTAAGAAAAAAACCCCCGCAGAAACGGTTTACACAGGATGTACTTGGACCTCATGGTGGTTTCAGAACATGCTTTCCCTAAATTGAGTTAGTAGCTTCCCATAGTAGAAAATTTTAAAATTACTTTTGGTGATCAATTTTTACTTTTATTTTTAGACTACCTTCACCTAACCTGCTTTATTGTCTTATTTTGCCTTTCATTTTTATCATGCAAATTCGCTCACATTACAGTTGAAATGACAGATATTGGAGCTTTCTAAAAAGGTCTCTAACATTTTTCTAGCTGTAATACTTTTTGATATATCTTATTTTAAAGTTTTGTTGTAAAATCTTCTTTTACACAGCAAAAAGTTGAAATATAATATTAGTTATTTTAGAGAAAATTACAAGTATCTTCATCTAAATCTCTCTAATATTGCTCCAAATTGACCAAATTGGACAGTTAAGGTGCCTAAAACCATCTACATTCAATGGAAAATCCAAATACATACTTTTTGAGACTATATAAGCCAACAGGAGCATACTGAAGTGATTTTTAATAATGCTAAAGGAAAAAACATTTCCTGTTTTCTTTAAATAAATTGAAATATAATCAACTTTAGCAAGGATTTTAAGGTAAGTCATGGTGTATAAAGTTGTCACTTTGTAATTAGAAAGCCAATAAAACACAATCATCTGATATTTTGAACAAATAGAAACATATCGTAAGAAAAATAGACATAATCATAGAAAATAAACCAAAAATTGGTTAGAATTTTAAATATTTCCAAGCAGTTTACAAATGTAATCTACTAATTCTAGTAATTTTTTCTAAGAATAGTTTATTGGCCTTTTAAATTTCTTATAACCTTATGAAACAAAATAATTTTTTGACACCTTAACAAAGAAAACATAGTAATTAAAAGACTTTCATAAATGATCTCATATATGATAAAAGACACAATTTATTCTTAGGCCACATTTTTTTTTTGTTAATATACACTATTAGGTACTTTAAACTAGTACTGTGATTTGTAAAATCATAAATCATAATTAATTAGGAGTTTCTATTAACTAAAAACACCTTTTACATTATTAAAAATGACTTAAAAGTGATTTATAATTAAAATTAAATTACATTTGTTTTTATGATATTCCATTTTAGCGTTCTCCAGTTGACTTATAAAGTCTCAAAAAGTGTGGATTTGGATTGTCCATTGAATGTAGATAGTTTTAGGCACCTTAACTGTCCAATTTGGTCAATTTGGAGCAATATTAGATAAATTTAAATAAAGATACTTGTAATTTACTCTAAAATAACTAATTTTATATTTCAACATTTTGCTGTGTAAAAGATGATTTTCAGCAATACTTTGAAATAAGATATCTCAAAAAGTATTTGAGCTAGAAAAATGTTAGAGACCTTTTTAGAAAGCTCCAATATCTGTCATTTCAACTGTAATGTGAGCGAATTTGCATGATAAAAATGAAAGGCAAAATAAGACAATAAAGCAGGTAAGGTGATAGTAGTCTAGAACTAAAAGTAAAAGTTGATCACCAAAAGTAATTTTAAAATTTTCTACTATGGGAAGCTACTAACTCAATTTAGGGAAAGCATGTTCTGAAACCACCATGAGGTCCCAGTACATCCTGTGTAAACCGTTTCTGCGGGGGGTTTTTTCTTACCTAACACGTCTTTGGGTGAGGTGTGTAGATAGATAGATAGATAGATAGATAGATAGATAGATAGATAGATAGATAGATAGATAGATAGATAGATAGATAGATAGATAGATAGATAGATAGATAGATAGATAGATAGATAGATAGATAGATAGATAGATAGATAGATAGATAGATAGATAGATAGATAGATAGATAGATAGATAGATAGATAGATAGATAGATAGATAGATAGATAGATAGATAGATAGATAGATAGATAGATAGATAGATAGATAGATAGATAGATAGATAGATAGATAGATAGATAGATAGATAGATAGATAGATAGATAGATAGATAGATAGATAGAAGAGAACCACAAGTAGACTATGAGTGTCCACCAAGGTAAATAGATAGATAAATAGATATATAGATACATAGATAGATATGTAGATATATATATATATATATATATATATGTAGATAGATAGATAGTTTTGTTAGCCATCTGGCAATTAGGGGACAAAAAACAGGTTTTTGTATATTGTATAATTGTATATTTTTACATCCGCGGAAAGCTGTTTATAATACGTTGCTAGAAAAAGCTATACCACCAGCATGGCTTCTCTATAACCATTGTTACATCCCAATAATGATAAACAAAATTACCCCTTATTTTTTCTTTCAGGAGTGATGTGAGTTATTATGAACCAGATGAAGAACAATGTGATAAGTGAGTTATTCTGTCTGTCTGTCTGTATGTTTGTCTATCTGTCCTTCTGTCCGAGTGTCTAGCCTTATGTCTGTCTTTTCTTTTGTCTGTCTATTTGTCTGTCTATCTGCCGTTTGTAAGTCTGACATTCCTTCTGTATATCTGTCCTTCTGTATGTATGTTCTTTTGTCCGTTCTTCTGTCCGTTCTTCTGTCCTTTGTCTGTCTGTATGTATATCCTTTTTTATGTCCTTATGTCTGTCCTTCCTTCTGTTTATTTTTACTTCTATCTGTCTGTCTGTCCTTCTGTCTGTCTGTCTTTCCTTATGTTTGTCTGTCTGTCTTTATAAACTTCCGTCTGTCCCTTTGTCTGTTTATCCTTCTATCTGTATACCTACCTTTTGTCTGTCTTTCCTTTGTATGTCTGTTTGTCCATTTGTTTGTCTGTCTGTATGTCCTTCTTTATGTCCTTATGTTTCTTTTTCTCTCTGTATTCCTTCTGTATGTCCGTCTGTCTGTCTTTTAGTTATTCTGTCTTTTTGTCCTTCTATCTGTCAATCTGTCAGTCCTTCTCTGTATCATGTATGTATGTCTGTTCTTCCGTCTGTCTATCTGTATGTCTCTCTTTCAGTTATTCTGTCGTTTTGTATGTCTGTCCGTCCGTCTGACCGTCTGTCTGTATGTCCTTCTGTCTGTTTATCCTCCTATCTGTATGCCTCTCCTTTTTCTGTCTGTATGTATGTCCTTCTGTCTGTCTATTGTAATATTTACATACTAGTGAATTCGCCCCTAGCCTCTAGGGGCTTTGCCCCAAGAGGTAATTAAAAAAAATTAAGTAGGCCTCCTGCTACAACCACCAAAAAAAAATGAGGGGGATTTCTTTGTTTTTTCGGAGGGGTTGGAAAAATAGCTTAAAACCACCACAGGACCAGTTGATATATTCCCTGAAGAGTAGAATACAATCGGTTCAGTAGTTACCGAGATCTTACGGGACGGACGGACAAACGGAATGACATCAAGCTACTTTGTATTATTACTTGTAATTAATATTTTTATAATTATAGATACTATGAGTGTAATATTAAAGGAGAGCTAAAAGAACATCTTTGTCCGGATGGGTAAGAAAGATAGATAGATAGCTGTTCATATACTGATTGGGTTGTACAAAGTAGGAAGCAGCTTATAGTGCCTAAAATGACGTCATACAATACGTGTATATATTGCATTGATTGAGTTGTAAAAAGTAGGAAACAGTCTATAGTGGCTAATAAAAAATGACGTCCTACAATACAAATGTCCAATTATAGGCCAGTATACATTTTAATTGAACAATGGTAAAATGTATACTGGCCTATCATTGGTCCTTTGTATTTTTTTATAGGCACTATAAGCACTATAAGCGGCTTCTTTATTCCCATAATGGGGGAATGTTCTATTGGGTTTACACCAAAGTCCACGGGGGGTCAAGAAAGTGTTTTCATACTTTTAAACTTCTAAATTTTGACCCCTTTAAAAATTTTAAAAATACATTAGATTCCATCCCTAAAATTTTCAAAATCTCTAATTTCACCTCCCACCCTCATACAAAGTATATACTGGATGATCATTGGTAGGGCAAATTAACTTAAATTTTTAATAACAGCCGAGGCATTTACATTTTTCCCTTACGGCTTCCTACAAACAGAGACGGACGGACATTTGGAATTATAGAGTAGCTTCACTATATAAAATCAATAATTCAAAATGTCTGAAACCTTTAGGAGGAATCGTTATTTTCTCGGCTCCTATAAAAGATAGACAGTTGAAACTTCTTGTCAACATTCCCATCAATATGGAGCATAATTAAGTATAAAACATCCATGGCGATCGGACTGCTTTTAAGCAGGTTTTTGGCTACTTTTAAATTTTCATGTTTTAGGTTTGTGTTTGATATAACTCTATCTAAATGTGATTACCCTGTGAAAGTCAACTGCTCAACACGTCCTTTACTACGTAAGTATATATATTTTTTTCATTTTAATATCTGCGGAAAGCTGTCTATAATACGATGCGATAAATAACTATTCCATTATGGCTTTGAAACCAATTAACATCCGTTAGATTAAAACCAGTTCCCTCAACCATACTGGAAAATCATGTATAGCATCGTATTACAAACAATTTTCCACGAATAATAAATAAAAATCATAAAATTAATACTGGTTTTATTATCCGCGGAAATCTATCTATAATACTATACGATAAATAACTTTAAAAAATAGTGAGACAAAACTCCAATTTAAAGGGTGTGAAAAAATACATTTTTCACATTTTTCAACGTAGCTCCTAAACTACAAACAGCACAAAAATGGTTTATATTTCCAAAAACTAGAGTTTATGGTCATTCTGACGGTATGCATAACATTTTTCTACAATTAACACAAGCAGCACAGTTTGAATTTTTTAAAATATACACATTTTTAGCGCAACCATTAAATTAGTTATAGGCATTAATCTTTAACAATAATATGGTTAAAAACTGGTTTTTAAGGCTTTAATTGTTGAAATAATCACTTTTAAATATTTGAAATGTACCACAACAAGTTTTACAAATATATAAAGCATTTTGATATACAATATAACTATCCCTTCTGTATAATTATTAATGCTTTTTAAATGCAAATCTTTTCTATAATTAGGGTCGGTCCGTACGTCCGTCCATACGTCTGAGATGGATAGCTTTTTTTCGTTAGTTTAGGCATGTTAGAATTGTCCTATCGTTTTCAAACTTTGTATAGTGATTCCTGTAGTAGTTAGGTACAATTTAGAAAGCGTAGCAACTCTATAATCATTAAGTAGAATGTCCGTACGTCCATTTTAAACATTATCCTGTATCAAGAAGTTTTTCAACAAATTTACTCACAATTTTGCTTCTACTCTTATTCATTAATATTCTGATTATTCAGTTCTGACACTATACAAGTGTTAATGTTCGTTAGTCCTACCGTTTTAGTGCTTTGCTTTTATGGATGTTGTCATCCTTGTTTACCTGAGAACTATCTATCTATCATCCATCATACTAACAACTATCTATCTATCTATCTATCTATCTATCTATCTATCTATCTATCTATCTATCTATCTATCTCTCTATCTAGAGGAGCCCCAACCCTCCACAAATTGTTCCCGTGCCAATGGTTTCTTCCCCTGGCCAGCAAATATTTCCTGCCAGAACTTCTGGGACTGTAGAGAAGGTTAGTTTGGGTACCATTCCAAATAAGTTTGGGTACCATTCCAAAAAAGTTTGGGTACCATTTCAGATGCTGTGAGTATTGGTGCAAAAATATGACGTAACAAAAAAAATTAGCCAATGAGAGGCCGTTATTGACCGATGGTAAAATTTATAGTGGACTCTCATTGGCTAATTTTTTTTGGTACGTCATATTTTTTGCACCAATACTCACAGCATCCCATTTCAAATAGTTTGGGTACCATTCCAAATAGTTTGGGTACCATTATAAATAGTTTGGGTACCATTTCAAATAAGTTTGGGTACCATTTCAAATAAGTTTGGGTACCATTCCAAAAAAGTTTGGGTACCATTTCAAATAAGTTTGGGTACCATTCCAAATAAGTTTGGGTACCATTTCAAATAAGTTTGGGTACCATTTCAAATAAGTTTGGGTACTATTCTTATAATATACAATTCAAATATATTTATATACAATTCAAGTTTTGGTTCCATTCCAATTATGTATATAAGTTTGGGTGTATTATGATTATTTATTTTAGGCACTGCCTACCAGCAGACCTGCCCTGTGGGAGTTATTTTTGATCCCGGGCTAAATGCGTGTGCTACACCTGACCAGAGCACTAGGTAAGCGTTTGCTAACCCGGGCCTTCAGCGTCTCGGGTCTAACAAAACTAGTTTTAATCTTATAATTTTACATTTTTGTAACCGCGGAAAGCTGAAAAATCATGTATAACATTGCATTACAGACAATTTTCTACTAATATTAAAAGGAAACTCATAGAATTTATATACCATTTTGTTAGCCTGGGCCTTCAGGGTCTCGGGGCTAACAAAACTGGTTTTAATCTTATAATCGTACATTTTTGTAACCGCGGAAAGCTGTTTATGATATGATATGATAAATAACTATTCCAGTATGGCTTCAAAACTGATTAATATCTTGTGGATTAGAACCGGTTCTAAGCCATACTGAAAAATCATGTATAACATTGCATTACAGACAATTTTCTACTAATATTAAAAGGAAACTCATAGAATTAATATACCATTTTGTTAGCCTGGGCCTTCAGGGTCTCGGGTCTAACAAAACTAGCTTTAATCTTATAATTTTTAAGTTACATTTTTGTAACCGCGGAAAGGTGTTATAATACGATGTGATATATAACTATTCCAGTATGGCTTCAAAACTTTGAAATTCCCGGTGGATTAGAACAAATTTTAAGCCATACTGAAAAATCATGTATAACATCGAATTACAGGCAAACCAATATCAAAATAAAAATCATAAGATTAATGCTATTTTTTTGGTTAGCATGGGACTTCAGCGTCTCAGGGCTAACATAAACATAAATAGTTAGAGTAGGGGGAGTGCATTGGCTCATAAACAGGTGCAACTCATTACCATGCACAGTTAGGACTATTTAGACAAAGGTCGTGCAATCAAAGGGTTGGTTGTCTGATGGGTGTTGGTAATTAAGCGTGTTACAATGCAAATTAAAATGCAGAGTATGTTCAAAGGTGACGTGGAGAGGACTTGTACCCAAAGTGTCACTACGCCCCTAGAGTCAATCTTTATCTATAATATAATGATGTCTGTCCGTCTGTCTGTCTGTCTGTCCGTCTGTCCGTCCCTTAAGATCTTGGTAACCACTGAACCGATTGGATTCTACTCTTCAGGGAATATACCTACTGGTCCTGTGGCGGTTTTAGGCTATTTTCTTGGGGGGTGGGACACCCCCAACCCCCCCAAAAATTAAAAAAAACACCCATTTTTTTGTTTATGGGGCAGATGGTGCCATAAAACTACTGGCAGCACTAGTAATAATTTTTTTTCAATTACCTCTTGGGGCAAAGCCGCTAGTACAAAAAATAGCAACCAAGAAAATCACATTTATTTCATAGCGTTACAAACCATGGACAAACTGACGGACAATGTGAAAAAAAGGTAACTTTGACACTGTAAGTCAAAAATTGATGCTGTCTAAAATGGTGCAAAAAATGGGGACAAATTTCAAATTGATTTGACGGGGCTGTTTATTTACGTCACAAGTGAGGGGAAAGAAAAGGGAAGGAGGAAAGAAACCCCCTAGAAAAGAGATGGGGGTATGACGTCACACGCCAAAACAATTTGAAATTTGTCCCCATTTTTTGCACCATTTTAGACAGCATCCAAAAATTGACATTCCTAAATTAATTACTACATGTTCATATTATGTTTAATAATCCACTTTGTACTTTTTTGTCAGGCTGGAGTGTACTCATGGAGAAATGAATTTCTTAAATTTCACCTGTCCAACCTTCACAGAAGAAAGGTAAAATTATTTTAACAAATTCTACAATAATCTTACAAAATCTTCTTTCTTTTAACAAATTCTTAAATATTCTCACAAAAGCTTGCTTATTCTCACAAAATCTTGCTTATTCTCACAAAAACTTCCTTATTTTTACAAAATCTTGCTTATTCTCACAAAATCTTCCTTATTCTCATAAAATATTCCTTATTACTACATATTCTCCCTCAATTTTCTGTCCAGCCTTCATAGAGGAATGGTAATACATTGATTAATTCTTGGATCTTACACCAGATTATCATGTACTCCAATAAAGTAAAATTTGTATCTCAATTAGATAACGATCTCCAACCCCCCCCCCCCCCCACTTACCCTATCCACCTCCATTGCACCGGACAAAAAACTGACCAATAATTGACAGGGGAAATAGCAATTTAAATTGATAAAAAAAATTACCCCTGTCATGACATCCATGTATATTCTATATCCTTTGGAAAAGTTACTTTTCAAATTATTCAAAATTAGAATTCCTAGAACCCTTTTCATTTCTAGTTTTGATTCATTTGGTAATGTCTCTATGCTAGTGTACTGCCATTTGGTAACCTTGAAAATGTATGAATTTTTGTCTTGCAGTGTACTGCAATTTGATAACCATGACATATTCATATATTCTAGCATACTGCAAATTTAACACAAGATTTCTGTATTTTAATTCACTTATGTGGCAACCATGAAATTGTACATATTTTTTTCTTGCAGTGTACTGCAAATTGGTAACCATGACATATTCCTATATTCTAGTGTATGCAAATTGATAACACAAGATTTCTGTACTTTAATTCACTTATGTGACAACCATGAAATTGTACAAATCTTATTGCAGTGTACTGCGATTTGGTAACCATGACATATTCATATATTCTAGCATACTGCAAATTTAACACAAGATTTCTGTATTTTAATTCACTTATGTGGCAACCATGAAATTGTACATATTTTTTTCTTGCAGTGTACTGCAAATTGGTAACCATGACATATTCCTATATTCTAGCGTACTGTGAATTGATATTAAAAGATTTCTGTATTTTAGTTCACCTATATTTGGCAACCATATTTTTATTGTAAAGTACTGCAATTTGATAATTATGACGTATACAAAACTTCTATATTCACTTATATGGCAACTATGTAAATGTACACATTCACTGTTAAAAAAAAAAAAAAAAATAGCATCAGATAATACTATATATTCATTTCATTACTGTAAAGCATCATCCCATACATTCTAGCAAAAAAACCTCATTACGATATAACGAAGATTCCAAAACTGTATTGAGTATTACTTAGTGTTCTATGGAGTAATATATATTACTAAATAAAGAATGTGCATTTTATAGTATTATCTAATACTCTCTATGGAAAATAATACAATACGCTAGAAGGAAGTTTTAATACTCTGGTTCATAATTTTTGTTACTCTGTAGGGTAAGAATTGATACTAAGTAAAAATGTAATATCTCTGTATAGTAATAGTTATTACGGTATATAGTACTACATGGTGTTATATATTCATTTTGTTAATACAGCACACTTACGGGTCCAGGTCTAATACAACCCCAGCGCATCAATTGATACTAAAAGAAAGAAAAAATATTTTTTACAGTGTTCTTTTATTGCAGTGTTCTGCGATTTGGAAACCATGAAAGACTGCCCCATCCAACAGATTGTCAACAATATTACTCTTGTCTAAGATATGGTAAACATTTTTTCTCGTATTCATTCGAATCCGGTGGATAGGAACCGGTTCTTATCCATACGAAAAAACTATGTCTTGCATCGTATTATATCCAGTTTTCTACGAATATAGAAATGTACAATCATAAGATTAAAACCAGTTTTTTTAGCCGGAACCTCCAGCACCTCGGGGCTAAAAAAACTAGTTTTAATCTTATAATTGTACATTCTATATCCGCGGAAAGCCGTTTATAATACGATGCGAGAAATAACTATTCTGGTATTCATTCGAAACTGATTATTACCTGTTACTCAGTTATATGGAAAAATTATGTCTAGCATCGTATTATATCCAGCTTTCTACGGATATAAAAATGTACAATCATAATATTAAAATCAATTTTTTTAGCTCGTGTTCAATCTCTGGACCAAAAAAATGGCTTAATCTTGTAATTGTACATTTTTATATCTGCGGAAAGCTGTACCCTCTCTCTCTCTTTTTCTCTCTGATATTTAAATATTGTTACCCTCTCATACTAGCTAACTAAAAGGGCTATATAATTATTCAGCGAGGAAGGGGACATTGGAAAGTTTATTACACAAGTTCCCAAAGCTACATAATAACGTTTTCTTATTTGTTAGCTTAACAATTTTGGGGACTTTTTATAAACCAATTAAGCCAATATTTTTTCTATAAAAGAGTTAATTTTGTGTATCATCATTGGGTATTTACAAAAATTTATTGGCCTTCAGATCACTGATATATATCGCTACTACATAATTGTGCATTGCTCTATATTTCTTTATTAAATTCTAAATAAGTTTAGGCACCGTTCTAATATATTAGTTTGGGTGCCATTCTAAATAAGTTTGGGTACCATTCTTATTACTTATCCTTTTAGGTGCCCCGAGGCTGGCCACTTGTCCTAGGAAAAGAGTTTTTAACAATGGGACTGGCCTGTGTAGTGATCCCAGTGAAGTTCCTGGATGGTAAGATAGACAGACAGACAGATAGTCACACAGGCAGACAGATAGAAAGACAGAGAGACAGACAGATAGACAGACAGACTGACAGACAAACAATGGGACTGGTTAGTGTAGTGATCCTAGTAAAGTTCCTGGATGGTAAGATAGACAGACAGACAGACAGACAGATAGACAGATAGACAGACAGATAGACAGATAGAAAGACAGAGAGACAGACAGATAGACAGACAGACTGACAGACAAACAATGGGACTGGTTAGTGTAGTGATCCTAGTGAAGTCCCTTGATGGACAGATAGACAGACAGACAGACTGACAGACAAACAATGGGATTGGCCGGTGTAGTGATCCTAGTGAAGTTCCTGGATGGTAAGATAGACAGACAGTCAGACAGACAGATGGACAGATAGACAGACAGTGTAGTGATCCTAGTAAAGTTCCTGGATGGTAAGATAGATAGACAGACACACAGACAGATGGACAGTGTTTCTGTACTTGGGCCGAATGTCTCAGTACTTAGGCCTACGTGGCCGTCTACGAGATCTTAAGTGCATGAAGCACAATCATCCTCACTACTTCCAATGAATAAGGCACTGATGCAGTTACAAATAGTGTATTTACACTATGAAACGGTGGGGTCTAAAAAAGAAATAACAAAATTAATACAAAATATTAAAAATGTTTCAACTTAAACTGCATAAAACAATGCAAAAACATAATAGAAATTGATAAATTTCAAACAGAATCATTTTAAAAATATATAAAATTATTTGTAGGTAAAAATAAGTCAATGATTTGGTCTATTTTAATGAAAAAATAAAGAAATCAATTTGCTATATCTTAAACCAAAAAAATCACTTTAATCTTCAAAATTCAAAGGTTAAAAAGAAAGAATACTCACCAGTCTTAATTCATATCAAGCCAGGAAGTATTAGAGGTAAAATCATAGCACAGCTAACCACGCATTTTTTACAAAACATGATTTTTCGTCACACACAACGTGCTACTGCTGATCCCATGGTATAAACAATACAAAGGAAGAAAGCGCGTGGGGGCGCATACATATGGCTATGCCGCGCTTCGTTGCTTAGATTTCAAATTCAAACTACAAAAGTCGTCTTCTGCTCATGTAAGGTTTAGGTAAAATTAGGTAGGGGTTCGATCCCGCAAGGAACACACTACAAAAGTACCAAGACAGACAGATAGACAGATAGACAGTCAAACAGACAAACAGACAGAAGGACTGACAGACAGAAAGACTGACAGACAGACTGACAGACATTGCAGTGATCCTAGTGAAGTTCAAGGATGGTAAGACAGACAGATTGACAGACAAATAGAAATAAGGACAGACAGACGAACAGACAGACAGACAGACAGACAGACAGACAGACAGACAGACAGACAGACAGACAGACAGACAGACAGACAAATAGACAGACAGACAGATGGACAGACAAATAGACAGAAGGACAGACAGACAAACAGACAAAAGAACAGACAGACAACAAGGCAGAAAGACAGATAGACAGACAGACAGACAGACAGATGAAAAACCAAACAGACAAACAGAAAAAAGGACAGACAGAAGGACGTATAGTGTCAAATAAAAAATGACGTCATACAATGATACAATATAAATGACCAATGATAGGGCAGTATACATTGTAATTAACCAATGGTAAATTGTATACTGGCCTATTTATTGGTCATTTGTATTGTATGACATTTTTTATTGGACTTTTCGCTGCTTTTAAAAAAATTAATCTCTTTTTTTAGTGAAACTTACTGGGAAGAGAAATTGGAGAATACAGAAGACGATTATTACTATTATTACTAGTAATATATTAGTAATGAAGTAATATATTTTAAGTAAGTATAGCGACTACGCCACAAGAGGCTTCTAGTGGCACTTTAAATGTTTTTCTTTTAATTTTAAATATCTAATTTGAGAAATAATTTGTTTATGTTGCGTTCAAGTTTCTACGCAAAAGCGAGAATATTTAAAAACAATTAGATTTTTTTGTTATTTCTCTTGGGAGGGTGGTGGTACCCACCCCAAAAATAGTTATAAACCTTCCCGGGACCTATGAGAAGCTACCTTGTTAAGGAGAACCCGATCGGTTTAGCGGTTAGCGAGATCTTTCAGTACAAACAGAAAAACAAACATCCTTTTACTTTATTAAAAGGATAGATACGCAAATAAAAGTAATAGGATTCTGTCTGTCTGTTTGTACCAAGAAATCTTGCTAACCGCTGAACCGATATAGTTCTCCTTTACAGGGTAGCTTCTCATAGGTTCTAGGAAGGTTTATAACTATTTTGGGGGAGGGTACCTCTTAGAAGCTACCGCCATGCCAAATTTCAGTCCTGTAACTCTTTTTTTCAAAAAGTGTCACAACCGTCTCCCCCATTAGCAAGCCTGAGGTGAATGGGTTCTTTTAAAAGAATTAGGGTCCTAAATTTGTTTGTGTAAAAAATCCTCTAAAATCACATGAAAAATCTACAAAAATTAAACAGAATCTTATGTTAATAACCCTTTTATGATTTTATTTAAGTTTTGTAGATTTTTTTTGCGATTTTTGAAGATTTTTCACAAAAATAATTTTGCCTCACCAGCGAGCAGCTACCCTATTTTTAAAAGCGAAGCTTTTCTGTAATTAGGGTCGGTCCGTCCGTCCGTAACAGATAGCTTTTTTCGTTAATTTAGGCATGTTAGAATTGTCCTATCGATTTCAAATTTTGCATGGTGATTCCTGTAGTAGTTAGGTACGATTTAGAAAGCGTAGCAACTCTATAATCATTACCAAAATGTCCGTACGTCCATTTTAAACATTTTGATTTTTTTACTTTTTTAACAAAAAATTTTTATGTGATCTAATCATCCGATTGATCTGATTTTTGGTATATTGATTCCTAGGACAACAAAGTATAATGTTATGAGCGAAGCAACTCTATAATCAAGTCCTAAAAATGTAAGTATGACCATAAACATTATCCTGTATAAAGCAGTTTTTCAACAAATTTATTTACAATTTTGTCTTCGGCTCTCAAACATTTATATTCTGATTATTCAGTTATGACACTATATAAGTGTTTATGTCCGTTTGTCCTACCGTTTCAGGGCTTCGCTTTTATGGATGTTGTCATCCTTGTTTTTTAAGAATCCACCTCTGCTTGCTGTCAGGGTGGTGTCTAAGCCACATCACGTAAGTGCTAGAGACATTAAAAATTATACATAATATTGAATTTAGGGGGAATGCCTGTTTTGTAATAAGCAACTTATTCTGATACATGTTCTTAGTATTAAAATATTTAGACCTAAAAAGAGATGTCAATATACCCCCCCCATTCCTGTATGTTTCGAAGTGGAAGAAATCTTTACGAAAAATTTCAGTCGTCTCATATTAATAGCAGCTTTGAAAATCACATTTTTCCTTATTACAAAGTTCAGGAAGGGAGGGGACATTGAGGTGTTTATTACACTGGTCCCCAAAGTTTTCTTATCAACTCGCTCAACAACTTTGGGAACTTAAATTTAATTGGTTGTGTCATTGTGTTGAGTGTTCAAACGTATCAACCACTAATTTTAATCTACAGAAGGGTTAGATTTGTGAATCATCATTAAGGATATACCTCAGCTTATCTGCCATTGTCTTATCCCTTTAGATCCCTGACAAAGATATTTAAAGAATCAATACAAAAAGATAATATCTATAATACAAAGTAGCTTGATGTCTGTCCGTCCGTCTGTCTGTCCGTCTGTCTGTCCATCTGTCTGTCCGTCCGTCTGTCTGTCCGTCTGTCTGTCCGTCTTGTCCGTCTGTCTGTCCGTCTGTCTGTCCGTCTGTCTGTCCGTCCGTCTGTCTGTCCGTCTGTCTGTCCGTCTGTCTGTCCGTCTGTCTGTCTGTCCGTCTGTCTGTCCGTCTGTCTGTCCGTCCGTCTGTCTGTCCGTCTGTCTGTCTGTCCGTCTGTCTGTCTGTCCGTCTGTCTGTCCGTCTGTCCGTCTGTCTGTCCGTCTGTCTGTCCGTCTGTCTGTCCGTCTGTCTGTCCGTCTGTCTGTCCATCTGTCTGTCCGTTTGTCCGTCTGTCTGTCCGTCTGTCTGTCCATCTGTCAATTAAGATCTCGGTAACCACTGAACCGATTGGATTCTACTCTTTAGGGTATATACATAATGGTCCTGTGGTGGTTTTAAGCTATTTTCTTGGGGGTTGGGACACCTCCAACCCCCCAAAAAATGAAAATTCCCCCCCCCCCCAAAAAAAAAAAAATTCTGGGGAA
>NC_137274.1:27175791-27270791 GCF_053477335.1 Acartia tonsa | reverse complement strand
GCTTACTACTTTATATAATAGGATTACATAATGAATACATAATATAAATTTATATCCATAGCGCTTATCAGTATGGCTAAAGTTGATTTTGCACAAGTTCTACATATTGGCTGTTAGCAGCCTTTAGAGTTCATAGATTTTACAAGATAATCCTTACCAGGAACGTTTCAATGTAAACTGCACTAGATATTCTTCCATAACAAATTAATTAGAATTTAATTTTTAATCCTCTCAACTCTTTCATAGTAAAATAAAAGTTTAAGAAAAGTTTAAGATGGATAAGGATCCAGTTGATCCAAAACCCAAGTTTTCTGCTTGGATAGAAGATGCTACATTACAGTTAGATAATCTGGTTGTGGAAGCAGAAAAGCAAACCAGATATCATCAGGTATGAATAATCAAAGCTATTTTAAACCTGTGATCATCGCTTTACACGTAGCGTATTCGCTCATTGTTAGGGAGGTGCTAGGTTCGAATCTTGGTCCAACACTGCGCAATAACCAAATATGTTAAAAATGGTTCCTACTGCTGCTATGTCAGGTGTGCAACAAGTTGGAGTAGGGGGAATGCCTTGGCCCATAGACAGGCACAACTCATTACCATGCACATTAGGACTTCTCAGACATTGGTCTTGCAGTCAAAGGGTTAGTTGACTGTTGGATGTTACTTAACCTAATATCCACCAGTGGGTGTTAGAGTATTGCATCCCATTACAAGCAGATGAATCAATAAAGAATCCTACCCCAATTAGGTAATAATAAATCAAAGCTATTTTGATATATATATTTCATATATCAATAAATAGGTGTAATGGTGTAATTTATGCATATGTTGCTCAGGAAGGACAATCACAACAAGGATGACAACATCCATAAAAGTGACTCTCAAATGAAAGGACTAACAAACATTACACTTGTACAGTGTCAGAACTGAGTTAGCAGAATATTAATGTTAATTAACATTGTAAGTAAATTTGTTGCAAAACTGCATTAATCGATGATACTGTTTAAGGCCATACTTACATTTTTAGGACTTGTTTATAGAGATTCTTTGCTTTAATTATTATACCTTATTGTCCTAAAAATCATTGTTCCGAAAATCAATACAATACGAAAATATTTCATACAAAATAAATGTTGTAATAAGATGGGACAATTCTAACATGCAAAGAGAGCTTACTGTTATCTATGGCTGCAGGGGCGTCCAAGCTTTTTTTATTTGGGGGGAGGGGTTAAAATTTTTCAATGGGGGGGTAATTTAATAATGTAAAAAGGTACTAACAAACAACAAGGATTACAACATACATAAGTAGCGAATCTGTTTGATCAAAGTGGTTTATTGAGCAGATGTGGACAAAGATATTACAAACAAAAAATTAATGAAACCTTTTGGAGCCTAACCAACAGACAGACGGAATTAGAATAGAGGCTGAGAGGAATGAACACAGCAAAAACTCAGACATCTACCTTAATTAGATGAGATGTCCCTGACATATGGACATACGGACAGACACACATTTTAAATTGTTGAGTAGCTTCGCTATATGGCATGTCTTAAAGACTATAGTCAACCTAAATTCTGAAATGTATGTAAAATCCGTCAATATTTTAGGATTAACCAACATTTTTCAAATTGACATAAGTTTGTCATTTTTCAACCTTTTTTCACATTTTAAGTTGCTAAAATTATCTTCATTACCTAAGGTTTTTGATTTTTGAAAAATCATTAATGAAAATGGAATTTAAAGCATATTTTTTTTTAATTTTAGATGAAATTTTAACTTATTAAATTGTTTTTGGCCGGAAATGGCCGGAAACCGGTGAAAAGACCGGATTTTAAACATTTGAGGAATTCAGATCACATATTAAAGCAAAAATCAATATTGGGGCGTACCCAGGAGGGGGCTTGATATACAGATACCACCTAAAAACCGGAAAAAAATGTTTTTTTTTACATAAAAATCACGGCCGGTTTTGACGGATCCGGCTCAAGAGAGAGAGAGAGAAAAAAAGAGAGAGAGAGAGAGAGAGAGAGAGGAAAGAAAGAGAGAGAGAGAGAGAGAGAGAGAGAGAGAAAGAGAGAGAGAAGCAAGCGAGAGAGATAGGAGAGTGACAAAGTACGATAGAGAGAGACAGAGAGAGAGAGAGTCAGAAAGAGAGAGAGAGAGAGAGAGAGAGAGAGAGAAGTAAGCGAGAGAGATAGGAGAGTGACAAAGTACAATAGAGAGAGAGAGAGAGAGAGAAAGAGAGAGAGAAGCAAGCGAGAGAGATAGGAAAGTGACAAAGTACGATAGAGAGAGACAGAGAGAGAGAGAGTCAGAAAGAGAGAGAGAGAGAGAGAGAGAGAGAGAGAGAGAGAAGTAAGCGAGAGAGATAGGAGAGTGACAAAGTACAATAGAGAGAGAGAGAGAGAGAGAGAGAAGGAGAAGGAGAGAATTAGAGAGAGAGAAAATAGATAGAGAGAGAGAGAAAAAAAATTTTATGAATAAAATTGATAAGAATTCTACTTCCTTACATATCTTACTAATAATTATAATAAAGTAACAGGATGTCTGTCTGTTTGTATTTATTTTTAAAAGCGAAGCTTTTCTATAATTAGGGTCGGTCCGTCCGTACTTGCGTCCGTCCGTAATGGATAGCTTTTTTCGTTAATTTAGGCATGTTAGAATTGTCCTACTCGATTTCAAATTTTGCATTGTGATTCCTGTAGTAGTTAGGTACGATTTAAAGCGTAGCAACTCTAAAATCGTTACCAGAATGTCCTTACGTCCATTTCAAATATGTTGATTTTAAATCTTTTTTTGAATTCTGATTCCTATTACAACAAGGTACAATGTCCTAAAAATATAAGTATTGCTTCTATTATAGAATTGCATCTTGTTGTAATGGGAATCAGTTTTCCAATAATAATATGAATAGGATTAATTAAACATTTGTGAAAAAAATAAAAATAACTTTCTGGTAAAAGTTATGGAGTTGCTGCGCTTTCTAAGTGGTACCTAGCTTTTATAGAAATCATAATGCAAAGTTTAAAATCAATATACCAATTCTAACCTGTTTAAATTAACGAAAAGAGCCGTGGCGGACGGACGGGCCGACCCTAATTATAGAAAAGCTTCGGTTTTAAGAACACTTTTTAACAGTTTGATAAGGATTTATAAAAAATTAGTATAAATTAGTTTAATACATTTTGTTATCAATTTTTAATAGTTATTTATCGCATCGTATTATAGACAGCTTTCCGCGGATATAAAAAAATTGCAATTATTAAAACCAATTTTGTCAGCCCCGAGATGCCAAGCTAAAAAAATGGTTTTAATTTTATGAATATAAGTTTTTACATCCGCAGAAAGCTGGATATAATACGATGCTATGCATAATTTTTCAGTATGGCTGAGAACCGTTTCCTATCCAACGGATATTAATCCGTTTCAAAGCTATACTGGAATATATTAATTAATATTATTGTGAAAACGTTATTGTGAGAAAAATATAAAATAAGAAGCAGAGGTGTGTTTTAATACAAAGTAGAACGATATCTGTTTGTCTGTCTGTCTGTCTGAAGCCCAAGATCTCGCAAACAACTGGACGGATTGCTTTTTTTAGAAGCGAAGCTACTCTATAATTTACAATGTATGTCCGTCAGTCTATCCGTAACACTATGGAGTAAATGAGATTTACTCAGCCGCTATAAAAGCAAGACCTCTGCGACTAAACTGTGAAAAAAATATACCATCAATAAACCATTTACGTATGTTATAAGAGTTACATGTAATGCATAACAGACATACTGTAAGGGATCCTAAGATTTATAGAACAATCTTTGTGTGTTGGCCACTGCAATTTCATTGAATTTCCATTATGGCTTCAAAACCGATTAATATCAGCTGGATTAGAACCAGTTCTCAGCCATTCTTAAAAATAATGTACAATATCGTATTACAGACAATTTTCCATGAACAATAGAATAAAAATCATAAAATTTATACCAGTTTTGTTAGACCGGGGCTTAAGTACCCATGAGCTAGCAAAATAAGTTTTAATCTAATAATTTTTCATTCTAATATCCGCGGAAAGCTGTCTATGTTACGATGCGATAATAGTTATTACTTCCATTGTATTATAAACAGCTTTCCGCGGTTATAGAATCTTAATGATTGTACATTTTTATATTCGTAGAAAGCTGAATATAATACGATGCTAGACATAGTTTTTTTGTATGGATGAGAACCAGTTCCTATCCACCAGATTCGAATGAATACGAGAAATAACTATTAAGTTTCTTTATCTTTTAAAATAAACAAATTGAATAAAGCTGTTTCTAAGATAAGTATGACATCACAGTGGATACACTAACAATACTAGTTCTTATCTTATTGTGATGCTATAGTGATAAACTTTAGAGGAACCACTTCTCCGGATGTGCTGAAAATGGATTGCCTATTTCTTCCCTAATTTCCAAAGTTGTACAACAGATAACCCAATTATTGCAAACGCTATTTTCAGCTACTTTGGTCAAAGGGAAAAGCGATATAATGTATATATATAAACGATTCAAAATTTGATCGTTTTTTGGAAGTTTAAAGCTTTTTTAGCTAGTAGTAAATATTGAGATAGGACGCGGAAGCTAGGTACACTTTCGGAAACTAAAATTCTCGGGCAATCAGGGATCTTTAGGGATAAGACAATGGAAGATAATTTGATATATACCCCCAATGATGATAAACAAAATTACCCCCTCTGAAAATAGAAATCATTTGTTGATACATTTGTAGGTTTTGACCAATTAAAATGAAAAAATGTATCCAAAGATTATGTAGATATGATAACTTTGGCTATGAATGTAATTTACAGTCCAATGTCCTCTCCCTCCCTGCAGGCACTAGTGTTCTGATAAACATTAAACCAATAAAGTCATATACTTTTTCCACTTTACAAATACTCTGATTTTTATTTATTTAACATAAGAGATACCGTCCCCCTCGAAAGTATAAAATAAATTGTCTTTTTAAAAGCAAAGCTTTTCTATTATATAATTAGGTCAGTCCGTCCGTATGTCAGTCCGTCCGGAACGGATAGCTTTTTTTGGTAATTTAGGCATGTTCGAATTGTCCTATCGATTTCAAACTTTGCATGGTGATTCCTGTAGTAGTTAGGTACGATTTAGAAAGCGTAGCAACTCTATAATCGTAGCCAGAATGTCCGTACGTCTATTTTAAACATGTTGTTTTTTTAAACTTTTCAACAACAATTTTATATGTGATAAAATCATCCAATCGATTACTGATTCCAATTACTATAAGGTAATTTTGGGCGAAGCATCTCTATAATCAAGTCCTAAAAATGTTAGTATGTCCTTAAACAGAAATCTGTATTTAAGAAATTTTGCAACAAATTTACATATAATTTTGTTAAAACTTATAGATTCTTATTTTGTATATTCAGTTCTGACTCACTACAAGAGTTAATGTTCTTCTGTCATAACGTTTCCGCTTTTATGAATGTTGTCTTCCTTGTTATGTGTGTATATCAACGCTTATTTTAAGGAAAAAGATAAGAATTTTTTACAAAAAATAAATAGTTTAATTCTTATCACTGTAACAGTTCAAGTTTTTTGTTGTTGTGAAAAGTATATTTTATTATCATAAAACAGTGAATATAATTATAAATATAAATATAAGTTCTATTTAACAAGGATGACAACATCCATAAAAGCGAAGCTCCTAAACGGTATGACTGACGAACATTAATCCTGTAGAGTGTCAAAACTGAATATACAAAATAACAAGGATGACAACATCCATAAAAGCGAAGCACTGAAACGGTATGACATACGAACATTAACTCTTGTAGAGTGTCAAAACTGAATATACAAAATAACAAGGATGACAACATCCACAAAAGCGAAGCACTGAAACGGTAGGACAAACGGACATTAACTCTTGTAGAGTGTCAAAACTGAATATACAAAATAACAAGGATGACAACATCCATAAAAGCTGAGCACTGAAACGGTAGGACAAACGGACATTAACACTTGTAGAGTGTCAAAACTGACAAAATTATGCGTAAATTTGTTGCAAAACTTCTTAAATACAGAATACTGTATAACCCTTACAGATCGGGCCCCAATTCCCACCTTAATAGATTGGGGGGGGGGGGGGGTCTTAATAGATCTCGGCTCCTGTTACAGTTAGAGACATAAAAATTTTTCTGGTGGTTCATGTGTATTTTTAGAGAAAATTACTTTTTCTAGTCATAGCGGTCAGACCGCTCCTTAGCCGCTTTTTAGCGGCCAATTTTGCAGCTAGGATGACCAAATTTTAGGACGAACTTTTATTTTTCATAACAAATAAAATACTTTTTCTGATCATCGCCGAAAAACGGCAAATAACGGAAACCGCCATTTTCGGCTGTTACGGCGGTAAAACGGCGGTTGGCGGCGCAAATTAATATTTTTATCTGTTTATTGTTGCTCAAGGATTTACCAAAAAAATTTATAGGTCTCTAGCTGTAATAGAAGCCACGATATTAATGATATATGTCTGTAGTAAAAGCCGGACAAAAATCGGTCATAAAGTCAGTCAGGGAGCGGTCAAACGGCCATAACACCACTTTTCTCAGAAGGTCATTGATATCTAAGTATTCACGAAAAAAAATTTTAGGTTTCTACCTTATACACAAAAGTCTTAATGTAGTTAAGATTTATTTAGCATTTTTTCTAAATTTGGTGCCACCTAACCGACTTTGACCGGACGCCACGACCGACACAGACCAGATATCCTTATAAGATCAACTCTTGCCGACGTATAATTACTAAACTTAAAAAGTCATGAAGTCACAACTCTCTATCTTACCTACAAAAAAATGACTCTGAAAAAACTAGAGGGGTGGGGGGGTCAATATAACCCCCCCCCCCCCCCGATCTGTAAGGGTTAAGGACAAACTAAAATTTTAGGGCTCGATTTATGAGATGCCTTGCTTATAATATTATACCTTATTGTAATTGGAATCAGTACTCAATCGGATAATTAGATCATATAAAAATTTGTTAATACATGTTTAAAATGGACGTACGGCCATTCTGGTAATGATTATAGAGTTGCTACGCTTTTTAAACTACTATAGCAATCACCATGCAAAGTTTGAAATCGATAGGACAATTCTAACTTGCCTAAATTAACAAAAAAAGCTATCTGTCTTGGATGGATGGACATACAGACAGACGAACGGACCGACCCTAATTATAGAAAAGCTTCGCTTTTAAAAATTATCTGTTAGATAGTTAACATAAATATTTATACATTTGCAGACTTGGGTATACACATTAGGGTGGGTCGATTTTGGAATTTCACATTAGTAGACATTGGCAAGGGTTACTGGGCCAATATAAAACCCTGTGAGACTTGAAAGAGGTTTTTTAATCCAAAAACAACGGGCGCGCGGGGGGTATAAAATGTGCCCGCCCCCTTATAAAACCAAAAATTGAAATTTCTTCAAACGCAGGCATGTTGCGTATACAAATGACCGCATTGAAATGCTGATTACAGACTTGAAAACCGTTTTGAAAAATATTGATTCAGTCTGAAATGATTTTCAAATAACCTATCAAAATGAACAATTTTGACTAAATCAGCTGTTTTTAGGTACTTAATGAGATTTTATTCGAACTAAGAGCAATATTTTTCAAAACGGTTTTCAGATTCGTAATCAGCATTTCAATGCGGTCATTTTGATATGCAACATGACTTTGTTTGAAGGAATCTAAATTTTTGGTTTTATAGGGGGGTGGGCACTTTTTATACCCCCCACGTGCCGGCAACCATAAGAGCCAAGTCACTTTTGAAACTTGAATGGGGCTTATCATACATATATATGACTTCCACAACTTATGATAACAGTAAAATCTAAAAAAAAGGGGGAAATGGGCCCACCCTAATAGACATGCTATGCTAATTTTATATTTTATTTTGTTCTATATCAATATTTCACAACAAGGATGACAAAATCCATAAAAAACAGAAGGAAGGACAAACGAAAAATAACTTTTGTAGAATGTCAGAGCCTACTAAGAACATTATTTTATAAGTCTAAACGAAATTGTACATTAATTTGTTGCAAAATAATGTAATTACAGGATAAAGTAAAAGGACATACTCTCATTTTTAGAATTTGATTATAAAGTTGCCTTGCTTTAAATACTTTACCATGTTGTCCTAAGAATCATTATTCCAAAAATCATATGAATAGGATTATACCATACAAAAAATGTTATAAAAGATGTAAGAACATTCTAGTAAAGATTATAGAGTTGCTACGCTTTCTAAATAGTCCCTAACTGTTATAGGAATCATCATGTAAAGTTTGAAATTGAATCTGTTACACTAAAAAAGCTCTTATAGATTACTGACTGAACCTAATTAAAGAAAAGCTTCCCTTTAAATAAAAAAATATTTATATGTGGGTGGGAAAACAAATATAGTTTAAAAATAAAGGTTGAGCAAAAAAAATGCGTAGATTTTAAAACTCAAATTGCACAGCTTGTGTTAACGGTAGAAAAAAGGTATGCATACCATTAGAACCACTATGAACTCTAGTATTTGGAAATATATAAAAACGATTCCTGTGGTACCCATAGTTTAAGAGCTACGTGTTAAAATGTCCCAACTGACTTAAAACTTGTCCTGCGAGTAAATCATTAAAGGTAAGTAAAGGGTTTGCAAAAAAATGCATACAATTTAAAATTTTAATAGTAGAAAAATATTATGCATATCGTTAAAATCACTATAAGCTTTATTGTAAGGAAATATAAGATCTATTCCTGTGCTATGCATAATTTATGAGCTACGTGGTAGAATGTCCAAACAGTTTTATTTTTCAACTTTTCTCATATTTTTAAAAATTTTCAACACAGCCCGAAACTACAAATAGGATAAAAATTGTATTAATAATTATAAAAATTAGAGCTTATAGCAATTCTACTGGTATCCATAAAATCCATATGGTAATTCTATAGGACAAACAAACATTAACACTTGTAGAGTGTCAGAAATAAATAACAGAATATAAATGTATAAAAAAAGTAAAAACTAAAATTTAAGTAATATTGTTGAAAAACTGCTGAAATACAGGATAATCTTTAAGGACGTACTTACATTTTTAGGACTTGATTATAGAGATGCTTCTCTTTTAACATTGTTCTTCGTTATCCAGTATTCCAAAAACCAGATCAATAGGATAATCATAACACATAAAAATTTTATTTTCAATAATTTGAAAATAAACATGTTTAAAATGGACGTACGGAGATTCTGGTAACGAATATAAAATCTGTAAATGATATGTAATATATTTATCATAACTAAACCGATTTAAAAATAAATCTTATCAAATACAGTTGCTACGCTTTCTAAGTTGTACCTACCTACTAAAGGAATCACCTTGCAAAGTTTTAAATCGATGGGACAATTCTAACCTGCCAAAATTGACGAAAAATCTATCCGTTCCGGATGGACGGACCGACCCTAATTAAAGAAAAGCTTCGCTTTTAAAAATCTGTAAATTTGAATAACAATATGACAATTCTAACTACTTAAATCTATAATACAAAGTAGAACGATGTCTGTCTGTCCGTCCTAAGCTTAAGATCTCAGTAACCACTGAACCGATTGGGCTCTACTCTTCAGAGAATATACCAACTGGTCCTGAGATGGTTTTAAGCTATTTTCTTGGGGGCTGGGACCCCGCCCCCCCCCGAATGAAAAATCAGGTTGATCAAACATCTTGGTGCAAAGTCCCTAGAGGCTTTATATATCCTTATATGTAAAGTAGTAAGCGTTTTTTGTCTGTACTGAAGGATCTCGCTAACTGCTGTTGGCTGTTTTGTTCTCCTTTACAGTGAAGCTCTTCAGGTCCTAGGAAGGTTTTAAACTATTTTGGGGGAGTGTGTCTTCACTTCCCTCCCCCCCAAAAATATCTTTTTTATCTTTTTGAAACTCAAATTTTAAATGGGATGAGGCCAACTTTTCCTCCTCTACCTTAAGTAAAGTGCCCCTAGATGCATATATGCTAGTATACATAGCATATATAGTATACATAGTACATATAGCAAAGCTTTCTGTCCCTATAGGTTGAAATCTTTATTTTCATCAAATCCTAAAAGGAATAGATTATTTCATCGTTGGATGGTTGTAAGATTAACTCCAGTGTTATTAATTTTATGATTTTATTTTACCATAAAAGCGAAGCACTGAAACGGTAGGACAAACGGACACTAACACTTGTATAGTGTCAGAACTGAATAATCAGAATATAAATGTATAAGAGTCGAAGCAAAATTGTAAGTAAATTTGTTGAAAAACTGCTTCATGCAGATTAATGTTTATGGACATACTTACATTTGTAGGATTTGTTTATAGAGTTGCTTCGCTTATAATAATTTGTTCTTTGTTGTCCCAGGAATCAATACACCAAAATTAGATCAAACGGATAATTAGATCACATAAAACATTGTTGTTAAAAAAGTAGAAAAATCAACATGTTAAAAATGGACGTACTGACATTCTGGTAATGATTATAGGGTTGCTATGCTTTCTAAATCGTACCTAACTACTATAGGAATCATCATGCAAAGTTTGAAATCGATAGGGCAATTCTAAGATGCCTACATTAACGAATAAAAGCTATCTATCTCGGACGGACGGACGGACCGACCCTAATTATAGAAAAGCTTCCCTTTTAATTACAATAACATAGCAGGGTGTGGAGTCTGAGCCTCTATCCCTGCCATGTAGGCAACACATGGAGAACTCCCTCACGGCGGCAGCCAACATCATCCCTTACATCTAGCAGCAAGCATAATAACATCTAGCAGCAAACATAATTACATCTAGCAGCAAACATAATTACATCTAGCAGCAAACATAATTACAAATCAGAATTAGATAAATAGGTTTAACAGATCTATATATATGTATTCATTTGACAAGGCCTAAAGAGCGTAGCCCCTCTATACCTACGAGGTCTGTCATTACTACATTTACATGTTTATTTTACATGCAAACACAAACAATCCTAAATTAATTACATATTTCCACATTATATGTTACTAGCGGTTTCGCCCCTAGCCTCTAGGGGCTTTGCCCCAAGAGGTTTGATCAAACCAATTTTTTGTAGGTATTTAGATTTTAAAGAATGGGGGGAGGGGGTATTTTTATTTTTTTTTGGGGGGGGGGTTGGGGGTGTCCCACCCCCCAAGAAAATAGTTATAAACCTTTCCGGGACCTATGAGAAGCTACCCTGTAAAGGAGAACCTGATCGGTTCAGCGGTTAGCGAGATCCTTCGCTACAAACAAACAAACAGACATACAGACATCGTTCTACTTTGAGATAATGGGAAGGAATTGTAAGTAATTGATAATCCTAATGAATCTACAAAATATTAACAAGCAAATCTTTATCCAGAGGAGCATAGCTACTCTATCATTTAGTCTGACCCGCAACATTTGTCTGAGATGCCTAGAATAATTATTTCTCGCATCATATCATAAACAGCTTTTAGCGGAAATAAAATATACAATTAAAAGATTAAAACTTGTTTTAATCTTGTAACTAAACTGGATATAATACAATGTTAGACCTAAATTTTTTTGGATGGCTGAGAACCGGTTCTAATTTACCAGACATTAATCGGTTTTGATTGAAACAGAATGTTGTTTAAAGGCCGCAAGGTTGTGATCAAACAGCCTGAATTGTACAGAAATCCTACTATTTTTTATGATGAATATTAATATTTGCAGATGGATAAGGATCCTGGTGGATCCACTCAGATGATGCCAGTGATACTGGAGCTAAAAGAAAGATTAGCTGGGAAATCTGTACAGGTAAACAATCAAACAACGATGACAATAGTCATAGAAGCTAAGCTCCTAAATCAGACTGTAGGACAAACAAACAGAAACAGTGTCAGAACTTAATAATCAGAGTATAAATTTATAGGACTTAATTATTGAGATACCTTGCTTATTATAGTGTATCTTGTTGTTATAGGAATCATCATTCCAAAAATCAAAAATTTTAAAAATTGGAAGATTTTCTTTTAAAATTTGGAACTTTTTTTATTTTTGCTAGTAGATTTTTTTAAATAAGTCCTATTTATAGTATATTATTTTTCGCGGTATTTTGCGGTTTTTTTTGCAGTTTTGTTACATTCACAGTTTTTTTATTTTTTGCGGTTTTTGTAATTTTGTGGTTTTGTAATATTCGCGGTTTTGTATCCACTCCCTTTAGCTCCAATAGGATCTGAGATATTAAGGTGGGGCATTGAAAGCCTCTTCCCCCCCCACCACCCCGACGGATAAAATAAAGGTGTGGCAAGTGGCCTGACTTTGGCATCTCGGGGCTAAAAAAAACTGGTTTTAATCTTATAATTGTACATTTTATATCCGCGGAAAGCCGTTTATAATACGATACGAGAAATAACTATTATAGCATTTTTCTTATGTTTTTTATTTTATAGGAAAGAAAAGAATCAGACACTGAAGATATTGGACATGAAATTGAAACTGTTGAAAGAAACTCTGTTTATGTGGAAGATGTAAGTTCTGCTTTTTAAGTTTAAAAAATGACAAAAATAACATATTTATGTTACTAATATATAAAGAATAGAGGGTGAAGGTTCAACTTTGAAAAAAAAATATTTTTATTTACTTCCCTTTATAGTTAGGTTAGGTTTAAAAAGCCTTTTGTGTGCTTTAGAGTTTAATTGGTAAAACAAAAATTCTTGAAGTGCAGAAACTAAAAAAATGGCATGTTCTAATTTGAACTAGAACTATAGAGCTACAGATTGAATTGGAATTGGAAAAGGGTCTATGGGCTTTGGTTATGTATACCATTGATCCCCTTTAGCCCCTATAGGCCCATTAGGTCACTTGAGGAGGAGGGAGTTGAATTTGATTACTAAATTTTTTATTTTAGATTTAAAAAGGAAACAGAAAAACATCCTGTTACTTTATTTAAGAATTTGATGTGTTTTTTGGAAGGTGGAAAACCCCAAACCCACTTAAAAGAAAAAATACACCCCCCCAAAAAATTTTTTTTTTCATTTTTTTGTAAGCCAAAAGTTATTGCAAAATAAATTTGTCTTCACTTTTCTGATAATATAGTTGTTATCTGTCTTGTGGTGGTTTTAAGCTAATTTATTAGGTGAAGGGACACTCTCAACCCCCCCCCCCAAACAAAAAAATCTTCAATCCAAATAATTTTGTTTTGTATAGAAAAAGAGACACCTTCACCACATCATTGGGCAAAAAAAATTTACCACCCAAAATATTGAGGCCTTTTGTAATTTTAAAATTGGTATTTGTGGTAAAAGTTGTGGCACATACAGGTATTAAGTAAAATTTACAGTTGTCGTAAAATAGTTATCATATACTATGCTGGTTATAACATGTATAAAAACAATTTGGAAGGGAGTTCCCTTCTTGTCTTGGGTCAAAGATGCTAGTAAATATTTTGAGTAGGGGAAATGCCTTCGACCATACAAATGCGCAGCTCATTACCTTACACAGTTAGGAAGTTCTCAGACAAAGGTAGTGCAATCAAAGGGTTATTGCCTATTGGAAGTTACTTAACCTTATATCCAGTATCACATCTCATTACATTGAAATGATGCTCTGAATTCTCTAGATGATCACTTAAAAATATAATGAGAATCCCGCCCTTACTTGGTGAGTTGGTGCTTCTATATTTCATATTTTATTTAACTTGATCTGTTATTAGTTGGAGAACCATGGTGAAATAAACAATGTTTCTGCAACATTCAGTACTGCAGAGGAGCAAGTTACATTTTTGAAGGTATTATTATCTATAATAGATAAAGATTTAATTTCATTTATGGAAACTTAAAAATATTTTTATTTAACATTTGTACATCAACGATGTTTTTTAATGAAAAACAGATTTGTGTTTCATACAAAAACATGCTTAAAGGAAGCCTGTAAGAAATACACCTAACTAACTGCTGAAAGATTGCCACAAGTAGACTCAGTATCCAAAATTTCAAGCCTCCAGCTTTAATAACCAAAAAATTATAGGCATGATCAAAATAACATTTTGGTTATGTGACAAGTTTTAAAGTTTCCCATTGCTCATGATAGAAATTTCAAATTTACTATGAAAATTGGTATTTCATTGAAATACGTATTTAGTTACAGGCAACCTAACTTTCTGTTGAAAATAAGCTTTTGATTTTGGTTCAAGGCAGCGTAATTTAACATTGAAATTTGACAAAGAGCAATGGAAAACTTTCAAGATTTACATACACTTAAAATTTTATTTTGAAATGCCTATAACTTTTTTTGTTATTTAAGCTAAAGACTTCAAATTTATGGCACTGTGTCTACCTGTGGCAGTCTTTGAGCAGTTAGATCTGTGTATTTCTTGCAGGCTTCCTTTAATGTAGAGAAAGTGTAAATCTTGAGAAAACTTGATTTTTAGCTTATCACATTTTAGAAAGATAAAAAATCTAGCAGCTCAGATTGTGGAACTGAAGATGGTAATGATGTTGATATGGTAAATATTTTTTTTGTTCCCTAACATATCCTAAAAATTAATACTTTTTATACTCCATGTAAAAATGCTTTTAAATTATTTAGCAACCTTAAATCTAATATTATGCATGCAATCAATAAAAATTATAAATTTCAATAACAATTAATTTCCTTAATTGTTTATAATTATTTTAGGCTAAGGAAGGATTCCTCACAAAAAGATGTCCATGGTAAGCATTTATAAAAACAAAACAAGAATTTTTTTTGTAATGTTGGGTTGTTTCTGTCTGTACTTCAGTAATGTATTTACTATTTATGAGTTTATATAAAAGGACTAAATTTAAATTTATTTTCCTAACTTTGTTATAAATATGAATATTTTTATGGTTATTTAATTTTTCTTGCTATGCAGAAAAACATTCAAATTTATTCAATGATATTATGAAAAGCATTTCACAAAATGAGTTTTTTCATTAAAACATTGTTGTCAAAACTATTCTTTAATTTTGCTTTCTTTTTCTTTTTAGATCTTTCTATCTCTTTTTTTAAAATTTTTTCTGAATGTTTAGCTTGTAATTTTAAACAGCTGCTAAGAAATAATTTTTTGTATTGCTACTGAAACTGTTTTTAGCCTTTTTTTAAGGGTATATCAAAAATATACTATGATACCAGTAAAATCATACTAAAGAGCTAAAAATACGTATAGGCCTCAAAATCACTATTTTGGGGGATTTAAAAGTGTATTTTTTACTAAGGACTGAGAAAGTTTTTAAAGACCAGAAGGTTTTTTTTCATTTTGGGGTAAAATTCTTAGCTTTTAGAGTGTTTAGAATCATAAATATTGTATTCTAGTATAGAGTAAAATTTCTTTTGATTTCATCTATCAAAATTCATTAAAAAATTAATTATTTATATATACATCAATGTATTACCATAAACATGTTTATGTTCTATTACCCATTAAAAAAAATAATGGCTGAAAGGGTTAAATATGTAAGAAAGGTTAAAAACAATTTAATTTATTATTGTCAAGAAGTTTTATTAATTTTGTTAGTGGGCTTAACTTATTATACTACAGGAAAAGAAATCTTTGTAAATAATTTTAGTTTTCTGAAGCTATGGCAATTGTTGACTGGGGCAAATTTGATGTTCTTGCTTCTTGATGTATGTTTGCCTGCCTGGGATTTCACAAACGACCTCATGATTACCACCAAGTACTGGATGAAGGCTAGTTTTGAGTGGGTAAAATCTTTTAATAAAATTATATCATGATGAAATGAAATATTATCTAAAGATGTGTACCTGCTAAATCTGAATCTAAACAAAAAAAAACATTATATATATGTAAATATTTGAAATTGCAATATTCAAATATCTTTTTTGTTCGTTTTAGAATGAATATGTAGAGTATACTCAGCAGACAGGAAACAATCAAATTATAATTTTTTCATATTTCAGCTAAATTTATCATTTTTTTGTAACTCAGTTTCTATAACTTATGTTGGTCCATTAGTCCATTCTCAGAGTGGGTTAAACTATTTTGTCATCAAATAATGAATTAGTAAAAATAATTTCATTAGAGGCTCTTTTATCTCTTGCCTGAAAATCCCCTTAGAAATCAAACCAAAAACACCTAAGATATGTGAAATAAGTTGTAAAATAAAACAAAACCAGCTTATAGCAGTTCTACATTAATGTTGTATGCTTAAACATGCTACATAATAAATGCCAAATGGAAATATTATTTAATATTTAACCTAATTATATCTAACCTATTAATAATAAGAATTTTTTTACTTCCCTCATCTTTTATATTGCCAGAGACAATATTAAAAAAAACAATTGTATAATTTGTTTACTTGACAAACAGAAGTTGCCAACTACACATACAAATATACAAAGTTTGGAAAAGAGCAGATGAATTCAGTTGGGTTTATTGTATCAGGTTCTTATCGTTTTTTATCTACAAACTTTATTTTACTTTATACAAATTTTGAAATTATTGTTATTAACTTATATCTTTTTTAGTTGTCATACTAGTCCTACCCAGCATTGCAATGATGATTGATCTTGTGTCGAAGAGAAAATGGAGTTTCAAAGACTTATTATTGGCATTTTTTTATCAGCTTGTGATGTTGTACAAGGTATATATGACTGAGAAACTTAAAATTTATTATGTCAATATTAAACTTGCAAATTCAAGGTTATTAATTTACTATATTGCATAACTAAACTTAATGCATGTGTTTTAAATGTGTTTTAATATTATATTAGAGAAAAATATTTGATGATTAAAAATATTCTGTCCATTATGTACACTAGCCTGTCCCAGATTTGAAAATTTTGTTAAAATTCTGACCACCAGCTAAAATATGGTTGATTTGTGCAAAAAAATGACCCTTGCAAAATATTTTTTTTCTGTAATTTTAAGGCCCACCTTATGGAGGTTAAATCATCATTCCTCAGTACTATGGCTTTATGGGGCTCCCATGAAACGCCTTGAGGAGTAGAATCAGGAAACTTTGTCCTTTTTAAAATATCTCATTCCTAGCCTTAGAAATGACTAAAAAACCACCATCCATTTTTTTAGAGTTTATTGAGAATTGTCCAATGTTTAGAGATTTTTTTAGTTTTTTTTGATCTTTTCTCAGGCTAGGAATGAGACATTTTATTTTTGAAACTGACAAAAGTTCCTGATTCTACTCCTCAAGGCCTTTCCTGGGAGCACTATGAAGACACAGTTTTGATGCAATGAATTTTTGACCTCCATTAGGAATGGCCTAAAAATTTCAAAGTGTTTGTACCATTGCAATTTTTGCATTACAGAAAAAATATTTTGCATGCATCATTTTTTTTGCATAAATCAACCATATTTTGGCTGGGGGCCAAAATTTTAACATAATTTTTTGAAATCTGGGATAGGCTAATGTACACAATTGAAAGTACCAATGTCTTTTGAAATATAAATATGTTCTTTTGCTTTTTTGCTCTGAGTTCTAACAGACTTGATTATTTAGATAATTAAAACTTGCATTTTTTAAATTTTCTCAAAATCCATTGAAATAGGATTCAATCATGAAATGCAGTTGAAACATTAAAGTAATATAGAGTGATAAATAGTTATGAAACCATTTTCCCTTTTTAAAGACCCATGACGTTGCAGAAGGTTGTTTTTAGCTAGAAATTTTGCTTTCTCACTTAGCTGCTAGAAAGCTCATAAGCTGTCATTGGAATAAGATTTGAAGGAACTTTACTAATTAATCAAAACCACCATATATTTTGGTATAAGGATTTAGGGGACCTTTATTATTAATTAAAGTCATGTGACCTAATGTACAAGAGTTAAAACAATTAAATCAAAAGATTTTAGTGTAAAACTATTTGTAAATAAGAGTATAAGAATAAGATATTGTTATCAACAACAAAAAATAAATGTTTTGCCTAGTTTTTGTAAATATTTAGAGCATATTTATCATTTAAAATCAATGCTATCTTTTCAAGAGTGTTTCCATTAATTTAATTGTGTTTTGTAAGCAAAACCTGTTTTTTATTATTTGTACTGTGTATTTTTATTTGAATATTTAATTCAAAGATAGCAATTTAAAAAAAAATAACCGAAGATGAATGTCGGAATTTTCTTACTAAACATATTAATGTATATATAATTAGAATAGTAAGACCTTGAAAATAAGCAAAAAAATATTATATGATAATTATCAGTAAATCTAACAGAATATAAACATAATTATTAAAAAGCTAGCTTCAAAAAATAATAATACATTTTTTATTCAAATATTATAGTACATTCTAACAAGGATGATGATATCAAGTTTAGCAACATTTAACAAATATGTCTTTCAAAAATCAGTTGATTTATTGCATGAAATATTGAAAATGTATATAGCAGTTTACAGATTTTTATGATTTTCAGGAATTTAAAATAATTACATTCATTTGGTAACTGTAAAAGCTGAGTATAGCATGTATAGTGTCATAGATGAGCTACAATTTGAAATAATTTACATATATTTATTAGGATGTAAAATCCTTTTATAAAAGGCAAATACATATTGATTTTAATTACAAATTCATTGAAAAAAAAATCCAGACTGTCTGATAGACAGACAAAATGAATTATAAAGTAGCTTCGCTACTAAATATGACATATACACAGACATGCGCACTGGTTCAGTTTACATTGCTATGGACAGTTAAAATATTTAGGAAAGTTGTAAGGAAGAAAGTTATCTATGTAGTACTAAGACAAAGATTTAAAAGCCTCCTAAAAAAAAGATATATATTTTTAAAAACAAATTAAATCTATAGTGCTGTTAACATGAACTTTAATATTGTTATTATAAAAAATGGAAATAATCTCTACTTTCCGAAATAATTGTACTCAAGACAGCTTGTAATGAAATTATTATCCAGATTTTTACGATTTTATAATTTTTTTGTATTTTAAAGTTAGTATGTTTTTCAACCTATTTTTTAAAAAATACACTATTCTAAGACATGAAGATAAATTTCGATTTTAGCAATCATTTTCAATTCATTTTGTCTAAAAAAATGTAGGTATGAGACAACTGAAAAAGTTTGAAAAAAAAGATTAAAACATTAGTTTTTTAAATAGGAGGAGTAGGGAATAATTCTTGGCCTTGTTTGAGTTATTGAGCGGGGCATAGTTTTTATTAAAGGAATTTTTGGGATGGTTAAGAAATAGGCGGAGTTTTAGATAGGTGAGTTTGGTTGAAGGCGAAGACAGAAAAAAACTGGGAGGAGATGAAAAAGTGGGGGGGGGGGGGGGGGGTTGGAAAAAGGTTGTGGATTTATTTTTGTCCTTGGTTGTGCAATTGCATGGGTGGAGATTTGGATTTTGAAATCTGTTAAAAAAATGGGTGGAGTTATTCCTGAGATGGGAAAAATGTTGATCTTTATGATAACCTGCTTTGTTTGGGTTTTAGGATGGAGGAAGAAATGGTGTTCTTTTTAAATAACCAAAAAAGTGAAAAAATGTGTACATTTTATTGATGAAACATGAAATGAAAACTACTTGGTATAAAATGTTGACTTATTTGAGATTTTTGGAAGTATAATTTGATGATGCAAACAATTGATTTGTGTTTAAGGATAAACTAAATATCAAAGAAGCTTAATCCTTTGAAATGTTAAATGTGTTTTAAAAGGTTTTTCTTGACAACGCCAAAATTATTTTTTTTTTACTTTATTAATTTTAATATATATGCATTATCTATAAAGGACAAACACAAATACATAATAAATTTTATAGTTAGGGTATTGTTTCTAAAAATGAAAAACCCTGTATAAAACTCAGCCATTTTAGAAACTAAGCTGTCAAATTTCTTGAGCAATGGGATTGTGTTGGTGTAGGTCTTTGCAATAGTTTTATATAGTCATGTACCCTTGCTCCCTCTATTCTCTAACTTTATTGTTGAAACTCGCATTAGTCAAATTTCAACTCAAAAGTTATAAATTTTGTGAAATTTCTCATGAGAGGCTGTTATGAAAAAAAGTGGAATGTATATGGAGATGTGATAAAGAAAAGGGGAAGGTTTTTCAATTCTTAATTCTTTATTTATATATTTACTCAAAAATCACAAAAAGAGTGGACATTTTACAATAATGTTTTCTTATTCCTTGGTGTAATATTTTTGAAGACTTTTTTAGAATTTTAACTTGATTCATTCAGTTGAGTGCTCAAATGTTTCAACCAATAATTATAATTTACAGGAGAGTTAATTTTGAGTATAATCTTTTGGGATATACATCCATTTATCAGCCATTGTCTTATCCCTTTCAATCCCTGATGATACCCATTTTACAACATCCCATACCTCAATAATAACAAAAGATTTATTGCTCTAGATGGTCATTCAGAAAACTAATTGTACAAATAAGAAAGAATTTTTTAGCTGACGAAGATATTGTCATGATTTGGTTGAAAACTGCCTACACTATTTTCCTCATTGGTATAATTAAGGAATTGTTCATCTAAACCTATTATGTTTATTGTCACCTCCACATTTCCTAACCCCTACTTTGCTATTTTGGGGATATTGGGATTTTGAATGTTCTTTTAAAACAGCAAAATAATTTATACACAAAGGTTTAATATTGAAGTTAAATAATCTAATTATATGTGCATAGAAACGTTTTAATTATCTCAGCTGTATTAAAATTGAATTGACATGTATTTTTAACACAAAATTGAAATTGTAAAAACACTTTTATCTACCCCTTTCAAGGGGTATGGCGGATTTCTCTTGAATTTGCTTGAAATTTGACACATTTTTAAACACTAAAAAGGATTTATTTTTGTAAAAAACTTGCATGTGTCAGACGCTTGTTGAAACACAAAAGTATTTTTGAATTAAAACTCAAAAATTGCTAGAACTTGAATGAAGCAAGTGAAATACATGATTGAAAACAGGATGCAATAAAAATCTAGATATTACTCAATGTTCCATGTTTTTTATTGTAAACAATAGTATGGTCTTACAATTTTTGTTACAATATTCTAAAAGAAAATATATCTATTTAGGGATTTCGGTGTTTTTTGAAGCCACAGGATGTTGAACAAAAGAAAAAATACCTAACAGATAAGGTAACTCTATTCAGTACAAAAAGAATTGTCAAATATCTTCAAAAAGCATATTAAGTATGGATATTTATCTATATATGATAACTGATCAGTAAAATAGATATCTTGATTCATGATAAACTAAGAAATGATTAGATTTTTATTATTTATGTAAAACAAATATTATGATGCTTAGTTGTCATACTATAAATCTTCAAATACAAAAATAAGCCTTATAAAAAACCTAACTACTGTTAAAATATTATGCCATAATCAGAAAATTTTAGATTTTGAGCTCTAATTTTAGATAAAATAGGAGTTACAATTTTAACCTCCTCCCATACCAAAATAAAATTCTGATAGAGGCAGACATAGCTAATTAATTATAAACGTTAAAAAAATAAATTGTTTTTAAATTTTTTGTTATTGAATTCAATAACAATTTATTTTCTTAACATTTATAATTAATAAGCTATGTGTGAATAGAATATATTATCAATATAATCTTTTTTATTTTAGATGTATGAAGTATGCATTGAATCAACAATGCAACTCTTTCTTCAAACTGGAATACTTTTGTTCAATGTTTTCCTTACAACTCCTGGCACTTATGAATTCCAGGATGACAGCAGTTATATCCTGGATATCATCAGCATCACCACATCCATATTTTCACTTCTCTGGGGCCTCAGCAGCTTCAAGATAAATGTGACTCAGAAAGAGCAAAGGATATTTGACAAGTTTGTACTAATGGTTAGGAGCTCAGTAGATATTATTGCAAGGTATGATCACTTTACCTTAAAATATTATCATCACTTATTTACTTCTATCCCTTTTTAGTGTGTTAAATATATGCATCAATAATCATAATGTCAGTCAGTAAGTAAAAAGACACTTACAGAAATGACAAACCATTAGTCCTTTGTTTTCTAAGGTTTCCAAATAAATGGATCAAAGAAGAAAAATTTATTTTGACACTTAATTAAGAGAAGGGGGAAATGAAACTCATCTTGTAAACACAAATATAATTACAATACAATAAAAGATGATTATGATTCTTTGGGATAATCCTACTTTAAGAGTGGAGATACCCGGTATCATATAAATTAACCCCCCCCCCTGGGGGTATCTTCAATTTTGACACCTGGTAAGTGTCAAAATGGATATCCCCCCGTATGCATCATTTTGGACATCTGATATATGTCAAAACGGACACCCCCCTCTATATTGACCCCCCCCCCCATATGTGTCGGTTTTGACACCCAGTAATTGTCAAAACCAACACATACAAGGGGGGGGGTGTCCGTTTTGACATTTACCAGATGTCAAAACCGACACATACGGGGGGGGGGGGTCAATATAGAGGGGGGTCAAAATGGACCCTATCAATATTTACCCTTTCATTGGGAGGTGTCCTTGTAGGTCCTTCATCGCGCGAATTTCCTCTCGACTAATATTCATCTTTAACCCCAAATCTATTTCAAAGAGGGGAAAGGGTTGGCTAGGAGTGGTTAATACCTTGTTTAGGACTAGATAGAAGTAGCAGGAGGCTCTGATCACATATAAAAGATGATTAAAATGATAAAAGTATAGGATAAAATAGTTTGGCCTTTGTTTATAAGTGTTTGTTATGTGTTTTTAATGCCTGTATGGTCATATTGTTATTTGACAAGTCTAAGTTTCCTTAAAACTTGGAGACATCTATGTGTGGATTTTTAAACTAAACAGATATTTTAACTTTTTCTTGATTTTACTCCCAATAGATGTAAGTCCCTAGATAGAGAATTAATACAGACCAATAGGTTAATAAAAAAACGTAATTTTTAACATTTTTTTGACTATACTTTTAAAGTAATGTAATGGCTATAGAATAACGGCCTTTTTTGCCGTTTTCAACGTTGTTTTAACGTTAAAATTGTCAAATTTAATGCTATTTTTAAGCTAATTTAATAGGTACAGATAAAAATCAGTTTTGAGAGAGTTTATAATGCTGTTTTCTTATCGTTTTTAGTGCCTTTTTTACGAAAGCAATAACTTTTTTCGTATTGCTTTGATATTAATAATATTTTTTGTGTGTACTAGGAACTACTTAAACTAACTATGTTTAAAAACTACCGAGTTAGGGCCATTCAAAGGGGGATCGTGATTTGAGGAGATATTTTTAGTGTCATTTAGTACCTATGGACAAACATCGCATAATTAAAGGATTTTAAAGTTAAAAATCGAGCACAAAGCATAAAATAGCGGCGATTCTCATTTGTTTGAGGAATCTACACAAAAATTTTCAGACTCCTATCTTTATTTTAAGTGGTTTTTTTGGCAAAAAAAGTTAACGTTAATTTTGTTGAAATTTAATTGATACGAAATTTAAATGTAAATAACCTACGGACAAACATCGCATAATTAAAATGTTTTAAAGTTAAAAATCGAGCACGAAGCATAAAAGAGCGGCGATTCTAATTTGTTTAAGGAATCTACACAAAAAATTCAGACTCCTATATTTATTTCAAGATAAAAATGGCTTCGCAACCGATAAATATCCGCTAGATTAGAATCGGTTCTCAGCCATACTGAAATGCATCATATTACAGACAATTTTCTCTTAATTAATAAATCTGTAATGAATAAGGCTAATTATATTAACAGGACTAATTGGTACCCAAACTTTTATAACCATTAGTAACCATTGGACTGTAAGTTACATTTGATACCCAAAGTTTTATAACCATTAGTAAACATTGGACTTTAAATTATATTGGGTACCCAAAGTATTATAACAATTTGTAAACATTGGACTGTATATTACACTTGGTACCCAAAGTTTTATAACCATTAGTAAACATTTCACTGTAAACTACACCTGGTACTCAAAGTTTTATAACTGATATCTTTACACCTAGTCTCATACAGGACTTACTCTAAATATTGTTTTATTTAGATATTAATTTTGATACAAAATTGTTTTTTTTTCTTTGTTAAATATATAATATAAAAAATTCTTTTATTGATTGATTGCTATTCTTTTATTGATTGATAGTTTATTTTGACCTAAAATATCTACAAAGACGACATTTTTCACACAACCTCTCCAAATCACACAAATCCGATGATAATACTTTTTGGACGGAACAGGGGTATAGGCGTTTAAACTGTTTTTAACCTATTTTTGAATGGATGGTCAAAAATATACTAGGATACCTATAGAATCAGACTGCAGAGCCCAAATTTGAATTAAGTCCCCAATAAACTTTTTTTGGGGGATTTAAAGGTTAATTTTTAATGTTGCTCTGGTGATTTTGACTAGAGCAAAAAGTCTTTTTTACTCGGGGTAATATTGTTGCTTTTAGAACAATTTATACAGGGCGTTTAAAAAAAAACTGCGTTTTCCAAATTTGGGAAACAACCATTAGGAGTACAAAAAAAATAATTATATGTCAATATTCTCTATAAAAATATGCATCAAAATTGTTACAGGTGTTTTTTAATATCTCTGAAAATAACGGCGCATTTTAAAGCATAAATATTTCAAAAGATGCGTATGATGCTTTTTTCTGGTAGAATTTTGTGCCTTAAGGTTGGTTTTCAAAAATTTATTCACTTGAAAACAACATCTTAAAGAAAGCCTGCAAGAAATACCACGCTTTAACTGCTGAAAGACTGCCACAAGTAGACCCAATACCCCAAATTTGAAGCCTTCAGCTTCTATAACTAAAAAGTTCTAGGCATTTCAAAATGACATTTTATATACAATGATAATTTTAAAAGAATCTCAATGCTAATGTTAGAAATTTTGAAATTAAACTACGTGGCCTAGAAACAAAATTATAAGCTTATTTTTGCCATAAATTTCGGTTGCCAGTAACTAATTATATTTTTACAATAAAAATACCCATTTTTATAGTCAAAATCATTAAAAGAAATTAAGTTTAACTTGCGTTGCACCGAGTGTACTGTAGCCAATCAGAAGGCTGAATCAGCTTAGCAACCAATCACAGCTGAGCTTGTTTTAGTTTTTCCCTTTGTTTCCGCTATGATTTTTGTTCACAAATGCAATTTAAATCGAATTTTTTTCATAGATTTTGACTATGAAATGTGGTGTTTTTATTGTAAATATGTAATCAGTTATTGGCAATCTAAATTTCTGACAAAGATAAGGTTATAATTTTATGTCTAGGCAACGTAATATATATAATATTTAATATTGTTTTTTCTTTTATGAGCATTGTAAATCTTTCAAAATTTTCATTGTACATGAAATGCTATTTTGAAATGCCTAGAACTTTTTTGTTATTGAAGCTGAAGGTTTTAAATTTGGGGTATTGGGTCTACTTGTGGCAGTCTTTCAGTAGTTAAAGCGTGGTATTTCTTGCAGGCGTCCTTTAATACGGCCAATACAATTTTCTACCAATTACACTAAAATTTCATTTAAAATTCCCTCACTGAAAACAAATATTCAGTTTTTCTTTTTGTATACTTAAGAAACATGACCTTAAAAATTGCTCATGTTTGTAAATCCCCACCCCTTATTTATTCCTATTATCCTTTAATTTCATTGACAGGTTAAGATATCAACTCATAACTTATCCATAATTTGTAATTAAATGCTTTAATAAAAAAAATTCAAACTTCAATAACTTTTTTGTCTTTAGAGATTTTTTAGTGAAATAAAAAAGAGTTTTTTTTTATTTTTACTATAACCTACATTATTAAAAAAGATTCTTTTACTGCAAATGCATCACAATCAAGAAATGTGAAAAAATGACAAATTGCAGTTTCTTAAAAATGCTTTTGTGAGGAGCTAAAAAGCATTTCACCTTTAAAACTCATTAGGGTACTTTTCTTATACCTTTTTCTAAATTAATATTGAAATTCTACGATTTTTTTTATACATAATAGAAGAGTTATTTTAATTTTTCTTGCACAACATTTTTCACATAAAGCATTTTTGGAAACTATGTACCTATCATAGAGGCCGTATTTTTAGAGATAATGAAAAACACCTGTTATAAATTTGATACAGAGAATAAGGACATATAATCGTTTTTTCTGAATTCCTTCTGGTTGTGTCAGAAAAACGGAAAACGCAGTTTTTTCTGAAACTCCGTGTATAATTCACTTTATATTGATACAATAAAAAAACATTACTCTGTTCAACGGAAATATTTTTTTTTCTAAAACAATTAATTTCATTGAAAAATCTAACATATACAATAAAACATATAATTCTGAAGTCTGAACCAATAACAAGTCTTCTTCCATTTCAATTCTTTACATTTCAAAAAAGAGTGTTTTCACAAAGTGACTTATTTCCAATGTAGTTAAATAATTTTTATTTAATTAAAATGAAAAGAATAAAAACCATACACATAAAAGATACATACTTTTAAAAGATATTTAAAAAAATAAGTTTGAATAATCTTATATTATATCATATTTGTATATGTGACAAAAATAAATTTGTTATATTGCATAAACATTTGTTGTCATCTTACAGCATCTTACACAATTTTAACCCTTTACAGCCAATTTTTATGTGTTTTAAATAAGTGATAGAAAACAAACATGATAATGTTAATTCATTGATATGTTGTAAAGAATTAACTTTTTAATGAATTAATTTAGATGAAATCAAAAGGCCTAATTTTACTCTATACCAGAATACAATATTTAGGAAACAAAACACTCTAAAAGCTATGAATTTTAACCAAATAAAAAAAGAACTTTTGCTCTGATCAAAAAGGACCCCAGCAACAGTAAAAATTATTTTTTAAATCCCCCCAAAAAAGTTTATTGGGGACTTAATTCAAATTTAGGCTCTGCAGTTTGATTCTACTGGTGTCATAGTATATTTTTTATACAGTATGACCCTCGAAAAAGTATTTTTTAGCATATGCAGCCCTTATTTCTCAATGAATCATTAAAAAATGTATATGTCCTTGTTCTCTATAGATTTCCACATAAGTAAATATACAAATTTTAATTCTACCTCCATTAACACCGGAGATTTTTATAGCCAAAGTTTTGAAAAAGTGACTGAGAAAAAGAATTTTTTTTGTTTCTCATAATTATTGGATGGTTATATTATGTTTTTCTGACAACCGAATAATGATACTCAAAGAAAAACAAGTTAACTAATTATTTCTTTTTTATTACTCCAAAAAATATCAATTTTTAATGGCAAAAAATACTACTAAATGAATTGATTATTTGCAAATTTTAGGTTATTTATTTACCCTTATTTATAAAAAGGGTTAATTATGACAGTTGCTCCGACATCTCAATCATTTATAGGGGGTTGACTAAGCTTTTAATACTAAAAAATCATTATGTTGAAATTTTATTTTCTTTATAACTTTTTTGTTATTAAAGTTAGGATTATGAAACAAAAACAATTTTCCTGCTTTATTCATAAAGATTTGCTTGTTTTTTTAATTTAAAACAATTTTGCCTAATAAGTAAGTTTTTCAAAATATCATTAAACTAAAAAGACTCAAAAAATATGTGTAAAAAATGCTTTTTTCTCAAAAACTAAATTTTTTATTTCGTTTTTGTATAAAGTTTTTGCTAGTAACAAAAATAAAAGGATTTCTACCTTAATTTTGCTAAAAAAGTCGTTTCATCTTAAAAGTTACTTTTTCCTCAGTCAATTTTTCAAAACTTTAGCTCTAAAAATCTCCGGTGTTAATGGAGGTAAAAAAATATTTTTATATCTACTTATGTGGAAATCTATAGAGAACAAGGACATATACATTTTATGATAATTCATTGAGAAATAAGGGCTGCAGATGCTAAAAAATACTTTTTCGAGGGTCATACTGTATATGTTTTAAAAATAGGTTAAAAGCAGTTTAAAGGAACTTATAACATTTTTACAAAAAAAAGCACTATTCTTTATAGTCAAAACCATTAAAAAAATTCAGTTTAATTTGCGTTGTATTGAGAGTACTGTAGCGTTAGAATACCAGCCTCTAGGATTTCCAGCCAATCAGAAGCCTGAGTGCGCGTAAAGTCTGCTGAACAACCAATAACAGCTGAGCATCTGTATTTCTTACAAAATTTAATATTGAAATTTTCTTTTAGTACAATGAAAATCTTTCAAAATTTTCATTGTACTAAAAGAATCATTTTGAAATGTCTGTAACTTTTTTGTTATTGCAGCTGGAGGCTACAAACTTTGGGTATTGGGTCTACTCACAACTATTAATTTTGACCCCCTATCTTTGAATTTGCACCCGGTATGCCTGAGTTTAGACCCCCTATGTATTGTTTATTACCTTTTGCTTGTTTTATCCTTTCAAAATGAAAAAAAATATTTGAAATTAGTCCATAAACAAAAAAGTTAGGTTTTTAGGGAGGTTGGGGGTCCCTCCCCCCCCTCCACAACTATTAATTTTGACCCCCTTTCTTTGAATTTGCACCCGGTATGCTTGAGTTTAGACCCCCTATGTATTGTTTATTACCTTTTGCTTGTTTTATCCTTTCAAAAGGAAAAAAAATTTGAAATTAGTCCATAAACACAAAGTTAGGTTTTAAGGGTAATTGGGTGTCCCTACCCCCCATTACAACTATTAATTTTGACCCCCTATCTTTAAATTTGCACCCGGTATGCTTGAGTTTAGACCCCCTATGTATTGTTTATTACCTTTTGCTTGTTTTATCCTTTCAAAAGGAAAAAAAATATTTGAAATTAGTCCATAAACAAAAAAGTTAGGTTTTTAGGGAGGTTAGGGGTCCCTCCCCCCCCTCACAACTATTCATTTTGACCCCCAATCTTTGAATTTGCACCCAGTATGCCTGAGTTTAGACCCCCTATGGATTGTTTATTACCTTTTGCTTATTTTATCCTTTAAAAAGGAAAAAGAAATTTTGAAATTAGTCCATAATAAAGTTAGGTTTTTAGGGAGGTTGGGGGTCCCTCCCCCCCCCCCCCCACCTGACCTCACAACTATTGCTTTGACCCCCTATCTTTAAAATTGTTGCATACCGGGGGGGGGGGGGGGTATATGTTTGACCCTTTATCTTTTTACCCCCTATCTTTAATTTTGTACCCTGTATGCTTTATATTGGACCCACTATGTATTGTTCATTACCCATTTGTCTATTTTAAGCCAAAAAAATTGGGGTGACCAAATTGATACATACGGGGTCCAAATTGATGCATACCGGGTGTCAAAATAGATGTATACCGGGGGGAAGGGGGGTATTTGTTTGACCATCTATCTTAAAGTGTTCACGAAGCTGGGAAAAAG
Organism: Acartia tonsa; assembly: GCF_053477335.1. Classification (NCBI taxonomy): domain Eukaryota; kingdom Metazoa; phylum Arthropoda; class Copepoda; order Calanoida; family Acartiidae; genus Acartia; species Acartia tonsa. The sequence continues at coordinate 27,241,393 of NC_137274.1, read as the reverse complement.
TTGATATATGTCATTGATTAATGTTTTTTAAGAGTACTATTTTTAGAATTAAGTCTTAAATACTTTAAAATTAAAAACTTTAAAAATAAATCAAACTTTAAAAAAACGAATTGATTCCCTTGAAAACATCATTGTATTTTGAGTTTTATTATACATATCTTAAAACCTATCAAAATCGACAAATAACAATCTTTTTGTTGAAGTTTACTTGCAAATTTAGAGTAGAATAAATTCTTTTGTTACATACATATTAAACTAAACAAAAAAGTTTGTAATTTCTTTTTACGGGGAGATTAAACGATTTCTACCGATAATCGCAAAGATATTACCAAATATGGGTATAAGGTCAGCTGATTTATAGTTGTTGATTGTGAACATAGCACCCTCATCCCTTCTCAATATTTACTACTTGCTAAAAAAGCTTCATCATACTGCAGAGCTAAAAATACGATTAGGCCCCCACATAATTGGGGGATTTTAAAGTTTTTACTATAGATTGAGAAAGTTTTTAGATATTATGGTTTTTTTTATTTTGGGGTAAAATTCTTGCTTAGATTATATTTGATTAATTAACTAAAATCTATAAAAGATATTTAAAAGAAACAATCTTTAAAACATGAATTAATTAAAGGTTTTTGCTATAAGCGTTTTCTGAGTACAGCCAGGTTGAATCAAATACACATACACACACACACACACAAACACTCCACAGAACTTGATTGTTTAATACTTCAAAACATGGAATAAGATAAAGAGCACACAAATTATATTCTTTTAATATTAATCTGTTATTTATGGATGTACATTAATTAAAGCAAGGCTTTTATCTTAATCCTAAACACAATGTAAAGATGGTTCCTGAGGTAATAAATCAAGTCAGTTAGCAATAAACCTATACAAAAAATGAAATAAAATAACATGTTTTTTCAGTTATGGGTATAAAATTATTTACTTTTTATAGCTATTGAAATTTTCCTGTACTGGTCCAAACTTACAACTTAAAATACACTGAAGGGACTGCGACTTTTACAATATTCAGTAATGTTTGGTTTCTATACTTCAACTTAACAAAATCTGTTGGTACCATTTGTACCAACAAAAAATAAGGAAGGGGGAACGGAGAATGGAAGAGGGAAACATGAATGGCCAATGTAAGTGAGTGAGTGTGTGTGTGTGTGAGTTAGGCTGCGGGCATATGTGGGCGTATAATGACAGTATTTAAATAAAATCGACACATTACAAGGATTATTTTACGATGATAAAATGCTTATTTTTATGTAAATAATATAGAAAGACTGCTATATTTTATGCTGAATATGTGCAGCAAATAATATTTGTTTATTCTATTTAAACATTTAAATTCTTAAATATCAGTCTTTCTACAGATTTAAACAACTTTTCTTTTGTCTTCATAGCAACGCTTACATATCGGAATTTAGTTAATCATTTTATAAAATGTAAGGAATTTTGGCATTAAGTTTTAAAGAAAGTTTGAAGAAAAATATTATTAGAGGTTTATTACCAAAATATAAGTATTGCTTTTTTTGTTTTTATCTGTAAGCGAAGAAATGGCTTATTTTCTTATAGTTTAATTTTTGCTCAAACTTTAACATTGATTTCATGCGGAATTGATATTGGCATTTTAAACTGATTTTTTTCTAACTTAGTTGAACTTTTAAAAGATAAACCAAAATTTGCAATCACTTTAATTTTGTTGGTGTCTAATTTGATGCATACCGGGTGTCCAAATTGATGCATACGGGGTGTCAAAATTGTTGCATACCGGGGGGGGGGAGGGGGGGGGGGTTTATATGTTTGACCCTTTATCTTTTTACCCCCTATCTTTAATTTTGTACCCTGTATGGTTTATTTTTGACCCACTAGGTATATAACGTTTTTGTACTATTATTAGTTTTTGAGCTATCCTCTAAAGTATACTCAAGTTCTAAAAATGCAGTTTTTTCATGAATTTTAAGTTTGATACTAGTTACACAAACCTTTTTAAAATTATATTGCTTAGCAATTAGGAGTTATATAATTATTTTATAAAGGTACAGGTACATTTGTATATTTTAAGTAATTTCAATTTTAGCTTAATTAAAAATTGTCTTTGAAATGCATATAGTTTGTAGTAAGAACCAAGGAGGGAGGGCGGAGTTTATACACTTATAGGAAATGAAATGCAGTATAAAATTAGTAGAAAAAGTGGTAGAAAAATGCTACGCATACCATTGGAAAGCTCATAACCTCTAGTTTTTATAAAGGTATATAACGTTTTTGTACTACTATTAGTTTTTGAGCTATCCTCTGAAGTATACACAAGTTTTAAAAATGCAGTTTTTTCTTGAATTTTAAGTTTGATACTTCTTACACAAAACTTTTAAAAACTATATTGCTTAGCACCTAGGAGTTATATATATTATTTTATATAGGTATATTTGTATATTTTAGGTACTTTCAATTTAAGCTTTGAAATGTGTATAGTTTTTAGTAAGAACCAAGAAGAGAGGGGGGAGTTTTTACACTAGTAAATGAAATGCAGTATAAAATTTTGCCCTGGTTGTTTTTGTTATAGTTATTGACCAGATTCTTTTTGTAAAATCTTTTATATGATTAAATTCACCAGTAAAACTCTAAAATTTAATTTTGGCACTTTCCTTCTAGGGGCTAATGGGGTAAAACAGCCCCCAAGACACTGAAATTATAAGATATGAGATTATTTTCAAAAACATTAAGTTAATTTTTTTAATGTTAACATTTTTGGACATTATTAATGTCAAGCTAATTTTTTTAATGTAAATTTTTTTTGACATATTTTAGCAAAGTAGTCACAAAAGATTTCATTTTGGCACTTTCATTCTTGGGGCTCCAAAACACTAAAATTTAAAGTTATGAGCCTATTTTTAAAGATATCAAGATAATTTTTTTAACTTAAAATTTATTCTCATAATTTAAATATGTAGCCATATGTTGCACTTTCCTTCTTGGGGCTTCCTAAAACATATTAAAATTATAAGTCAGTATCAGATTTTGCCCTGGCTGTTTTGGACTTGTTGTTATAGTTATTTTTTTTTAAGTTGGTTCTACGATGTGATTGGTTATAAGATATGAGATTATTTTTGAAGACATTAAGCTTATTTTTTTTAATGTAAACATTTTTCACATAATTGAACTAAGGAGTTATTACAGATTTCATTTTGGCACTTTCCTTCTAGAGTCTATTGGGGTAAAACACCTTTAACTAAAATACAAAAATTATGAGTTTTTCAAAGATTTCATGTTGAACTTTAATAAAAACTTATTTCAAATCATAGAAAAAAATAATTTAGTCCTTGAAAGAGGTGCCTAATTGAAATCTATAGTGATTATTTAGTTAAGTTATTTGAAGAAAAAAAGTTTTCATTAACAAAATCAGCCCAGTATTTTTAAAAATAAGCCCAGAACTTAAACTTTTAGTAGTTTTGGGGGAAGTTTTACCCACTAGCCACTAGAAGGAAAGTGTCAAACTTAATGTTTATTGATAAATAATTATATAAGATTACAAAAATAATCAGGTTAATAACTATACCAACTAGCCCAAACATCCAGAGCAAAATTTTATACTAAATTTCATTTCCTAAAAGTGTATAAACCCCCTTTCCTGTATTTTATAACTTAACAATTTGGGGTTGTTTTTTACCCCACTAGCCCCGAGAAAGAAAGTGTTAAAATGAAATCTTTAGTTGCAACATAGCTCAATTATGTGATAAAATTAACATTAAAAAATCAGCTTAATATCTCTAAAAAAACCTCAAGTCTTAAATTTTAGTGTTTTGGAGGATGAAATACCCCACTAGCCCCAAAAAGGAAAGTGCCAAAATGAAATCTTTAGTGGCTACCTAGCTAAATTATGCAAAAAAGGTTTACATTAAAAAAATAAGGTTTATAACTATAACAACAAGCCCAAAAACATCCAGGGCAAAATTTTATACTGCATTTCATTTCCTATAAGTGTATAAACTCTGCCCTCCCTCCTTGGTTCTTACTACAAACTATACGCATTTCAAAGACAATTTTTAATTAAGCTAAAATTGAAATTACCCAAAATATACAAATGTACCTTTATAAAATAGTTATATAACTCCTAAGTGCTAAGCAATAAAATTTTAAAAAGGTTTGTTTAACTAGTATCAAACTTAAAATTCATGAAAAAACTGCATTTTTAGAACTTGAGTATACTTTAGAGGATAGCTCAAAAACTAATAATAGTGCAAAAACGTTATATACCTTTATGAAAACTAGAGGTTATGACCTTCCAATGGTATGCCTAGCATTTTTCTACCACTTCTAGGTGCTTAGCAATGACATTTTTAAAATGTCTTTATATTTTTCGCATGCTTGCCCATGTGAATTTTAGGTTAAAAATAGCTAAACATTTTTTCCCGGATTTTCTCCCAAGAAGGAACGCTTTTGATTTCGTTTTTTGCATTTTTCATTAGTCTATATATGTATAAATCAGAATCTGTAATAATCTCAGATAGCCCCTTTCAAAAAACTGCTTTTTCCTTCCGGCGACCAGTGCAAATTAATATATACCGGGTCAAAATTGATGCATACCAGGTGTCAAAATAGATGCATACCCCCGGGGGGGTTTAATTTTTATGATACCGGGTATCTCCACTCCTAAACTAGGATGCTGCCTGATTCTTTATGTTTAACAATTTGAAAATTGTTTATATTTGTTATTTTTATAGGATTGCTATAATGATCAGCATTATAGTTTTCAGCCTTAGTTGGAGATATGGAGTTCTCATTGCAACTACTTCCATGTGCTTGATTGTGTTCATCATTCCTACACTGGCCACATTGTACAATGGTATACAATGCTGTAGTCACAAAACTTCTCTTGCTGACCATTCAATTCTGTTCATACCTGTACTATCATTTCAACCAGACGATGCTGATGAGAAAATCCAGAAGTCCAGAATGAAAAACAAAGGAATTGTGTCCATTCTCATTGTATTGATGTTGTCACTGCAATTTCTGATTACCCAAGAAGTCATTCCATTTATTCCACCAGACATGTGGTAAGATTATAACTTTTTTGCCAAATGGTCTCATTATTAGTAGAAAAGCTGCTTTATAATTCTAAATGTCTGTCTGTTAGACACAAAGTGGAGGAAAGATGAATTTCCTGGCCCCCTTGCCTAAAACCTAACCTAAACTAAATGTAAAAAATAATGTTGTTTTTAGGGGGGGGGGGATATAAAAAATTTAAAAATCAAAACAAAATATTTCTAAGAGGATAATTGCTTTTTTTGGTCCTATTTTCAAAATTTGGCATATCCTCTAAGAAATATTTTTTTTCAATTTGAAAATATTTCCCTATGTCTTTGGTTGTTTTTAGTCCAGTTTTTAAAGTTTGAGTGGGTAACACAGGGTGTTTCAAGAGAAATGTCTTTTTTAAAAACTTAATTATGCAGAGAAAAGAAAAATTGTAAAAATTGCTTTATATATTTGGAAAACCTGTTCTAGGGCACTTATGTTTTGAATAATAAAAACTGATTATTTTAATAAATTTAATGATTAAAAACTGCTTCTTTCAAAGTTCATATTTTGGAAGATTTATGGATTTAAAGTTTGTGCAAAAAAATTGCAATTCAAATTTTGCAGCTTGTCTTCACAGTAGAAAAATTATGCATACCATTAGAATCATCAAAAACTTTAATTTTTGGAAATACAAACATCATTTTTGTACTATTTGTAGTTTAGGAGTACGTTGACAAATTTGTGAGAAAAAGTTTTTAGTAAGTTGGATCATTTAACCACGTAGCTCCTATATATAGGGCGGAATTTTTTTTCTCTTGGGAAGGTGTTGGTACCCTCTACTAAAATAGCTATAAACCTTCCTGGAACCTATGAGAAGCTACCCTGTTAAGGAGAACTTGATTGGTTCTGCAGTTAGTGAGATCCTTTGGTACAAACAGACAAACAAATAGACAAACAAACATACAAACATACTTTTACTTTATACAAATATTAAAATATACTTTTGTTTTTAGATCCTTTTATTAAGTGTGTTGTTCTCAATTTAGAATAAATTGTTTTTGTTGTTAGGTGGAACTGTGCAGAGAGAGCCAGAAAGTTACTGTCTTTTCAGAAGATGGTATGGATGACAGTGGCCACATGTCTTGTGATATCTAGTATTGAATTTATTCAATACAAGAAGTTAAAGACATGCTGGATTAATTTCTTGTTTCTTGAAAAAAATGAGAACACCCCACAAGAACCAGTTGAAAACACTTCAGGTAAGTCAGGATAATAAGCTGCTTTTAATTAAAATCATCTGCATAGTTGGCCACAGAAACAAATTCCAGATTTTTTTCTGAAGACAATTTATTCATTGGTGGGGATGATGGGTTAAAGGTCTGGGAAAACATGGTCCTAACATTTCATTGCTACTATAGTATATAGCCATACTTACCTAACTTTACAAAGGTTGTTGATACTTTTTACCCCTCTGTTCTTTTTCTTTTTTCTTAAAATAAACCAAAAAAATAAGGACTTCCCAAGATCCCTTATTTCTTCAAATATAAACATTCATATAATATTCACTGCTTTGTTTAGATGAAAATGTTGGTGATACTACAAGCTGTAAAAATCTGAGAAGGTAAATATTTGTTTTAAAGCACATTAACACTTTATATCACAACAATATTTAAAAGAGATTATTTTGTTTAAAAACTACCCACAGAGCACACAAAAAAACATTCTGTTTTTATAAGTTTAATTGAAGAAAACATAACAATACAAGCAGTTTGACCCAGATTATATTGCAATTTGAACTAAGTTGAAGTTATTTGCGAACATATGTTATCATTATCAAAAATTATGTCTAAACTTTAAAGAATTATTTATTTTAGAATTCTTGTAAAAATAGCAGACATTGTTGCAGGTAATATTGAAATTGTTAACATCATAGAGAAAAATGCCTTGGTGATAATGGAAATAGTATTTTATTATAAATTTGTGCTGGCAATCAATAGTAATATTGTAGATTATATTGGCAGCTTTTGAAAAAGGGTTAGGTTGATATTCAACTCTAGTTATGTTTATGATGGGAAACTGGATGTAATATGGCACTAGATATTGTAATAGCTTTCCAGCCTGTAATTTTAGCATGCTTAAGAATAGCACATTTCTGGAATATTGCCGTTTTACTTTTTTTGGTATTCAACAAAATTTATCTTTAGGTCTTGTTCTTCTTGGTTTCATCATGACTGTGTTTATCCTGTCTCTAATAGCAGTGAACAAAGAAACTGGATTTGTCCAAGGAAACATGAATACAACAGAAATTACCAAATTAATTCAAAACATTGAAGCATCAATTGCCAGGTAATTATTTCAACATAAAACTTATATTACTATTATATTATTTTCTGCATTATTCACAATATTTGAGAAATTGTCAACAAAAAACTTATATTACTAGGGCTGCCAAAAAATTTTCTGTATAATTTCTGTTTAAAATATATTTTGTGTTTATTATTTGTCCATTTCATTTATATTTGATGTCTGATTTTAATATTCTTATAATCATAGCTTTCTCTATAATATTTAATTTTATGTTTCACCTTTTTGCTGTGTAAAAGATGATTTTACAGCAATACTTTGAAATAAGAGATCTCTAAAAGTATTAGAGCTAGAAAAATGTTAGAGACCTTGTTAGAAAGCTCCAATATATGTCAATTCAACTGTAATATGAACAAATTTGCATGATGAAAATGAAAGACAAAATAACACAATAAAGGAGGTTAGGTGAAAGTACTCTAGAAATAAAAGTAAAATTTGATCACCAATAGTAATTTAAAAATTTTCTACTATGGGAAGGTACTAATTCAATTTAGGGAAAGCATGTTCTGAACTCACCATAAGGTCCCAGTACATCCTGCATGTGTACCATTTCCACATTTTTTTTTTCTTATCTAACAAGCCTTTGGGTGGGGTGTGTATAGTAAAGTATGAAAATATAGGCAAATCTTATTTTTATAATATTAAGATGGCTCCATTTTTAATGTAAATTTAAGGTGTAAATAGTGCAATATATCAAAAAAATAGCAAGAACCATGTTTTATTTTGCATATTTGTCATACTTTAAATTGCTTGAATCATCTCAATTTTTGTTTATAAAAAAAAATATATATATTGTCCCTCATTTTGGTTAGCAAGATAAACATCTTTTATTGAATTTAACCAACATAAACACATATGCGCCCCACCCTGAGAGCTATTGAGCTGAGGTCTCCGATCTCCCATTGTTTTCACAGAAAATAACAAAGTTTTGGGTTTCAGATGTTTTTCTTTGAACATATCTTAACTTTTAAAAATTTAGGTTAAAGTCAGTCTGGCTATTTACAGGATCTTCTGGGATATACACAAAAAACACATATAAATATAAATTTAATTTAATATTTAGAAATGACAGTGTATGTAATCTTTTGGAAAACAAACCAGAGTCACTAGGAAAGTATTCTTATTTACAGCAAAAAAATATTATGTTATCAGAATGTTTCATTTGGAAACTATTCCCTGATATAAATTAAAATAGAAATTTACCACACAAAATGTTTGCATCCTTTAGGAGATTTTATGAGGCAAAATTAAAAATTATTAAATGGATTTTTTTGCCATATCATTTATAGTTTATTGTAATTTATATTATATTTATGGTGAAAACTACAAGGTGTTTTAAAAAAAAAACCTGCATTTTTCAGTTTTGGGAAACAACCAGTAGGAGTATGAAAAAAATGATTGTACAGGGTGCGCCATATATAACCAAACTTTTTCTAAATTGCAAACAAATGAACATTAAATCGTCATTTTTAAAGATTTTATTAAATTTTAAAAACTGGGAAGCAAAATAGGTATATGACTATTAGATCATTGAATAAAATCGCCTACCCGCCTCCTCAACTGCCGGCAGGCCCAGGTCAAAATTTACCTGCCCAAGCTGACAAAGTTCTCCTTGATAGTGGCAATGAGGGAGGTCTTTGTGGCATGGTGCATGCTTCAAAGTAGCCCCAGGCCCAAAAGTCCATTGAATGAAGATCAGCTGCCGGGAGGCCCCATTTCCTTAGAAACATGAGTAACCGCAGGATCAAAATTCACCCAACTTTCAAGCTACCCTTTGACACGGAGGCCTTTATTTGGACCACAGTTGGGCTAAAACGATGTTTTATACCTTTTTAGAAATGGCATGAAGATTCAGCCTTGATTTCAGTCCATAGTCTATAGTCTAAAATGAGTTTTTAAGTTCCATATGGGTCTCTTACGTTGAGAAACAAGAAATTTTCATGATTTTTGACGTTTTTGACATCTCTAAATCTGTCACGCTTCACTTTGCCAGAGTACTACAGCCAAGCCACAGATTTAAGATCAGGCATTTTAACCATACATTTACCTTTCACCACGGCCGCATTTTTAGAGATATCTAAAAAAAATGGTATTTACATTTTTACAGAGAATATGGAGCTATAATTATTTTTTTCATGCTCCTTCTGGTTCATTTCAAAATCTGGAAAACGCAGTTTATTGAAACACCTTGTAGATTTGAGGGAAAACACCTTGTATCGATTTAAAATTTATGTGTGCAAACAGGGGAATTCCAAGATTTATACAGTTAGGGAGTTGAATCCATTTTTATAGAAGCAGAAGTATAATCTATGATTATGGTTTGGACCCTCTAAAACTGTAATCTACCCTTCCACTTTCCCCTCTCTTGGTGAAGATATCTTCAACGCCGATACGATTTTTGAAATATAAGATTCCACTTTTGTCTCTCTTGTTGAAGATATCTTCACCAAGAGAGGCAAAAGTGGAATCTTAAATTTCAAAAATCGTATCGGCGTCAAAGATATCTTCCCCAAGAGAGGGGAAAGTAGAATCTTACATTTCAAAAATCGTATCGGCGTTGAAGATATCTTCACCAAGAGAAGGGAAAGTGGAAAGGTAGATTACAGTTTTAGAGGGTCCAAACCATAATCATAGATTATATTTCTGCTTCTATAAAAATGGATTCAACTCCCTAACTGTTATATATTTGACTAGCTGCTCTGTATGATATCCTAAAATATAAATCTATCTTGACTTTGTAAACTAACATTAGCCAAATATAAAGCTTGGAAATGTAAAATTTTATTACAAAAAAGCTTTTCCATTTTACGTCTACAAAAATACTCATATTATTAGTTGTATCTACTCTCCATGAAATTATCAACAGTGCCAGCACCAATTATAGGAAACCAGATAACAAATTTGAATGGGCAGAGAAAATTTTTTCAAGATGCAGACCAAAACACAAAATGTGGACACAAACAGGGCAAGTTTATATTTTTTATTAGCAAAACTACTCAATCTATCACTTTGAAAATGAACATCCAATTTACACATTATTTAATCCATTTGTTTGTCAGTTAAGCTATGACAGTCATTTTACAGGGAAAATATGATTTACACAGCTAATTATACATAATAAAATAAGGCAAGCAGTTATTGCACAGAAAATAAATTTTAAATTAGAAAAATGCCAATAAAAAACTTTGAATCATTATAAAATTATTTAGGAATGATGTGAAAATTTTGACAGCATTTCATACAACAATTGATGTATGCAGATCAATTAAAGATTGTACTCGTTTATTTCCTTCTGTGCGAGGTAATAGTTGATTTAAATTTGCTACATTGTGGATTTGTTACCTAGATGCTTCCCTCATAGTTAATGGGAAGTCCAACTCCTATAAATATAGAATCGATCTTAAAGCCCAGTTCTACCTTTTTTTCCACATGTCAACCTAAACATGTACAATAACAAGTACATTTATAAAATTGGTTGACCTCAAGCTTCTAAAGATCACCAAAGTCTTTTGTGAAATAGGTATTTGAGATTTTATCTAAAAATTTATCTAAAATTTCTCAAATTCGCCCCATAGTGATGTAATTAATTGTTCTTGTATACAAGAAAATAGCTTAAAATCACTACAGGACCAGTAAGTATATTCCCTGTAGAGTAGAACCTAATCAGCTCAGTGGTTACCAAGATACCAAGCTTCTGATTAACAGCTATTGTTCTATTATGTATTATAGAATATTAGATGCGCTTTTAGATTCTACGCAGGAAATGGCTTAAAACACTCCCATGAATTAACTCTAAAACCATCACAACTGTGATTGGTTTTTGAGCAGATATAGCCTTTTGATTAACAGAATTCTAACAGAAGTAAGAGCGGTGTATTTCTTGCAGCCTCACTTTAAGTAACATTCAGTAGACAATAAACCCTCAACTAATTATTCATGTCATTCATTTGACAAATCAGCGGTATGTACCATTTTCATGTATCTTTATAACCCCTTTTACTCATCCAGGATAAAATTAGGTTACCAGTGCATCACAATGTAGAAAACTTTCTTTAATTAATCAATAGAAAAATCGCCCTTAGAACTTTGTCATCCCTTCCCCTATAGTATTATCTGCCACCTAGATTCAAGTTAACAGATTAGGGTCCTTATATTGTTTATTACATAAATATCACAGTAGAGTTTCAATACATGAAATGATATTTTCTTGGAAAAAATATTTTTAGAACCAGCCATAATAATTTTCTTAGACATAAATAATTTTGTCTGCTAGAAATTGTGTTTATTATTTTTATAGATTTTTGTCTGCTAGGATCATAACAATTTCGGTATTAAATGCAAAAGTATTCAAAGTCTCCAAAATCTTGCTAAATCTTTCATGATCACTTTCAACTGGCCCCTTTATTTGATCCATTGTAGCCTCCCTTACTACCTGGAAAAATGCACTAATAAATATAGGTTGGTTGTCCAACCAAATGATGCAGATTACAACATTTAAGCATGCTTAACCCTTACAGATCGGGCCCCAATTTCCACCTTAATAGATCAGGGGGGGGTCATATTGACCCCCCCCTCTATCTCGGCTTTTGTTACAGATAGAGACGTAAATTTTTTTTTCTGGTGGTTCATGTGTATTTTTAGAGAAAATTACTTTTTCTAGTCATAACGGTCAGGTCGCTCCTTAGCCGCCAGCTGCTAAATTTTAGAACAGCTGTAGAGCGGCCAATTTTGTAGCTAGGATGACCAAATTTTAGGACGAACTTTAATTTTTCATAACAAAAAAATTACTTTTTCTGATCATCGCCGAAAAATGGCAAATAACGGAAACCGACATTTTCGGCGGTTACAGCAGTAAAACGGTGGTTGACGGCGCCAATTAATATTTTATCTGTTTATTGTTGCTTAAGGATTTACCAAAAAAATTTATAGGTCTCTAGCTGTAATAGAAGCCACGATATTCATGATATATGTCTGTAGGAAAAGCCGGACAAAAATCGGTCATAAAGTCGGTCAGGGTGTGGTCAAATGGTCATAACACCACTTTTCTCATTAGATCATTGATATCTCAGTATTCACCAAAAAAAATTTTAGGTTTCTACCTTATTCACAAAAGTCATAATGTATAAATCAAGATTTATTTAGAATTTTTTAAAATTTTGGTGCTACCCAACTGACTTTGACCGGACACCACGGCCAACACAGACCAGATATCCTAATAAAAACAACTCTTGCCAACGTATAATTACTAAACTTAAAAAGTCATGAAGTCACAACTCTCTATCTTAACTACAAAAAAAAATGGCATTGAAAAAACTAGAGGAGGGGGGGGGTCAATATTACCCCCCCCCCCTCCCCGATCTGTAAGGGTTAAAATGTAAAAACTATAAAATTTTCTATAATATATTTCAGATGATTGTAGAAAGTATCTTTCCCAATGTATCAACTTATTTGATACTGTGGTAATGGTTTACAAAGAAGATATAAACATACAAGATGAAGAAGGTGAAATTTATTAATACAATAAATGATTTTATATACATTTTAAATTTGGTAAAAATCACAAGATTCATTATTAAAATAAAATGTTTATAATCAGGAAGAACACCTCTTGTAAAGGCTGGTGGTGATCCTCATTTTGTGTTGAAAATTAAACAGGATGGTGGTGATTTTGGACAAAGTCAATGTGGAGGTATAACTATTTTTATAAAAATATTTTATTTGTGTTAGTTTTAAAGCACACACATACACTGCGTTTTCCAGTTTTGGGAATCACCCAGAAGGAGCATGAAAAAAATAATTATAGGTCCATATTCTGTGTAAAAATGTACATAACTTTTACCTTAGGTTTTTTTTCGATATCTCTAAAAATGCGGCTGTGCTGATAGGTACATGTAGGGTAAAAATGCCTGATGATAAAACTATGATAACAATTATAATCAAATAACACATTTATTTTGCAACAAATCGGTTGTAAATTACAATATCAAAGAAATAAAAGGTTAAATCAATGTCCCCATTTTAGGTTTTTTACATATTTCTTTTTTTGCTACATGCAGAGAGCTTTTTAGGTTCTTCAGAATTTAGTTTTTCTATTTCTCTATGGCAAAGTCATTTTTAGTAGGGAATCTCTTACAATACTGTGCGCATTGAAGAATAAAACAAAAAACTTTTTATTTCATATCAATATCTTTAAAAATAACTAAGTTATCTTGATTCAAAATTGTCGTTAAAAGGCTTTTTCTTTAATTACTCGTTATGTGAGTTAATATGTCATACATCAATCAAAGGGGATTAAGAGATTAAAGGGGGAGGAGTGAGGAACGAACATGGGTTTTATTTTAATACTAGCAAATTGAATCATAATTAAAGCAAGAATAAAGTTAATAATTTGTTCTGTAAAAATAAGCATTTTTAAATTAAATTTTAAATGTAATTATTAGAATATTTCGTTGAGCATGCTATAATATGGTTTTCAAGTCAAAAGAAGAATTTAGTTGAACGTTATAGCCCTAAGTTCTACAAGAATAAAGTAACACATATACATTTTGAATTCTTTAAGCTCTAAAAAAAGTGTTATTGTTTTAAGAGATATTAAAAAACACCTTTTATTAAATTAATCCATACTTTTATAGAGAATAAGAATATATAATTATTTTTTCATACTCCTACTGGTTATTTCCCAAAACCGGAAAACGCAGTTTTATTTGAACCACCATTTTGAAGCAAAATGAAATAATTAATTATTTTTTTTTTAGCATCTGAAGTAAGCTACAAGACAGGAGGTAAATGTACAATAATACAACTTTAATAAATAAGTTTTTTCTAAAACAAATTTGGACTGAAAATAAAAATGAACCAGGATACAACAAATGAACATTGGCATATTTCAAGTAACAATGCAATTAACAATCAACAATATCTAGAATTCTAAACAAGTAAATCTGTTCCAATTCCTCTTTCAATTATAAGATTCTATTGCACTAAAGTCTGATGAAACTTTAAAGAAATCATTCCTTATTACAGCCTGGCTATTAATATAATACTTTTTTTACAGCTTTGTTTGCAGCAGCTAAACTTGGAGACAATATAGAAGTAAAGAATATATTGAATAATGGTCATTCTTCTGTTGATGAAACTAACTCTGATGGTAATATTTATTAGACAGAGTAAAGAAATTGCAGTTCCAGAAGCTGTTACATTAAGATTAGTTAAAATCATATTCATTATCTATTAAATAATGTGACAATTTAAATTGGTTTATCTATCTAGCTATACAACTATACATCTACCTTTCAAATTATCTATCTATCTAGAGTGTGTGCAAAAAAAGCGGACATTTTGAAAAATAAAATTGCGCAGCTTGTGATAATAGTTTAAGCATACCGTTAGAACAGCTATGACCTCTATTTTTGGAAATAGATTGTTTCCTGTGCTATGCATTGTTAGGGAGCTACGTGGTAAAATGTCCCAACAGACATAAAAACTTGACTTGCAAGTATATTAGAAAATATTATTGAAAAATAAAATTGCGCAACTTGTGTTAATAGTATAAAAATTTTACGCATCTATCTATCTATCTATCTTTCTATCTATCTATCTATCTATCTATCTATCTATCTATCTATCTATCTATCTATCTATCTATCTATCTATCTATCTATCTATCTATCTATCTATATATCTATCTATATATCTATTTAGCTATCTATCTATCTATATATCCATCTATCTATCTATCTATATATCCATCTATTTATCTATTTATATATTAGGGTGGGTCGATTTTGGACATTTTTTTTCTGAGGCCAAAGCGGGGATCTGCACTCAATTTATATAGATATAATACACCTCTGGATGATTTAAAATTTATCCTAAGTCTTAAAACCGCTGACGACCAGACATTCAATTGTATAGCTATTTGTAAATGGGAGTCAAAAATTTATTGACTCAGAACTATGGCTTCATGGTGCTCCCTGGAAATGCCTTGAGGAGCTGAGTCAGGAACTTTTGTCCGTTTCAAAAAATCTCGTTCCTAGCCTGAGAAAATCTAAAAAACCTCTACAAATTGGACAATTCTCAATAAACCTTAAAAATTTTTGTTTTTTTAGTGATTTCTAAGGCTAGGAACGAGATATTTTGAAACGGACAAAAGTTCCTGATTCAGCTCCTCAAGGCCTTTCCAGGGAGCACCATGAAGCCATAGTTCTGATTCAAAAAAAAATTTGAATGTCGTCTTTGCATACTAATAAGTAATGAATTATATTTTTAAGTGGTCGTGTTCTAAAACTCATTTTTTTAAAATTCTTTTTCGGTCAGAAATGTTTTTAAGGTTAATTTTATCTGTTGCATATCCCCGCTTTGTCTAATTCCGATATGAACCCACCCTATTATATATATCTAACTATTTACCTATATTATGAACTTGAGTATTAGCTAGGGGCCAAACTAATGGCAGTACAGACTTTCAATGCACAAAAATATAATTGACATTAGAAGGCAAACTAAAAATTTCCATTAATCAAGAATCTGAGGTTTCCTTAAGTAAGCATTATAGTAAAAATAAGCATAGTACTGGTCTTTTTTGTTTATTGTTTATGTATAGCTTGCTCCAAATGCACATAAAAACCTTATCAATATCAGATTTTTGGTGGCCTACAATACCAGTTTTTAAAGTGTCTGGAGTAAATATCTATCTGTACCTATCTATCTATATTTATATCTATATATCTAATTATCTTTCTGTCTATCTTACTATCTTTCTATCTATCTATATCTATCTATCCATATACCTCTTTCTGTATATCTATAACTGTACTCTGAGCTAAAGAATATATAATGTAACTAATATATTTATATCTAGGAGCTACCAGTCTTATTTGGGCAGCAGGGCATGGAAACACAGAAACAGTCCGACTACTTCAAGAATATGGAGCCAATGTGAACCATATAAATAATATTGGTTAGTTACATAATTTAATTATACTATATGTGAACTATAAAAATAATTAGGGTTAGTTACATAATATTATCATACTACATATCTAGTATATCTTTAGTACATTCTATCTATCTATCTATATATATATCTATCTCTGCAACATCTCTCTGTATATCTATAACTGAACTCTGAGCTAAAGAATATATAATGTAACTAATATATTTATATCTAGGAAGGACCAGTCTTATGTATGCAGCACAGTATGGAAACACAGATATAGTCACACTTCTTCAAGAACATGGAGCCGATGTCAACATTAAAGATAATGAAGGTTAGTTACATAATATTATTATACCATATATTGTATCTATAATATATTTCATGTAAATATTGACGTTGCAATAAGTATTATTATCTTATTTAGTTCATTAATAGTTCTAATTGCTATTTAACTGTTTAATTATCTATCCATTTATCTTATTATCTTTCTGTATATTATATCTCTCTATCCATTTATCTTTCTTTATAATGAACTAGCGGCTTCGCCCCTAGCCTCTAGGGGCTTTGCCACAAGAGATAATTTTAAAAAAAGAAAAAAAGTGGTGGTGCAGCACCAATGCCTTTATTACATGCATCAGCAAAAGGATGGAAGGGGAATTTTTTTTGTTTTTTTTGGGGTTTGGGGTGTCCCGGCCACACTCATGAAAATAGCCTGAAACCATCACAGGACCATCTGATATATTCCCTGAAGAGTAGAATCCAATCGGTTCAGTGGATACCAAGATCTTACAGGATGGGCGGACAGACACACATCTTGCTACTTTGTATTATAGATTAAAAACTCATGAATGTGTTTCTTAAAATTTGAATTTATTTTGTATTATTAATAGTTTAACGCACTCTCTCTCACTCTTCCTCTCCCTCTCTCTCTCTTTCCCTCCCCCCTCTCTCTCTCTCTCTCTCTCTCTCTCTCTTTCTCTCTCTCTCTCTATCTATCTCTCTCTCTCTCTCTCTCTCTCTCTCTCTCTCTCTCTCACTTTTCTTCTCCCTTTCTCTCTCTCTCCCTTTCTCTCTATCTCTCTATCTCTCTGTCTCTCTCTCTATCTCTCTCTCTCTCTCTCTCTCTCTCTCTCTCTCTCTCTCTCTTCTCTCTCTCTCTCTCTCTCTCTCTCTCTCTCTCTCTCTCTCTCTCTCTCTCTCTTCTCTCTCTCTCTCTCTCTCTCTCTCTCTCTCTCTCTCTCTCTCTCTCTCTATTTCTTTCTCTCTCTCTCTCTCTCTCTCTCTCACTTTTCTTCTCCCTTTCTCTCTCTCTTTCTCTCTCGCTTATACTCTTCCTCTCTCTATCTCTAAAACTATGCAATATTATGACATATCAACAATATTAGCAATGTTTATTGACATTATGACTAGACGCACATATGATAAACAAAGTTTGACAGGGTAATCATCTATACATTAAATAATAATAAATATCATAGGTTTGACAGCTCTAGATTATGCTCTAGTTTGGGGACATGAAGAACTAGCAGAAATACTTAGAGAACATGGTAAGCTTATTCAATAATTCTATATTTATAAGTGTAGCTATCCTAACATTTAATTTGTCTTTTAATGAATTCTTTATATTGGTCAATTATATTAAGTACATCTTTGCATTAAAGTAAAAAAATATTAAAACAATGATATCAAAGTATATATATAATATATATACTATAGTCTTTACCTTTATTCTTGTATCTAAGTCTGTTAGTTTTTTAAATGTTTGATAAGAACATTATATGTGTTTGGCTATAACTATGTCAAAAATACAAACAGACCTTTTTTAACCTAAGATGCTGAAACAGTTTCTTTACAATCTCAATTATAAGTTCTTTCTATTTCAAGTAAAATTTTATGCAAATACTAAAAAATAATCAAAATTAGGTGTCAGTTTTATATATAGAAAAATATATTTCTATTATTTCTCTCTTATTTTAAGATTGATTCTTTTCAATTAATTTTTAAAGTGATTTATGCATTGATTATTATATAATATAATATTATGTAGATATTGATTGTATTTCAAAATTGATTATTTGAGCTTGTAAAGACACTGTTTCAGAAAAGGCCTATTCTTTAAGCATTTATGTAAAGACTTTGTACTTTAAAAAAAACATCAAATATCCTGGAGTGATATATATTTTTGTTTAAAGTAAAATGAAAATCATTATTTTCTTTAACTCATTTCTTCCTATTATTGTATAACCTCATTAACTACTAAACAAGTTTAGTTAAAAAATTTAGGAAAACTTAACATTATTTGATGCATAAAGCTAGCAATTCAATAAAAAAAAATTAGATGATTAAAACATTATTTTTTTCAGGAGGAAAGTGTAACAATGTGTGCTAGTCTTACTTACAACAAGGTAAAACAATTAAATAAATCATTATGAAAATAAGGTTGATTAATCTAGTAATTGCTATGTGTTTACTTGCTTATTATCTAACTATATCATAAATGTATTCCTATTATAATTCTTAATTCTAAATCTATAACTATTTATATGTATATGGCAGAAGATGTTTACCTTTCTATCTCTATTTAACCCTTAACGGTCGGGGGGGGGCGTTGAACACCCCCCCATCCGGTTTTTTCTATCTCATTTTCTGTGTGTGAAAGATAAAGAGCCCAAACTGCTTGACTTTTTAAGTGTGGGTATGAGACATAACTGAGAGTTGAAATTTTTTGAATATCTCCATCCTGGCGGGCACAGGATGCCAGCAAACCTGGCAGGGTCGTCCAGGTAGAGCTAAAATATTTTTTTTACTTAAACAAAGCATTTTATCTTACCAAAATACTAAAATATTCTCTAGTAGTACATCTTCATATTAAATACAGGTGTTCAAGTCAATTTTAGGTTTCAGGTATGATCCTGCAGGTACTGATCCTCCAGGTTTCCAGAAATATTTAAAAGGCTCCTGTGGCCGCAATTTTTGACTTAGAGACTTCAAATTTCGAACTTATGATTATCTTACATGTCTACATAATGTATTAAAATTTTATAAAGATCCGCCGCCGTTTTCCCGCCGACCGCCGACTGCGGCGGCTGGCAGCTGCCAAGTACAGCTGCGGCCGCTGAAATTATATTTTGATATTTCAAATATAAAATTTACATAAAGATAAACATTTTCTGCAAAAAAAATTTTGTTCTAGCTTTAAAAATAATAAAATTACAGCCGTTTGAAATTTATAAGTAAAAAAGGACCTAAAAACAAAGGTTGTTAAATAAAAGGGTGAAGGAAGCGAAAATTGACCTTGAATTACTTAAGGTCGGAAATTTATCATAACACAGGGGACTTGCACAAAAAATTTTAGCCCTCTAGCTCTAATAGGAACTGAGATAATAGGGGTAGCGTTGAACGCCTCCCCCCCCCGACTGATTAAGGTGCGGCAAGGGGCCCAACTGTAAGGGGTTAAATTTTTATTTATCTAAACATATCTTTATATCTATTTATCTCAAAATATCTAATCTGAAAATCATAATGAACAGACAAACAACTCTTTCTAATCTCTAGTTTTTCTATATCTATCTAATAATATTTCCAGTTTATCTGTTGATATCTTATATCTGTTATTAATTCCAATATTATTTTGATTAATTAATATAACAATCATTTCAGAACAGAATTGCTTTGGGTGAACATGATGATTACCTACAATGCTTTATTATTTTAAAATAATGTGCCTTTTTTATATAAAAATTGATTATTGTATGATTCATGATTTTCAAAATAAGAATATTTAGATTTTAAAGTTTTTTACTTATAATTTTAATTTGTTTACTAGTTTAGATACTTTTAATTTACTTTGTCTGTCAGTTACAAGTATGAAAGACCTATTTTAACTTAAATCTTGAGTCTTAAAAAGGTGCTTTATATGTTCTAAAAGGTTTTATGGATATAATCAATCCTTGAATCTTAATATATTTTGTTAGATGTTGGTTATTTTATTTAGTGTTAGTATTCTGGTGCTGAATTGTCATTTCTATCCTATTATAACTAGGATGACAATATACATAAAAGCAAAGCTCTAAAGATAGAGGATATTTCTTATGGATATAAACTTTTCAGAACTTAATGAGCAGAATAATAATTTTTATACCTAAAGAATTGTATTAAATGAGATGAAAAATATAAAATACAGATGTATATACTGTTTAGGGACATTTTTGGGACTTGATCATGGAGATGCTTAGCTTTGAGTATTATACCTTGTTTTTCTATGAATCAATATTCTAAAATCAGATGAATGGTAAAAAGTCATAAAATCTGCATGTATTAAATGGACATTCTTGATGATGATCATATTCTTTATAAATCGTACCTAACTGTAACAGGAATCATCCTGCAAAGTTTAAAGTTGATAAGAACTAACCCTTTGGTGTGGCCGGACTCTAATTATAGAAAAGCTTAGCTTTTAAAAAGTACTAAAGTTTTTTTTTGTGTGTCTATTAAGATCTCAACAACTAAACCAATGGATTACTCCATTTTATAGAAACTTAATAAGGGTGCTGGATAATATACCTTAATGATGTTATATTTTAATATTCAAACATTAATATTGTTTAAGGCTATTTTCTGCCACCTTCCTCTTCCATAGAATAAATATCCTCTTGATGTTTCAAGTGTTTATAGTGATTTGATTATAAGAAGGTACTCAACTAATATTGGTAGTTCATACTCCATAATTGGAATATATCAATTTAAAAGATATAAAAATTATAAAAATACTTATTTAATGCAATTTATAATAAAGCTAAACTTTGATGTCACAGGCAAAAATCCAATTGTCAGAAACTGTAGCAACTTGTCATCAAGGTTCCTAATAAATGACAAAAATTAATAAGCAGAACATTAACTACTAAAAGATATAGTACAGGAAGGTACCGAAAACCACTAAAAAACCCATTGTTTTCACAATTTAAAAATAAAATTTTTTAATCAATTATCAAATCTATACCTATTGTACCCTTAATTGATCAATTGTTTATGTTAAATTCACACATAATGCTATTTTGGCCAAAACTTCAGTTTTACAAGGTGTTAAACAAAAATCATAATTTGGATATCTAGCCTAATAGGCAAAATACCTGTCAGAATTTTTTTTTGCTTAAAACCTGTGTTACATCTGTGAGCATGAGTGGTATTGAGGGTTTTAATTACATAAATTGATGCTTTTCATGTAAATTTAAAAAAAAAATCTACCATCCCTTCCCCCCCCCCTCTTTTCTGAGGATCATATGACATATGAGAAACCACTCACAAAATAATTTTTTTTATTATTCATATTCACTTAACGACATACTTCTGGCAAAATAAAAATATTTAATTAATTTAACCCCCAACATGTATATTTGGTAGGGGTGAGCAGTGGTTTATTCTTACTTCGTGGCACGGTTACAATTACAATAAATCAATAGTTTAAATTAGTCACATAGACTTTTGAGATGATATCAAATTTTAAAAGCAAGGTTTAAGATAAATAGAATGTTTCTTTAAACAGAAGTACTCATTTCTAGATTAAAACTATTTGTAGAAAAGTTTAGACACTGTTGATTGGTGGGGAGGGTGGAGACATTGGAATGTTTTTCATAATATTTCCCAAAGCTTTACACAACAATTTCTTATTCGTTGGTTCAACAATTTTGGGGACTTTGATTATTATATTTTAATTGGTTTGTTCATAAAGTTGAGTGTCCAAACATTTTAACCACAAATTGTAATCTAAAGAAGGAGTAATTTGTATATAATCAATGGCGTTGTACATTAATTTATCGTCCATTGTCTTATCCCTTTACCTCCCTGTTTGGGTGGTTTTAATTGTAAGCACTGTCCATATGCATTTATTAAGATTTCTATGGCAAATTAACAAAATTATTAATTCTGTGATTTAAAATTAATGGTTGAAAAGTTTATACAATGCTAGTTTGTACATACAAATCAAATCCCAAAAGTTTTTAAGTCAACAAAAGTGTAAACAATTTTTGGGACCAGTATAATTTACAGTCCAATGTCCCCTCCCTCCCTGGCTGTCACTCTATAATTGTTTATGATCGTTTGACTGATAATTTGTTGAGCCTCGATTTAATGGATGTTGTCATCCTTGTTAGTAGCGAAGCTACTCTATAATTCACAATGTCCGTCCGTCCGTCCGTCTGTCCTTCCGTAATTAATGAATTGGGGGAAACGTGATTTTCTCGGCTCCTATAAAAGATAGAGAGCTGAAATTTTTTGACAATATTCCCATCATTAAGGAGCACAATTAACTAAAATACATCAATGGCGGTCGGACTGCTTTTTAGCAGGTTTTAGGCTATTTTTTATATTTTCCAAATTTTCCACATATCTTTGGTGTTTATGGTCCGATTTTCAAAATTTTTTCAATTAAAGATATCAAAATTAAATTTCCCATCATTTGAAGAAAACAACAATGACGGTCAGACTGCCTTTTTGCAGGTTTTTGGCTATTTTTATATTTTTCACATTTTTCCCCATATCTTTGGTGTTTATGGTCCAATTTTCATAAATTTTTCAGTTAAAGATATTAAAATTAAATTTTTGGCGTTTTAAGAAAAGAAACAATGGCGGCCAAACTGCCTTTTAGCAGGTTTTTGGCTATTTTTATATGTTGATATATTTCTCCATATCTTTGGCATTTTTGGTCCAATTTTAAAACTTTTTTGCATTAACAGTTTCAAAATATTTTTTCCCATTGTTATGTGCATCTAGTACATATGTAATTTACTTTAACCATCTTCATCATACAAAATAAAACAAGGTTTCATGTTTATTTTCTCCAATAAATCTATTATTGATTTTAATAAATACACTTAAAATCAACTTCCACTTATTCCCATCCACAATTTTTGTGCTTCGCTACTTATGGATGTTGTCATCCTTGTTTATTAGATATTTTATCTTAGTTAATGCTTATTACATTTTCATTTTTCAGATGCCAATAAGAACTAAAATTTAATTTTTAAAGTTCATGGATTTTTCACTTTTTATTTGATGGATTTTTTTCATTTTTATTACTTGAAATATCTTCATCTACTTTAATGTTTAGGTAAAACAAGAATTACAACATCCATAAAAGCGAAGCTCTGAAATAGTAGGACAAATGAACATTAACACTTGTAGAGTGTCAGAACTGAATAATTAGAATATTAATGAATAAGGTAGAAACAAATTTTAAGTAAATTTGTTGAAAAACTGTTTAAATACAGGATAATGTTTTAGGACATACTTACATTTTAAGGACTTGATTTTAGAGCTGCTCCGCTTATAACGTTGTACTTTGTTGTCATAGGAATCGTATTCCAAAAATTAGATCAATTAGAAAATTTTATCACATAAAAATTAGCTGTTAAAAAAATTAAAAATCAACCTGTTTAAAATGGACGTACAAACATTCTGGTAACAATTATAGAGTTCTTTGCTCCCTGTATCATACCTTACTACTACAGGAATCACCATGCAAACTTTGAAATCGATAAGACAATTCTAACATACCTAAATTAATGAAAAAAGGTATCGGTTACGAACGGACGGACATACAGACGGACGTTAAAAAAAAGTTATTATAAATCTTTGGGGACTAGTGTAATAAACAGCCCATTGAGCTCTCTGAGTACTACCCCACCAAAAAAACCCGGAAAATTAGTCATTTATGTAAATGAGTACCAACCTATATTATTATTTAGTGGCAATTTTGTTGTGTTTGTCAATTAAAATCTCATAAATGTTTTTAAAAGTCTAAGGCAGGTTTTAGGCTTTTTGCGGGTATAAAGTTTCACCTCCCCCCAACTCTTGTAAAAAAAGTTCCTCTTTTGTTTTGGCTTTTCTTAGTTATTATTTCTCTGCTTGTCCTCATGAAATGATGTGTTATTTTTAAAAGCGAAGCTTTTCTATAATTAGGGTTGGTCTGTACTTCCAGAACGGATAGCTTTTTTCGTTAATTTAGAATTGTTAGAATTGTTATATAGATTTCAAACTTTTCATGATGATTCCTGTAGTAGTTAGGTATGATTTTAGATAATCATTGCCAGGATGTCCATATGTCCATTTTAAATTTGACAATTTTTTAATTTAAAAAAAAACAAGTTTTTTATATGATATAATAATCCGATTGATCTGATTTTTGGAATACTTATTTCTAAAACAACAATGTACATGTACAATGTTATAAGCGAAGCATCTCTACTGTTTCAGAGCTCCGCTTTTATGGATGTTGTCATCCTTAGCTGGATCTTTATATCATTTCAATGGTGCGCCAAATCGGGGTGCGCCGAATTTCAGCCAATCACAGCGCAGCATTTTTGGTTGATCAGTGTAGTGAAATGTGCTTAGTAAATGTTAAGATTTGATAATCAGATGAGAAATTTTTACGTTCACACTCCCTTTAATATGAAAAATTATAAAATTTCAAGTAACATTCTTTAACTTCTTATAATAAAGTAACAGGACGTCTGTCTGTCTGTTTTTCTGTTTGTTTGTACTGAAGGATATTGAACTGCTTAATTAATATGATTCTTCTTTACAATACAGCTTCTCATGAGTCATAGAAAGGTTTATAACTAATTCTGGAAGGAGGGTACTAACACCCTCCCAAGAGAAATTTCTTTAACTTCAAGTGCCCCTAGAGGCCTCTAGGGACGTATCCTCTAGTATATACATATAGCGCTTTAGAATTGAAAAAAAGAATATTTTGATAAAAAAAATTTAAACCTTACTTTTAAAGTCAGCTTTTACTAAAAGTAAAAATTTTGGTTTAAACAAAATGATTGATGTGTGTGTGTGTGTTTGTAAGTGTGTGTGTGTGCATGTGCGCGAGCGCGTATGCACACTTTCTACGTAATATACTTGAAGTGACGTAAAAAAAAGGCAGCCGGTTCTGCTAATTTTTGGTTGTTAACATTTATTTAGCAGCGTCTATATGTTCTTGGTAATATATTAAGATTGTTAATACAAAGTTTTCTTTTTTACAAACCAGGTGTATTTAGACTGGTTCTGAGCCTACTGAAAAACCAAGTATATTATTGTAAAAACTTTTTCTGAAAGAAAACAAATATTATGTTTTTGGCCAAGGCATTCCCTTATAGCATTTATCTCATGTATCTGATATAGCAACAAATGCATGATTTCAAAGGTTTGAGGGGAAAGGGGGTGGGTGGTAATCAAATGTATTTTTTTTAATTAGGATCTAAATTTTTTTTAGTTCTGGGGTATAGCACCCCTTTACAAACCCCCCCCCCCCCTCCCAACTCCTATTTGAGTCTGTGGCTGTAACCCAAATCTAGTTTTCATGAAATAAATTACCCAAAAGTTTTTGAGCCATCTAATAAGATAGTAAAATAAAAACTTTGGGTATGGGTTTCATTTATAATCCAATGTCCCCTCCCCAACTGTATGTGAATTTACCCATAAAGAGAGAAAAGGGACAATGGGCTATTTATTACACTAGTCCATAAAGTTTTATAATAATGTGGTCCTATTCGTTGGCTTAACATTTTTGGGAACTGTTAATATTTTTTTATTGGTTGGTTCATTAGGTAGAGAGTTCGAACTTTACAATCTTAATCTACACAAGGGGTAATTTTGTTTCTTAACATTTGAGGTGTACATCAATTTATCGGGGTCATTGTCTTATCCTTTTAGATCCCTGAGTTTTATATATTTATTTATATCAAAATGTTATAGACAGCTTTCCGCGAACACTATGCGGATAGTATGGCTGAGAACCGGTTCCATTCCAGCGGATATACCTGGTTGTCCCCAACTTCTTCTTCCTCAACCTTAAATTATATCTTTTTTAGTAACAGGATGACTGTCTGTATGGAAGGATCTTGCTAACCCCAGAACCAATATGGTTCTCCTTTACAATGTAACTTCCCATAAGTCTATAACTATTTAGGGGGAAGAAAAAAATTCTCATTAAAAAAAGCCCCCCCCCCAAATTTTTTTAAAAATTAAGATTAAAGTATCAGCTAGAATTGTGTAGGGTAAGGCATGTGGCTGCGTTATTAGGATCTTAGGAAGTTTGTCAAAATTAAACTTAAAAAATTACAGCTTTGGGGCAAAGTGATTTTTAAGCTTGTATAAACCTATGAAATATTAATTTATATACAGCATGCCATAAAGGTTATAGTTAGAAAATGTAATAATGATTATGATCATAAATTTTTTACGAGAAATTTCACTTTTTTTATAATTTTTAATAAAATTAAGCAAAGTAAGTGATGTCTTTCTTTCTTTTGTTTAAACCTCCCTTAACAAATATGTATAACATTCAAATCTTCGAGTATAGTCCCTTCCGGGGCAACGCCCCTTAATGGCATTTCTTAATATTTTCACAGTAGTTTTTCTACTAAATCTAAGGGGGCTCTAACCCTGCGGGGCAATCACCTAACCTAATATATACCCAAAACAACCTAAATCAAAAGCCATTTCGAAAATACGACGAATCGATGGAAGGACTAACGAACATTAACATTTGTAGAGTGTAGAGAGAACTGAATTAGCAGAATACAATCCATAAGTCTCAACAAAATTGTAACTAATTTTGTTGAAAACCCACTTAAATATTTATTCTATTTAGGATTTGATTACAAAGATGCTTCGCTTATAACATTGTACCATGTTCCAAAGGAATCAGTATTTTAAAAATCAAATAAATTTTAACTTACAAGTTAAATGGACATACGGACAGTATGATACCAATAATGGAGTTACTACACTTTCTAAATCATACCCAACTGTTATAGCTATCATCATGCCTAAATTAACGAAAAACCTAACTGTTAGGAAAGGACAATGTTGATAAACAAAATTATTCCCTCCTGATTTAAAAGATTTGAACACTCAACTTAATGGACCAACCAAAAACCAATTAAAAGTCCCCATAGTTGTTAAACTACAAAATAAGAAAACGCTATAATAACCCCGTCCATTGTCCCCTCTCTCTTTGTGTGTGGGGATGTTTTAGTTCTGGTGTTTGTGTGTGTTGGTATGTGCAGGAAGGGAGGGGACAGTACACTGTAATAATCTTTTCTTATTCGTTGGCTTAATAACTTTGGGGACTTTTTTTTGATTAGTTGATTCATTAAGTTGAGTGTTCAAACATTTACACCACTAATTCTAATCTACAGAGAGGGTAATCTTGTGTATCATCATTGGGGATGTACATCAATTTATCGGCCATTGATTTATCCCTATAGATCACTACACACACACATACACTGAAAAGTTGTGAATTACAATTTAAAAAGAAAACTTGTTGTGCCAAGAAAAAAGAGAAATGTGAAGGTCACTAGCACCACCACCACTAGTAGTTCAGTTCTTTCTCATACGTGATCATGATAACATTTAGTTTTGTGAGTACATATTATACATATATATTTATCTATCTATTATCTATCCATCTATCTATCTATCTATCTATCTATCTATCTATCTATCTATCTATCTATCTATCTATCTATCTATATATCTATCTATCTATCTATCTATCTATCTATCTATCTATCTATCTATCTATCTATCTATCTATCTATCTATCTATCTATCTATCTATTTATCTATCTATCTATCTATCTATTTATCTATCTATCTATCTATCTATCTATCTATCTATCTATCTATCTATCTATCTATCTATCTATCTATCTATTTATCTATCTATCTATCTATCTATCTATCTATCTATCTATCTATCTATCTATCTATCTATCTATATATCTATCTATCTATCTATCTAACTATCTATCTATCTATCTATCTATCTATCTATCTATCTATCTATCTATCTATCTATCTATCTATCTATCTATCTATCTATCTATCTATCTATCTATCTATCTATCTATATATCTATCTATCTATATATATATATATATCTATTTATCTATCTACATATCTATCTATCTATCTACCTATCTATATATCTATCTATCTATCGATTTATTTATCTATCTATCTATCTATCTATTTATATATAGATAACTGAATAAACTAACCCTTTAAATCTCTCTATCTATCTACATAGCTATCTATATATCTATCTATCTATCTATCTATCTATATCCTAATTATATTTTGGTCAGAATTTAGATTTTTGGGCCAGTCTAACCGTCAACTAAATCTTTTGTAAAACTATTCATAGGTTTATAAAACTACTCATTGTATTAACATAAATAGCGGCTATGCCCCTAGAGGCCTCTAGTGGCACTTTCAATGTTTTTGTTTATATTTAAAATATGTCTATGTTGCGTTTGACGTTTATGTTTACGTTGAACTCTCTTTCTAAAATTGAGAACGTAAAAAATTAAATTTTTTGTGATTTCTCTTGGGAGGGCGGTAGTAACCTCCCCCAAAATAGTTAAAAACCTTCCCTGGATATATGAGAATCTACCCTGTTAAGGAGAACCTGATCGGTTCAGCGGTTAGCGAGATCCTGCGGTACAGCCACACAGACAAACAAACATCCTGTTGCTTTAGTATAAGGATTTCTAGTATGTCTTTGAAACCAATTAATATCCGCTTGATTATACTGGTACTCATACTAAAAAAATGTATATCATCTTATTACAGAAAATTTTCCTTGAAAGAGTTAAATAAATAACCAGATTTGTTAGCCAAGGCCTTTGGCTCACAGTTTTAATCTGAAAAGTTTTCCTTATTATATCCATGGAAAACTGTCTATAATACGATGCAATAGATGACTATTCTTATCGTCCTAAGAATCTCCATTTTTCCATGTGGGCAGTGTTAATTTTGCTGGCGGCAGCTGTCTGCTAGCATCCTGTGGCTGACAATTTGGTGAGCTGTCCAAAGCGCTGCAATTATCTTTTTCAACAACAACAAAAAAAATTAATTAAAGTTGAATCCAACATAGAGCCAGAACTTTTTAAAATGTACAAAAGCACTAAAATCACATTTTGATTACTCGATCTTTGTCTTTGTGGTAGTCCTAACTGTGCTTCTATTTTTGGCCAAGGCATTCCGTCTACTTTTACAAAGTCTTTATGTCACGTATCTGACATAGCGGCAAATGCAAGATTTCAAAGGCTTGAGAGGGGGGGGGGGGGGGAGAATCAAATGTATTTTTTATTAATTAGGATGTAAAATTTTTAAAGTTTTGGAGTATAAACACCTCTTCACCCCCCCCCCCCCCCATCCTGCTATTGGAGCCTATAGATGTAACATTAATCTAGTTTTAATGAAAATAAAATTACTGAAAAGTTTTTGAGCCATCAAATGTAGCTAATGTAACTAAAAAAATTGCGTTTAATTTATAATCCAATGTCCCCTCCCCAACTGTATGTGTATTTACACAGAGAGAGGAGACAATGGGCTATTTATTACACTAGTCCATACAGTTTTTTAATTATGTGCTCCTATTCGTTGGCTTAACATTTTTGGGAACTGTTAATGATTTTTTATTGGTTGGTTCATTAGGTAGAGAGTTTGAACTTTACAATCTTAATCTACACAAGGGGTAATTTTGTTTCTTAACATTTGAGATGTACATCAATTTATCAAGGTCATTGTCTTATCCTTTTAGATCCCTGATTTTTATATATTTATTTATATCAACGTATTATAGACAGATTTCACCAGACACTATGCGGATAGTATGGCAGAGAACCGGTTCTAATCCAGCGGATATACCTGGTTGTCCGTAGCCTGTCCAGCTTCTCCTTCCTGAACCTTACTTTATATCCGTAAAATAAAGTAACATGATGACTGTCTGTACCTAACCCCAGAACCAATATGGTTCTCCTTTACAATGTAGCTTCCCATAAGTTTATAACTATTTTGGGAGAGGAAAAAAATTCTCCTTAAAAAAGGCCCCCCCCCCAAATATTTTTTTAATGCGAAGCTTTTCTATAATTAGGGTCAGTCCAACCGTCCGCCCGTCTGTCTGTCCGTACTTCCATCTGTCACAAATGAACAGCTTTTTTCATTAATTTAGCATGTTAGAATTGTCCTATCGATTTCAAACTTTGCATGGTGATTCCTTTAGTAGTAAGCTACGATTTAGAAAGCGTAGCAACTCTATAATCATAACAAGAATGTCTGTACGTCCATTTTAAACATGTTGATTTTTCTACTTTTTTAACTCCAATTTTTGGTATGTTGATTCCTGGGACAACAAAGTATAATGTTATAAGCAAGGCAACTCTATAATCAATTCCTAAAAATGTAAGTATGTCCATAAACATTTTCCTGAATCAAGCATTTTTTCAACAAATTTACTTACAATTTTGCTCTGATTCTCATACATTTATATTCTGATTATTCAGTTCTGACACTATATAAGTGTTAATGTCCGTTTTTCCTAATGTTTCACTGCTTCGCTTTTATGGATGTTGTCATCCTTGTTTTAATGAAGATTAAAGTATCTGCTAGAATTATGTAGGGTAAGGCATGGCGTTATTAGGATCTTGGCAAGTTTGTCAAAATTAAACTTAAAAAATTACAGCTTTGGGGCGAAGTGATATTTTAGCTTGTATTAACCTATGTATGAAATATTGATTTATATACAATTTAATAAATTTATAAGCAAACGGACAAACTAAAAAACTATTTTATATAATACTAGTTATAAACCTTCCCTGTACAGAAGCTTCATTTTAGAAAAACTATATTCATAAAGCATTTAACGAGATCTTATGCTACAAACAGACATGCACACATAGATAGACATCCTATTACTTTTATATAAGAATAAATGTTTTGTCTATTTTGTAACCATACTGGTTATAAACTTTATAATATTCAGGTTAAAATCTTGAGATCTTAAGCTACAAACAGATACACAGACATAGGGAGACATCCTGTTACTTTTATATATGGATAAATTTTGTTTTTTTTGTAACAATACTGGGATCTACTGCAGTTCATGGTAAAAAATTGCCAAAATGTTTTGAATTTTAAAGGCTGCTAGCTGCCAAACGGCTGAGCGTACAGATCTTGCCTGCACACTGTTTTAAGCGGCATAAGAAGGCCTACAAATAATCTGAAATAGCCATAAATCAATAATGCATAATTATCTAGCAGTGCAGAGAAATGCTCGAAAAAGACCTATTTTATGCGTTTTTTTCTTCAGTGAAGCTTTCCCTGTGCATCATTGGATCTTGGCTATTCCAGATTATTTGTAGGCCTTCTTATACCACTTAAAATAGTGTGCGGGTATGATCTGTACGTTCAGCCGTTTGGCAGCTATCAGCCTTTAAAATTCATAAATTTTTGGCAATATTCGTTACCAGCAATATTTTACCGTGAACTGCAGTAGATCCCAATCCTGATAATATATTCTATAATATTCAGGTTAAATCATGAGATCTTAAGCTACAGACAGACACAAATATAAACAGAGACATCCCATTACTTTTTATAAGGGTAAATGTTTTGTTTATTTTGTAGCAATACTGGTTATAAACTCATATTCAGGTTAAATTCTTGTGATCTTAAGCTACAGACAGACACACATAGATAGAGAGACATCACATTACTTTTATATAGGGAAGATTTTTTGGGGTTTTGTTTATTTTGTAACAATACTGGTTATAAACTCTATGATATTCAGGTTAAAATCACGTGAATTTTAAACTTTAAAAAAGTGTTCATATCTTTCAGTTTAAACTCTATTTAGAAATAGCTAATTTATATTAATGTAATTGAATATTCATTCATAAAATGATATTGTATCATTAGGTGTTTTCTCTCAAAGTGCCTTGTTGAGCACAAAACCCCCCTCCTTATTTTTAAGTTCAGCTAATATTATAATATATGCCTTGATTACATTTAGTAATACTTTTAATTTGTAGATTTTGACAGCATTTTAAAAACACTCTTTTTTACTACTATAGAAACCTATTTCCTTGGACACGGGGGTTTTAATGGATTTAATATTACTTGGATATAACACCAGATTTTCATATTCTCGAATATAGTGAAAGTCGCAGCAGGCTAAAATAACGAATTCTTCATCCCCTCTCCTCCTACTGGATAACGAACAAACCAATAATGATGTCCATGTTAGCAACCTAAATTGATGACAATTTTTCCCTGTCATAATATCCACGTATATTCAACATCAATTGTTGTTGTTCACTTTGTTTTGTGTAGAGGGTTTAATCTTTTTTGCTTCTATTATAATGATAACAAAACTAAAAGTGTACAATTTAAGGTCATTTTAATTCTTGAACAAATTCATATCAAATAATATTTTTTTTCTGAAGCTTAGGATTTTAATAGATTTTGAACCGATTGGAATCTTTATTTTAAGGAAACTTATATGATTTTGCGGTTTCCGTTATTTGCCGTTTTTCGGCGATGATCAGAAAAAGTAATTTTTTTGTTATGAAAAATAAAAGTTCGTCCTAAAATTTGGTCATCCTAGCTGCAAAATTGGCCGTTCTACAGCTGTTTTAAAATTTAGCGGCTGGCCGCTAAAAAGCAGCTAAGGAGTGGTCTGACTGCTATGACTAGAAAAAGTAATTTTCTCTAAAAATACAAATGAACCACCAGAAAAAATTTTTACGTCTTTATCTGTACCAGGAGCCGAGATAGAGGGGGGGTCAATATGACCCCCCCCCCCCCCCCCGATCTATTAAGGTGGGAATAGGGGCCCGATCTGTAAGGGTTAAGGCCTTTTACGATATGGCTTCCAAACCGATTAATATCTGCTGTATTAGAACTACTTCTAAGTCAAATTGAAAAATCATTTATTACATAGTACTAAAGCCAGTTTTCTACAAATATTAACATAAAATTCATAATACTAATTCCAGTTTTGCTATACCAGGCCTTAGTCCCCTTTAGGCTAACAAATCTGGTTTAATCTATCAGCGGACAGTTGTCTATAATACGATAATAGTTATTTCTCGCATCGTATTATAAACGGCTTTCTGGGGATATAAAATGTACAATTATAAGATTAAAAACAGTCTTTTTAGCCCCGAGATGCCGAAGGCACTGGCTAAAAAAATCTGGTTTAATCTTATGATTGTACATTTTTATGATCGTAGAAAACTGGTTGTAATACGGTGCTAGACATAGTTTTTTCGTATGGATGAGAACCGGTTCCTATCCACCAGGTTCGAATGAATAAAAGAAAACACTATTAATGCGATCATTATCTTTAAAATGTTACAAACCTAAACATTTATTGATTGACTGAAATGAATTTAAATGAGACTTTAAATTTACAAGAAAGTAAAAAAAACAAAGTAATGAAGCAAAATAAAAAGCAAAAATATATAGATTACCCCCAACTATCCTTTTAAATTCCTTCAAAAAATGCTTAGAATTCACTAGGTCCTTGATTTCAGGTATGGCCTTTAAAAAAAATACAGGGATCTAAAGGGATAAGACAATGGCCGATAAATTGATGTACATCCCCTATGATGGAACACAAAATTACATCTTCTGAATATCAAAAATAGTGGTTGAAAGTAACATTTGAACACTAAACTTAATAAACCAACCAATTAAAATTCAGTAAAAGCCCCCAAAATTGTTTATAACAAATACAAAAACGGTATTATAAAACTTTGGGAACTAGTGTGTTAAACAGTTCAGCGTCTCCTCTCTCTCTCTCTCTCTGATAAAAAATCAAGTTTTCCAAGGGTAACAACACTTTCACCAATTGATGACGTCATGACCAGGGCAAAAATTGTCGCCAATTAAGTTTGCTAACATGGATATCATTTATTGGCCAGATCGTTCATCTAGCAAGATGGGAGACAATGGCTTAAAGGGGAGGGTCGTCCTTGGAATCATTGTTCTAAAAATCAGATTAATAAAATATTTATATAGTGAAAAACGCACACGGACTTTCTAGTAACGATTATCGCTTTGTTTCTAAACTATTACAGACATACACATATCTTGTTACTTTTTACATAAACTAGTGGCTTTGCCCTTAGCCTCTAGGGGCTTTGTCCCAAGAGTTAATTTAAATAAAATTAAGTACCTCTGGTGCTGCCACTACCACATTTTAATAAGAAAAAAAAATATAAAAAAAAATAAATAAATAAATAAATTTATAAACATTTTAATTGTCTGCCTAAAAAATTGGGGGGGGGGGAGGAATTATATTTTTGGTGGGTTGGGGGTGTTCCAAGCCCCAAAAAAATAGCCTAAAACCACCACAGGACCAGTAGGTATATTCCCTGAAGAGTAGAATCCGGTTCAGTGGTTACTGAGATCTCAAGGGACGGACAGACAGACAGACAGACGGACAGACATCAAGCTACTATGTAGTATAGATATACATCCTGATAAAATCTGTCCTTGTCTTGAAAGTTGGTAATTTACAACATAAAAAAAAAAAAATGTCCGTGCTTTAGTTGATCTGACCAGGAATCTTAAGATAAGGGATAAGACAATAGCTGATGAATTAATGTAAACAAAATTACCCCTTATATACTATTAGTGGTGAAAAGGATTGGACACTATTAAGCCAATGAATAAGAAAATGTTATAAAACTTTTTGGAAATAAAGCAATAATCTATAAAATACTTGATAGGGGACAATGGGTTGTTTATTACACTAGTCCCTAAAGTTTTATAACAACGTTTTCTTATTCGTTGTCTTTACAACTTTGGGGACTTATGTGAGTTTTGATTAATTGCTTCATTAAGTTAAGTGTTCAAACGTTTCAACCACTAATTATAATCTTCAGAAGGGATAATTTTGTTTATCATCTTTGAGAATGTACATTAATTTATCAGCCATTGTCTTATCCCTTTGATCCCTGGTTTTTTTAGTGTCCTCAAAACTATTCATACAATTTCAAACACACACACGTGCGCGCGCTCACAAGTACACACACGCGCACGCACCACCACCCAAATTCTTCAGTACTAGGTCAAGTAGGACCATATACCAGTAGTCACTTTCTATTTTTAACCTGGTGAATTACCAGAAAAACGAAATAGAGAGAAATTACTAGGATTCAAGTACTCGGACCTAAAATCAGTTTTGTGGCGTTTGTCATCATGAACACATTTAGCTTTGTAAGTATTACTATAGTTACATCCAGAGAAAGAGGGAGGACTATAGGCTGTTTATTACACTAGTCCTCAAAGTTTTATAATAACGTTTTCTTATTACTTGCTATACCTTCATATGTTATAATTTTGGTAAATTTCAGGTTTATATCGACACACTAGAATTGAAATTTTGTTAAATCTTTAAAATTGAGATGGTACAAAAGCTTTAAAAAAAGTTTTTTTTTTGGCAGATTTTAAAACTTTGCAGTGTTTGTACCAGTAAAAAAATATTTTGCATGGGTCTATCTATCTATCTATCTATCTATCTATCTATCTTTCTATCTATCTATCTATCTATCTATCTATCTATCTATCTATCTATCTATCTATCTATCTATCTATCTATCTATCTATCTATCTATCTATCTATCTATCTATCTATCTATCTATCTATCTATCTATCTATCTATCTATCTTTCTATCTTTCTATCTATCTATCTATATATATCCTAATTATATTGTAAAAGGATGTTTTTTTGTCTGTCTGTTTGTACCAAAGAATCCCAGTACTGCTGAACATATAGGATTCTCCTTTACAGTGTTGCTTATCATAGGTCCCAAGAAGGTTTATAGCCATTTTATCGGAGGGTACAACTACCCTCCGAAAAGAAATCTCCCCTAGAAAATTTCCCTCCCCCCCAAAAAAATATAATTACATTTTTTGGGGGGGGGGAGGGGGGAGGAAATTTAATCTAAAATTAGTATAAAGGATTAAATATAAAAAGTCTTTTAAGAGAAATGGATTTTCAATAACTTTGTCTTTAATTTAGCACATAAAAAATTTTGGAAAGACTGTTTATGTATCAATTTTGATGATTTTTGCCGTTCCTGTGTTTTTAATGGACATCTGAGGTGGGAAGTAATCTCTTTAATCTAATTTCATTTTTGCAAAAAATCATGTTTTACTTCACAAAAAAGAGCCCAGTGGGGTGTCGTTTTAGGGTCATACTTTATCAGAATAAATCTTCGCACTTCAGACATTTTAGATGGTTGAATAACGTTATGTTATGTTGTTGTGGACATTTAAAATTTAAATTAGTAATTTTTGCATTCATAATTTTTCAAAAATCAATTTCTCTTTAAATACCCTTTATATATATAAAATGGACCCGTTAATTTATTCTGTATTTGGCTATAACTCTGTATATGTTAGTTAAGTATATAATAGTTATTTTGCACATTGTATTATAAACAGCTTTCTGCGGATATAACATGTACAATTAAAAGATTAAAACCAGTTTTTTTTAACTCCAAGATGCCGAAGGCATGGGCTAAATAACTGATTTTAATCATATGATTGTAGATTTTTATATTCTTAGAAAACTGGATATAATACAATGATAAACATAGTTTTTTCGTATGGATGAGAACCAGTTCTAATCCACTGGATATTAATCAGTTTCGAATGAATACGATAAAATTAAAAAGAAAATATTTAAGGTTTGTTTGCTGCTATATGTTGGAGAAGGCTTATATGTTGGAGGATGCTTATCCAAAGCTAAAAGTGAGATTTTATTGTCAGGGAGGTGGGGGAATTGCGCTGTTTATTATACTAGTCCCCAAAGTCTTATAATAACATTTTCTTATTTGTTGACTAAACAACCTTTGGAACTTATTAAATTTTGATTTTTTGGTTTATTTAGTTGAGTGTCCAAACGTTTTTACTACTAATTGTAATCAACAGACGGGTATAATTTTGTGTATAATCATTGGCGATGTAAATCAATTTATCTGCTTTTGTCTTATCCCTTTAGATCCCTGTTTTATTGTGCTTTCTCTCGAATTATTCTTACCCCAACCCCTATTTATAAAATGAATTGTTTTCTTTTTTGCCTAACCCATGTGGATGGCTTTAACCCTGCAAGGCGCAAATCTAAAAACTAACCCTCATGGGCTGCCATGCCTCTAATAAAACCCTACCTAAAAACAAAACACCCCATTTAGATAATAATTTTGTGTCTAGGCAACGTAATTTAATATTGTTTTTTCTTTTTTAAGCATTGTTAATCTTTCAAAATTGTACATTAAATTCTATTCTTAAATGCCTAGAACTTTTTTGTTATTGAAGCTGAAGGCTTTAAACTTGGGGTATTAGGTCTACTTGTGGCAGTCTTTCAGCAGTTAAAGCGTGGTATTTCTTGCAGGCGTCCTTTCATGTTGGTTTGTTTGCTTTGCTTTGCTTTTATGGATGTTGTCATCCTTGTTTATTTATAAATTACAGATCAGTTTATTCAGATTTATTAAAAGCAATAATTTTTATGTGATATAATTATTCTATTCATTTGATTTTTAGAAAACTGATTCATATTACAACAAGGTATAAAGTCAATTAAAAATCAATTTGTTCAGATTTACTAGAAGCAATAAATTTTTATGTGATATAATATAATTATGATATTTATTTGACTTTTGGAATATTGATTCCTATTACAATAAGGTACAATGTTAATTAAAAATCATTTTGTTTAGATTTATTAGAAGCAGTAGAAACAGGATCTGCTGGTGAAGTTATCAAGTTTTTGGATGCGGGATCTGATATTGAAGAGAGAAACTATTATGGTAGGCTATTATGTTGGCTCAACACGTAGCGCATCCACTGGTTGTTGGGAAGGTGATAGGTTCAAATCTCTGTCTGACACAGCGTCATATCTAAAGATGTTAAAAATGATTCCTACTGCTGCTATGTCAGATGCGCAACATAAATCCATAAAAAGCCATATTGTTACAGAAACACTGACAAATTATCAGCGGCCTATGCTCCCCCTGTGGAGTGAAAAGGCTTTGTTACTGTTTTTATTCATTGGATTGATCTAAAGGTATAAGACAATGACCGATAAAATGATGTACATACCCAACCATGATTATACTTCAGTAGATTAAAATTTGTGTTTAAAACGTTTAGACAATCAACTTAATGATCCAACCAATCAAAATTACTAAAGTCCCCAAAGTTGTTAAGCCAACAAATGAGAAAATGTTATTATAAGACTAGTGTAATAAACAGCCCATTCCCCCCCCCCCTCTCTCTCTCTGTGGGATTGATTAGTATAATACAAAAACACATAAATTTCTAGACATATTTTTTTAACAATTTGTTCTGTATATAAGAGGCTTTTAACCCTTACAGCTCGGGCCCCAATTCCCACCTTAATAGATCGGGGGGGGGGTCATATTGACCCCCCCCTCTATCTCGGCTTCTGTTACAGATAAAGACGTAAAATTTTTTTCTGGTGGTTCATGTGTATTTTTAGAGAAAATTACTTTTTCTAGTCATAGCGGTCAGGCCGCTCCTTAGCCGCTTTTTAGCGGCCAGCCGCTAAATTTTAAAACAGCTGTAGAGCGGCCAATTTTGCAGCTAGGATGATCAAATTTTAGGACGAACTTTTATTTTTCATAACAAAAAAATTACTTTTTCTGATCATCGCCGAAAAACGGCAAATAACGGAAACCGTTATTTTCGGCGGTTACGGCGGTAAAACGGCGGTTGGCGGCGCCAATTAATATTTTTATCTATTTATTGTTGCTCTAGAATTTACCAAAAAAATTTATAGGTCTCTAGCTGTAATAGAAGCCACGATATTCATGATATATGTCTGTAGTAAAAGCCGGACAAAATCGGTCAAAAAGTCGGTCAGGGTGCGGTCAAACGGTCATAACACCACTTTTCTCATAAGGTCATTGATATCTTAGTATTCACCAAAAAAAATTTAGGTTTCAAAAGTCATAATGTAGAAATTAAGATTTATTTAGAATTTTTTTAAATTTTGGTGCTACCCAACCGACTTTGACCGGACACCACGACCGACACAGACCAGATATCCTAATAAAATCAACTCTTGCCGACGCATAATTACTAAACATAAAAGTCATGAAGTCACAGCTCTCCATCTTACCTACAAAAAAAATGACATTGAAAAAACTAGAGGGGGGGGTCAATATGACCCCCCCCCCCCGATCTGTAAGGGTTAAAGTGATCACGAAGCAATTACTTAGTTATTTAGAATTATGACAACAAATTTGCTAAATTTGTTATAAAAAGTGCCTTAAAACTTCTATTTTTAAATTTGCTACAGTACCCAAAAAAATTAACTTACACAATTATGTGTAAAACAAACTTTTAGATTTGTTGGCACAGATTTCTCTTAAGCCTTACAGCTCGGGCTCCAATTCCCACATTAATAGATTGGGGGGGGGGGGGGAGGGTCATATTGACCCCCCCCCCCCTATATCTCGGTTCCTGTTACAGTTAGAGACATAAAAATGTTTTCTGGTGGTTTATGTGTATTTTTAAAGAAAATTACTTTTTCTAGTCATAGCAGTCAGACCGCTCCTTAGCCGCTAAATATTAAAACAGCTATAGAGCAGCCAATTTAAAAGCTGGGATCACCAAATTTTAGGACAAACTTTTATTTTTTTATAACAAAAAAATTACTTTTTCTGACCATCGCCAAAAAACGGCAAATAATGGAAACTGCTATTTTCGGCGGTTATGGCAGTAAAACGGCGGTTAGCAGCAACAATTAATATTTTTATCTGTTTCTGATCACAATAAAAGACTACATAAAAAATTTTTTTGGTCTAAAGCTGTTTTAAAATTCGGCAGCTGGCAGCTTAAAAAAAGCAAAATTACAGGTAGAAAATAGAAAATCGGTCAAAAATAGGTCAAGGAGTGGTCAAACAGTCATGACCTTACTACTCACGGAAGTTTATTATTGCTCAAGGATGTACTACAAAAGTTTTTAGGTCTCTAGCTGTAATAGAAGCCACTATATACATAATGTAAGTTTATAGTAAAAGCGGGACAAAAATT
Source organism: Acartia tonsa (assembly GCF_053477335.1). Taxonomy (NCBI): domain Eukaryota; kingdom Metazoa; phylum Arthropoda; class Copepoda; order Calanoida; family Acartiidae; genus Acartia; species Acartia tonsa. The sequence continues at coordinate 27,201,152 of NC_137274.1, read as the reverse complement.
GGTCATAAAATCGGTGAGGAAGCGGTCAAACGGTCATAACACCACTATTCTCAGATGTTCATTGATATCCCAGTATTCACAAAAAAAAAATTTAGGTCTCTATCTTAGACACAAAAGTCATAATGAAGAAATTAAGATTTTTTTGGATTTTTTTCTAATTTTGGTGCCACCTAACCAACTTTGACCGGACGCCACGACCAACACAGACCAGATATCCTTATAAGACCAACTCTTGCCGATGTATAATTACTAAACTTTTATACAAAAATGAAATAAAAAAATTAGGTTTTAAGTTAAAAGCATTTTTTTACACATATTTTTTGAGTCTTTTTAGTTAAATGATATTTTGAAAAACTTACTTATTAAGCAAAATTGTTTTAGATTTAAAAACCAAATAAGTCTTTATGAATATAGCAGGAAAATTGTTTTTGTTTTATAATCCTAACTTTAATAACAAAAAAGTTATAAAGAAAATAAAATTACAACAAAATGATTTTTTAGTCTAAAAAGCTTAATTAACCCTCTATTAAATGATTGAGATGTCAGAAAAGGGGGCGGAGCAACTGTCATAATTAATCCTTTTTATAAATAAGGGGAACACAGTAATAGTGTCTGACTGATTATGACGTAACAAAAAAAAATTAGCCAAGGAGAGGCCGTTATTGACCAATGGTAAAATTTATAGTGGCCTCTCATTGGCTAATTTTTTTTGTTACGTCATAATCAGTCAGACACTATTACTGTGTTCAAATAAGGGTAAATAAATAACCTGAAATTTGCAAATAATCAATTCATTTAGTAGTACTTTTTGCCATTAAAAATTAATATTTTTTGATGGGATAAAAAGAAATAATTAGTTAACTTGTTTTTCTATGTATATCACTATTCAGTTACCAGAAAAACATAATATAACCATCCAAAAATTATGAGAAACAAAAAAAAATTCTTTTTCTCAGTCACTTTTTCAAAACTTTAGCTCTAAAAATCTCCGGTGTTATTGGAGGTAAAAAAATATTTTTATATCTACTTATGTGGAAATCTATAGAGAACAAGAAAATATACATTTTTTAATAATTCGTTGATAAATATGGGCTGCAGATGCTAAAAAATACTTTTTCGAGGGTCATACTGTATACCTCTTTACATTTTGTACTTTAAATGTTGAACTGCCTTCCCCTAGTTGAAGGCACCCTTAAATCATCATAGAATATACAAATATAGCCCATTATGAAATTAAATAGCAATTGTACAAGTATTTCCTTACAAGATAGTATGATGTTTGAGAGGAGGAATAGGCAATGTTGAAGGGTCCCTTTTAATGGTAAATATATGGAAGCATACTCTAAATCATTGGGTAATTTAAAAGCAGGAACATTTATGTATAATCTGACCAGAGGAGTATTAAATGATGCTTTCTAAAGTAATGATTAAATGGAACCTAACAAGAAGGCATTTTTGCCTTTAAAAGCAATATATGGCATAAAGATTTAAAAGGGCACTGCATTTACATGATTTGTTTCTTCTCATTTTAGAGTACCTCATGCTTTTTTTCCATACTAAAGCCTTTTATTTGCATTCAGAAGAGGTATGGATGAATTATTTAATTTCTAAAATACCAACTTATGATGGGGAAATGGGAACATCAATGAAAGCCCTTTCACCTCACAGCCCAATTGATTGCTTGTGGATTTAATGGGGCTCTAATGGTCTTCTTTGGTAATTATAATATCAATGAAAAACTTTTAAAAATATTTAGACTATACATATTAAATTTTTAAACATCTATAAGGATCATTTTATTGAGGCACTTTGACACAACATTGACAACAAAAATTATACTGAATTTATCTGTAATACTACATCTCTCTAAAACCATGTAATATATTTGAATTTGACAAATCTCTGTTCCTGCAAGCTTGTGGCACAGCCATGGGCACGGCTTGTGCTCCAAACTATGCAACAATAATGATGCATAGTATAGATGTCAAGATAAAAAATCTAGCAAGGCAAGTGGCAGCTGGCAGAAATCCCCTAATTTTACTGAAAAGATTCTTGGATGACCTGTTTATGATCTGGAGAGGCAGTGTGGAGAATCTACAAATGTTTTTAGAATTGGTCAATACACTCCACCCCACAATTAAATTTACAAGTTCGTTCACCTGTCCTTTCCCTTGTACCTATCCTGCTGGATTTGAACATGACTGCTTCTGCCACTCAAGCCGATCCATACCTTTCCTGGACACATTAGTTACCATCAAAAACAAAACCTTGGTCACAGATATCTATAAAAAACCTACAGACCGTTGCCAGTACCTGTTGCCAACATCAGCACATCCTGCACACATTACCAAAAATATTCCCTTCAGCTTATGTTACAGACTAGTAAGAATATGTTCTGAAAAAAACACACTAATCCAACGACTAGATGAACTTAAACAACTGCTTCTTTCTAGAAACTACAACCTACAGATAATCAATGGTGCTATTGCCAAGGCTCTAAATATTGATAGAAATGCGGCCTTGGAAAAGAAAGTTAAAGTATCAACCAAGAGAATACCATTTGTTATTACTTTCCATCCAGCTCTACCTTCAATCAGCACAATCCTAAAACAAGGTTGGAAAATAATGGTAAAGGATGAGAGACTGAAAAAGATATTTCCAGAACCACCTTTAATTGCATATCGTCAGCCTAAACACAGCTCTCTCCGGGAAATATTGGTGAAATCAAAGCTACCTGAACGTGAAAAAAGAAGTGTCAAAGGTATGAAGAGATGTAACCTACCTAACTGTCCCTCCTGCCCTCATGTCCGTGAAGCCAAAGTTGTCTACAGCTCAGCAAATAATTTTAAGGTACCTATTTCTACACCAGTCAGCTGCTCTACAAAAAATCTCGTTTATGTTATAACATGTGATAGGAGGGAATGCAAATACACACAGTATGTAGGAGAAACGGGGAAACAGCTTAAAGAAAGATTCAAACAACATTTAGATTGTGTCAGATCTCAAAATGAAAACTCAACATGAAAGTATCTGTTATAGAAAATTGCAGGCAGGAGTCAGCCATGTACAGAAAATGTCGAGAATCCTTCTTCATCAATAAATTTGAAACAAAGCACCTGGGGCTGAACAGAAAAATTTAAAATTATTGTTATTGTTATATATTTTTGTTAATGAAAGTAAATTTTGCTAATACATGTTGTTTTTTCTTGTAACATAATTTATACCTATTTGACTTGCAAATTGCAATATTTTTTTAAAAAATGCTAACCCAACCAAAATTTTGAATATTTTCTTCCTTGTTGTTGTATAAATTCTTACCACTGTTGAAAAGTTTGACCGCCAATTTTCATCTGCTAACCCTTCCCCCCCCCCCCTTCCATTACAATAAATAATTCAGTTGTACATAAACTCTCAAACAATTAGGTACACCATATTTCAAAGTAAAAAGATTTGGATTTTATTTTGTTTTTAAAAATTCTTTTTTTCAAAGTTCTTAATATTTTTAACTTGTTTTTTGTTAAACTTATATTAATTTTAACTAGTATGAAGCTTGTTGTTTTCTTAAGAATTTTTGCAAATATGGTTATTATTTTATAGAATTGAGAAGGCTTGAATAAAGCGAAATATATTTTCTACAAAGAAGTGTGTTCTTCCATGTGTAGTTAGCTCTAGCCGCGCGTTTTTTGAGATAATTCTAAATAATTAAGAAATTCCAAATTGCTTCGTGATCACTTTAATAGTCAGCTTAACTGTTAGGAAAAATAGAGAACTATGTCAAAAAGTTTAGTTTTAGCTATAAAATGAAAAAAAAGACAATTAACTGCACATTTATATAGTCTGGAAATTTTTTCCCCAATCTTGGATATAATAAAAATCGGCGGAAAAAGCCGTTTTTTAAGGAAACAATAGAAAGTTTTGCCCTATCTTTGAGATTATATGAATAATATGATGTTAAGGTTTGATAATCTGATGAGAAATTTTCTTATTTACAGTCTCTATCAATATAGCTCGTTCTGAATGCACATAAAAACCTTGTCTACATCAGATTATTTTGTTGGCCTACAATGCCAGTTCTTATTTTGTCTGGATTAAGTATCTACCTGTAGATACCTATATATCTTTTTATCTATATATTTAACTATCTCTCTATCTATCTTACTATCTTTCAATCTATCTATATCTATCTCTCTACATACATATTTTTGTATATCTATAACTGTACTCTGAGCTAAAGAATATATAATGTATATAATATATTTATATTTAGGAATGACAAGTCTTATGAGGGCAGCACAGTATGGAAACACAGAAGTAGTCAGACTTCTTCTAAAACTTGGAGCGGATGTCAACAATAAAGCTAATGATGGTTAGTTACATAATATTATTAAACTATATTTATATATTGTATATTCTATCTATCTATCTATAGTCGACTATTTCTATCTATATATCTCTTTACACGGCTCTCTGTATATCTATTACTGTACTCAGAACAAAAAAATATACAATGTATCTAAAATATTTATATCTAGGAAGAACAAGTCTTATGGCTGCAGCAGAGAATGGAAACACAGAAGTAGTCAGACTACTTCTAGAACATGGAGCTCATGTGAACCATAAAGATATTTATGGTTAGTTACATAATATTATTATACTATAATTATATAATGTATCTTTAGTATATTCTATCTATCTATGTACACCTCTCTCTGTATATCTCTATAACTGTACTCTGAGCTAAAGAATATATAATGTATATAATATATTTATATCCAGGTTACACAAGTCTTATGGTTGCAGCACAGTATGGAAAAACAGAAGTAGTCAGAATACTTCTAGAACATGGAGCCAATGTCAACAATAAAGATAAGTTGTGTTAGTTACATAATATTATTTTACTATATAGTGTATCTTTAGTATATTCTATCTAACTATCTATATATTCATTTACATATTTATCTATCTCTGTATACCTCTCTCTGTATATCTATAGCTGTACTCTGAACTAAAGAATATATAATGTAACTAATATATTTATATCTAGGTTACACAAGTCTTATGTATGCAGCAATGGGTGAGAACACAGAAACAGTCAGTCTACTTCTAGACTATGGAGCTGATGTCAACATTAAAGATAATGAGGGTTAGTTACATAGTATTTTTTTAATATATAGTATATCTTTAGTATATTCTATCTAACTATCTATATATTCATTTACATATCTATCTATTTCTGTATACCTCTCTCTGTATATCTGTAACTGTACTCTGAACTAAAGAATATATAAGGGAACAAATATATTTATATATAGGTAAGACAAGTCTTATGAATGCAGCACAGTTTGGAAACACAGAAACAGTGAGGATGCTTCTAGAACATGGAGCTGATGTCAACCATGCAAATAATTATGGTTAGTTACATAATATTAATATACTATATATACTCTGTATACATATATATCAATTTATCTATCTATCAATTTCTGAACACCTTTCTCTTTGTATAACTATAACCTGAGCTATAGTATATCTATATAAAGTAGCTTGATGTCTGTCCGTCTGAAGCTTAAGATCTCAGTAACTGCTGAACCGATTGAGCTCTACTCTTCAGGGAATATACCTACTGGTCCTCTAGTGGTTTTAAGCCATTTTCTGGGGGAGTGGGATAGCCCAACCCCCCAAAAAACAAAATATATGGTAAACAACCTGGGTTTTAATTTTTTAGGGGTACTTAACCCCTAACAGTCGGGCCCCTTGCCGCACCTTAATCAGTCGGAGGTGGGGGGTGCGTTCAACGCCCTCCCTTATTATCTCAGTTCCTGTTAGAGCTAGAAGACTAAATTTTTTTGTGCAAGTCCCCTGTTTGATAATGAATTTCCGACCTTTTGTAAGTCCAAGTCAATTTTCGCTTCCTTCACTCTTTTATTTAACAACCTTTGTTTTTAGGTCCTTTTTTAAATAAAAAATTTCAAACGGCTGTAATCTTCTTATTTTTGAAGCTAAAAGAACATTTTTTTTTGCAGAAAATGTTTATCTTTATGTAAATTTTATATTAAAAATATCAAAGTATGAATTTCAGCGGCCGCAGCTGTACTAAGCAACTGCCAGCCGCCGCAGTTGGTGGTCGGTGGGAAAACAGCGGCGGATCTTTATGTAGACATGTAAGAAAAGCTTAAGTTTAAAATTTGAAGTCTCTAAGTAAAAAATTGCGGCCACAAGAGCCTTTTAAAGGACGCCTGCAAGAAATAACACGCTTTAACTGCTGAAAGACTGCCACAAGAAGACCCAATACCCCAAATTATAAGCCTTCAGCTTCAATAACAAAAAAGTTCTAGGCATTTCAAAATAGCATTTTATGTACAATGGAATTTTTGAAAGATTTCCAATGCTCATAAAAGAAAAAACAATATTAAATTACGTTGCCTAGACATAAAATTATAACCTTATCTTTGTCAGAAACTCAGATTGCCTGTAACTGATTACATTTTTACAATAAAAACACAACATTTCATAGTCAAAATCTATGAAAAAAATTCGATTTAAATTGCATTTTTAAACGAAAATCATAGCGGAAACAAAGGGGTAAACTAATACAAGCTTAGCTGTGATTGGTTGTTAAGCTGATTCAGCCTTCTGATTGGCTACAGTACATTCGGTACAACGCAAGTAAAACTTAATTTTTTTTAATGATTTTGACTATAAAAATTGGTATTTTTATTGTAAAAATATAATTAGTTACTGGTTGCCTAAATTTATGACAAAAATAAGCTTATAATTTTGTTTCTAGGCCACGTAGTTTAATTTTAAAGTTTTCAACATGAGCATTGCAATTCTTTCAAAATTTCCATTGTACATAAATTGTCATTTTAAAATGCTTAGAACTTTTTTGTTATAGAAGCTGAAGGCTTCAAATTTGGGGTATTTGGTCTACTTGTGGCAGTCTTTCAGCAGTTAAAGCGTGGTATTTCTTGCAGGATTCCTTTAAGGATTTCTGGAGACCTGGAGGATCAGGACCTGCAGGATCATACCTGGAACCTGAAATTGACTTGAATACATATATTTTATATGAGTATGTACTACTAGAAGATATTTTAGTATTTTAGTAAGATAAAATGCTTTGTTTGAGTCAAAAAAATAATTTTTGCTCTTTACCTGGATGACGCTGCCAGGTTTGCTGGCATCCTGTGCCCGCCAGGATAGAGATATTCAATAAATTCCAACTCTCAGTTATGTGTCATACCACAACTTAAAAAGTCACGCAGTTTGGGCTCTTTATCTTTCCTACACAGGAAATGAGAAAAAAACGGATGGGGGGGGGGCGTTCATTAAAAAAATTATGTTTAACTTGTGTTGTACTGAGAGTAATGCATTATTTCCTGCCAATCAGAGGACTGAATCAGCTCAACAGCCAATAACAGCTGAGCTTGCATTAGTTTCATTTGTTTCTGCTTTGATTTTTTGTTTACAAACACAATTTAAACCAAATTTTGATGCTGTGAGTATTGGTGCAAAAAAAATATGACGTAACAAAAAAAATTAGCCAATGAGAGGCCACTATAAATTTTACCATTGGTCAATAACATAACTGATTACATTTTTACAATAAAAACACCACATTGCATAGTCAAAATCTCTGAAAAAAAATTTGGATGCTGTGAGTATTGGTGCAAAAAATATGACGTAACAAAAAAAATTAGCCAATGAGAGGCCACTATAAATTTTACCATTGGTCAATAACAGCCTCTCATTGGCTAATTTTTTTTGTTACGTCATATTTTTTGCACCAATACTCACAGCATCCAAATTTTTTTTCAGAGATTTTGACTATGCAATGTGGTGTTTTTATTGTAAAAATGTAATCAGTTACCGGCAATCTAAGTTTCTGACAAAGATAAGGTTTTAATTTTGTGTCTAGGCGACATAACTTGATATTGTTTTTTTGTATTATGAGCAATGAGAATCTTTCAAAAGTTTCATTGTACATATAATGTCATTTTGAAATGCCTAAAACTTTTTTGTTATTGAAGCTGAAGGCCTCAAATTTGGGGTATTGGGTCTACTTGTGGCAGTCTTTCAGCAGTTACAGTGTCGTATTTCTTGCAGGTTTCCTATAAAGAAAGAAGTAAATATTTAATAATTTAAATGATTTTAAAAAGATTTTTTCAATTATATTTTTTTTCACTTTAAAAAAGTTTTCTTAAATTTACTATATTGTTATTATTATTAATTCTCTATTATAAAATGTAAAAAAAAACGATATGAAAAAACCACAGGTTTTACTAAAAAAAAAAGATGCACATATAAATATATATTTTAAAAATCTGATTTATAAATGTAGTTATTAAAAACAATGATTAAAAACGATGAAAATTCGTGGTTTAGAAGGTAGGTTTTTGAAGAGAAATCTTGAGACCCTATATGTCCCCCTCTTTCTTGGCTGTGGATGCAGGGCTGGCAATGTTCTGCTCAACTAGAAAGTCGTTAAACATTAGGTTGGTCAGCTTCAGAGGAGTGGAGTTCCTCCATGAGTCTAGGAGCAACATTAAAAATTCTGCCAAAATTGTGTTTGCAACGCTGTTTAAAGGGACTGTGAACGTAAATTTTTCTCATCTTAATATCAAATCTTAACATGATCTCATTCATAATATCTCACAGATAGAGCAAAACTCGCTTTTGTTTGCTTAAAAAATGGCTTTTTCCGACGATTTTTATAAGGTAAAGGGAAAGGAAGAAATTTTCGGTATTATATAAAATGTGCATTAAATTGCTTTTTCCTCCAATTATAGCTAAAATTAAACTTTTTCACATAGTTCTGGATTTTTCCTAACGGTTAAGCTGACTTTCAACATAATCCTTGCTTTAAACCAATGTATAGTTACTTAGAAATTGATAAAATAAGCAATATTTTTTATTGAAAACCAAATACAATAACAAAGCTAGAAACAGGTTATTTTATTAGTATCCAATTAACTTTAGATGGCCCATCTCTCGCCCACCTTTAATTACAAATTTGTAAATAATAAAGACGCAATATTTCTTTATAAACAGTCTGATAAAAGTGTAAACTAATTCTCGAAAGTGGGTTATTTATTGTCCACTACAATAAAAATGGATATTCTTATTTTAAATAACCTATGAGATTCAACCCTTTGTAGACAGTGAGGTATTTTTTTTTGTCAATAATACGAATTTAAAATAGGTCTTTATTACCTAATTACTATGTTATAAAAAATCTAATTGGCAATTTTATATCATAAAATAAATCCTTAACAGTAAGTAAATTGTTTCCACTAAATATGACAAGTTAAATATTCCTACAAACATTATAAGAAACAAAAACGTTCAGATTTTTTCCTTTTTCCCTTCCAAAATACCATAAAATCAAGGCTTTATTTCTGGATATTTTTGTTAATAGGACGTTTTTGGTTGATCAGTGTAGTGAAATGTGCTTAGAAAATGTTAAGATTTGATAATCAGATTAGAAATATTTACGTTCACACTCCCTTTAAATGAACAACATCAATTAAGTAGCTGGCAGGAAAGTTGCCTTTAAACATTTAAATCCCCCCCCTCCCCAAACATTTTTTAACATTTTTTTTTTTTAAATCTAAAATACAATAAATTTATATATAATATAATATATTTATATCTAAGAGTGACCAGTCTTATGAATGCAGCAAGTAATGGAAACAAAGAAACAGTCAGACTTCTTTTAGAACATGGAGCCAATGTTAACCATAATGATAATGTTGGTTAGCTACATATTTATTTGTATCTATAGTATATTATATCTATCTATATATCTCTGTACAGTGTACACCTCTCTCTGTAAATCTATAACTTTACTCTGAACTAAAAAATATATTTTTGTCTAGGTCAGACAAGTCTTATTTTGGCAACAAGAAAGACAGAAATAGTCAAGATACTGCTAGAACATGGAGCTCATGTCAACTATAAAGATAATTATGGTTAGTTATAATATTATACTTTATTTGTATCTTTAGTATATTCTATGTATCTATATATATATATCAATTTATTTCTGTATACCTCTCTCTGTATATCTATAACTATACTCTGAACTAAAGAATATATAATGTATCTAATATATTTATATATAGGATGGACAAGTCTTATGGTTGCAGCAGTGAATGGAAAAACAGAAGTAATCAGAATACTTCTAGAATATGGAGCTGATGTCAACCATAAAGATAATAGAGGTTAGCTACATAATATTATTATACTATATAGTGTATATTTAGTATATTCTATCTATCTATCTATAGTCTAAATATTGATCTCTGTACACCATTCTCTGTATATCTATAACTACACTCTGAACTAAAGAATATATAATGTAACTAATATATTTATATCTAGGAATGACAAGTCTTATGTGGGCAGCATCGAATGGAAACACAGAAACAGTCAGGATACTTCTAGAATATGGAGCCGATGTCAACCATAAAGATGATGGTGGTAAGTTACATAATATTATTATACCATATATTGTGTCTTTAATATATTTCATATAAATATTAACGTTGCAATTATTTTCTTATCTATTCATTAATAGTTCTAATTGCTATTTAACAGTTTAATTATCTATCTATTTATCTAATTATTTTTCTGCATGTATATATCTTCCTATCAATTTATCTTTCTTTATTATGAATTAAAAACTCACAAATGTATTTATTAAACTTAAAATACATTTTGTATTATTAATAGTTTGATGCACAGATATGTATTATACATTCTTCTTTAAACTTCTTTCATCAGTCTCTCTCTCTCTCTTTCTCACTTTCTCATACTCTCTCTCTCTATCTCTCTCTCTTTGTCTATTTCTATCTCTATCTATCTCTCTACTCAGTAATACTTTGCTATGTTGCTTGTTCATTTACCTTGTAAACATTATGTTTATGCGTACAATTCAAATATAGTTTATAAACTAATAAAAAGTCATATTGCTGACATATTAAACTGTTTTTAACCTATTTTTAAAACATATATAAAAAATATACTATGACACCAATAGAATCAGACTGCAGAGCCTAAATTTGAATTAAGTCCCCAATAAACTTTTTTGGGGGATTTAGATATTAATTTTTACTGTTGCCGTGGTCATTTTGACCAGAGCAAAAGGTCTTTTTTTATTTGGGTAAAATTCATAGCTTTTAGAGTGTTTTGGTTCATAAATATTGTATTCTGGTATAGAGTAAAATTAGGCCTTATGATTTTACTAAAAAAATTCACTAAAAGTTAAATCTTTACAATATACCAATGAATTAACATTAACATGTTTGTGTTCTTTCACCTATTTTAAACACATAAAAATTGGCTGTAAAAGGTTAAATTTGATGACAACATGACAAGATGACAACAAATGTTTATGCAATACAACAAAATTATTTTTGTCACATATACAAATATGATATAAAATAAGATTATTCAAACTCATTTTTTTAAAATATTTTTAAAAAGTATGTATCTTTTACATGTATAGTTTTCATTCTTTTCATTTTAATTAAATAAAAATTATTTAACTACATTGTAAATAAGTCACTTTGTGAAAACACTCTTTCAGAAATTATAAAGAATTGAAATGAAACAAGAAATCTTATTGGTTTGACTTTAGCATTATGTGTTTTATTGTATTATGTTAAATTTTTCACTGAAATTAATTGTTTTAGAAAAAAAATATCTACATTGAACAGAGTAGAGTTTTTTTATTATTGTATTGATATAAACTGAATCATATAAAATTAAAATTGTTCTGTAAGAAACAATTTAACCCTAAACTAAAAGTTGCTTTTGCTCCCGTCAAAATGATCACAGCAACATATATAATTAATTTTTAAATCCCTGTAACAAAATTATATTTAATTATTAATTATTTAGTTATTAATTCATTATAATGTTATTCCAACACAAAAGACGACATTTGACTTTACATTTATGTATGCACACCACATTTTTCTATCAGCTGATCTTTGCTTACATTGACGTACATTCAATTGACATCTGAGTTCCAATGTGAAAGGTCTATAGCTGAATTGTAATGATTATAAATATGTTGTTCTTATTGTGATTAATAATTTACTTTGTGATTTTTTATGCTTTTAAGGATTGTTTGATTTAATTATGACTGACTTTTAATATTTTCAGACACCTTAAAGCATTCTTTTAGAACAATCTTAATGTTGAATTAGCTAAAGTTAATGTTCACAATCTTAATATTCTATTATTGTCTAATTAAAACATATAAAACGTATCTAAATAATCAAAATTGTGGTCTCTTTATTTTCTATTCTAAAGGTAAAAATCCTTTTATAATCCCCCCAAAAAAGTTTATTGGGGACTTAATTCAAATTTGGGCTCTGCAGTCTGATTCTAATGGTGTTATAGTATATTTTTGATATATGATTAAAAAATAGGTTAAACACAGTTTAACAACAATAGCAATATTGTAATCATATTAAGACTATTATCATTTATCTTGACAAAATTTTGACAGGGTTAATATACGTATATTATTAAATAATCAATAAATATCATAGGGAACACAGCTCTGGATAAGGCTCTTCAAAAATATTTTTGGTACACTGAAGAAAGAATAAAAGGAAAGAGAGAAATAGCAGAAATACTTAGAGAACATGGTAAGCTTATTTAATAATTCTATGTTTATAAGTGTAGCTATCCTATCATTTTATTCGGCTTTTAATGAATTCTTTCTATTTGTCACCTACACTTAAGTAAATTAAGAGTGGGGGAGGGGAAGTTAGGGGTGGGGTTCAGGATAAAATATAATCATAGCAAATAGATATTGTCTTGCAGTATGGATGTTATAGGGGTTTTATTCACCCATATTGCAAAACTAAGAGGGGGGGGGGGTTGTGTGGGGGGAATCTTGGATATAAAGACAAACAAATTTTATTGTCTTAAAGTTAAAACCTTTCTTTAGGAGCTAAGGAAGGAAGTGAGATTGAGTAAAGTCAGAATAACAACAATATAACAAGGTAAAACATTTAAATAAATTCTTTAAGAACAAAAGAGTTAGCTATATTAGTGCCTTCCTTCAATGTATAGATGAGATGATACCAAATGCCATGCTGTGATTGGCTGAAATTCAGCGCACCACGATTTAACACACCATTGAAATGATTTAAAGATCCAGCTCTGAACATCTATGTATCCATTTTTTACTTATCTGTATATACATCTAGTAATTACCTTTTCAAAAGTGTAGCTTTTCTATAATTTGGCTTGGTATGTCTCTAACAGTTTGTTCTTTTTGTTTATTTAGACAAAAATAAATCTATATATAGTTTTGCTTTGACTTATACATTTATATTCTGCTTATTCAACTCTGACACTCTACAAGTACTTATGTTTGTCTGTCCTACCGTTTCAGGGCTATGCTTTTATACATGTTGTCATAGTTGTTATCTTACAATCTGTGGACTATATAAGTAATATATATCTTATATAATCCTTAGTTGTAAACCTATAACTGTTTAAATTTATAAGGCAGAAGATGTTTACCTTTATATCTATATATATTTTTATTTATCTAAACATATATATATATATATATATTTGCCTATCTCAAATTATCTAATCTGAAAATTATATAATGAACAGACAAAAAACCTTTTATAATTTTTAGCTTCTTTTATCTAACTATGAATTTTTCCAGTCTATCTGTTGATATCTTATATCTGTTATTAATTCCAATATAATTTTGATTAATTAATATAACAATTATTTCAGAACAGAACTGTTTTGGGTCAACAGAATGATTACCTACAAATGCTTTATAATCTGCATTTTTTATAAAAATTGATTATTGTATGATTCATGATTTTCAAAATAAGAATATTTAGATTTTAAAGTTTTTTACTTATAATTTTAATTATTGTTACTGGCTACTTTTAATTTACTTTGTCTGTCAGTTACAAGTATGAAAGACCTATTTTAACTTGAGTCTTAAAAAGTGCTTTATATGTTCTAAAAGGTTTTATGGATATTTTCAATCATTGACTCTTAATATGATTTGTTAGATGTTGGTTATTATATTTAAGTGTTGGTATTCTCATGCTGAATTGTCATTTCTATCCTATTATAACTAGGATGAAAATATACATAAAAGCAAACCCTAAAGACAGAGGTTGTTTCATATTTTATATGGACATAAACTTTTCTATAGGGTCAGAACTTAATAAGAAAAATATTAACTTTTATGCATAAAAAATTGTATTAAATTAGGTTAAAAATATTATATACAGAACACTGTTTAATGACATACTAACATTTTAGGACTTGATTATGGAGATACTTAGCTTTAAATATTATACCTTGTAGTTAAAGGATTAATACTACTAATAGGATATAAATATCATACAAAAAAGTTGTCAAAAAGATAAAAAATCTGCATGGTTTTATGGGAATTTCTGGTAATAATTATAAAGTTGCTATCCTTTATAAATCCTACCTTACTGTTATATCCTGCAAAGTTTAAAGTTGATAAGGACCAACTGTTTGTTGTGATAGAATGGTTATTGATTAACCTTAATTTTAGGAAAACTCTAAAAGTATTAAAGTTTTTTTGTTTGTCTATTTAAGATCTCAACAACTGAATTGATGAATGAATTACTCTATTTTATAGAAACTTAATATGAGTCCTGGATACATTAAGGATAGTATAGTTAAATATCTAAATGGTTTTAGTCTTTTTTCATCTTCCTCTTCCATTAAAAATAGATCTATTGATGTTTCAAGTATTAATAGTGATTTTATTATAAGATTCAATAAAGGTACTCAACTAATATTGGTAGTGCATACTCTATTATTGAAATATTGTGGAATTAAAGTGTCTTGTAGAGTGGCTTTGTTCTCTCTCTTATTTAATACATAGCTTAGTCAGCACTAATTTAAATATTCTAAATTAACTGAACAAAGTGCTTACCTTATCTTTAGTCTTGTTTGTTCTTCAATATTGGTAGGACATCCCTCCTGGTGTTGAATTATCCGCCAGGGCTTTTGGTGGCTTGGCTTCATCCAGGTTACCTATATAACAAAGCATTATTAACAAAAAGTAAAGCATCATTATGCTATTAAGGATTGTTACACTTAACCCTTACAGATCAGGCCCCAATTTCCACCTTAATAGATCGGGGGGGGGGGGGGGGGGGGGGCTCCTGGTACAGATAAAGACGTAAAATTTTTTTCTGGTGGTTCATGTGTATTTTTAGAGAAAATTACTTTTTCTAGTCATAGCGGCCAGACCGCTCCTTAGCCGCTTTTTAGCGGCCAGCCGCTAAATTTTAAAACAGCTGTAGAGCGGCCAATTTTGCAGCTAGGATGACCAAATGTTAGGACGAACTTTTATTTTACATAACAAAAAAATTACTTTTTCTGATCATCGCCAAAAAACGGCAAATAACAGAAACCGCCATTTTCGGCGGTTACGGCGGTAAAACGGCGGTTGGCGGCGCAAATTAATTTTTTTGTCTGTTTATTATTGCTCAAGGATTTACCAAAAAAAATTATAAGTCTCTAGCTGTCATAGAAGCCACGATATTTATGATATATGTCTGTAGTAAAAGCCGGACAAAAATCGGTCATAAAGTCGGTCAGGGAGCGGTCAAACGGTCATAACACAACTTTTCTCAGAAGGTCATTGATATCTAAGTATTCACCAAAAAAATTTTAGGTTTCTACATTATATACAAAAGTCATAATTTAGAAATTAAGATTTATTTAAAATTTTTTCAATTTTTTTTTGCTACCCAACCAACTTTGACCGGACACCACGACCGACACAGACCAGATATCCTAATAAAATCAACTCTTGCCGACGTATAATTACTAAACTTAAAAAGTCATGAAGTTACAGCTCTCCATCTTACCTACAAAAAAAATGAGATTGAAAAAACTAGAGGGGGGGGCTCTTGGAGCCCCCCCCCCCCCCGATCTGTAAGGGTTAAGTTCTAAATATTTGCTATATTCTACAACTTTTTATCATCTGTGCTTTAAGATTAATAAAGCTTTGTAATATTAAAAGTTATATAATTTGTTGGTGACAAAATTACTCTATAACTTACTTTATCAGTCAGTCTAATCATACTACTATATATCAATTTAAAAGATATGAAAATTATAATAATACTCAATCAATGTAATCCTAATATATAAAGTAGTAAGCGTTTTTTATCTGTCCCAAAGGATCTAGCATACCGCTAAACCAATATTGTTTTCCTTTACAGTGAAGGTTCTTATAGGTCCTGGAAAGATTTAAACTATTTTGGGGAGGGTGTCTTCACCCCCATCCCCTCCAAAAAATATTTTTTTTTATTCTTTTGAAACCCAAATTTAAATGGGATGATGTAGACTTTTCTTCTCCTACCTTAAGTGCGTCTAGAGGCGTCTAGGAGGCATAGCCGCTAGTTAGTAATAAAGCAAAACTATGATGTTTAGCTGTGTGGCAGCAGATGGCCGACTTTTGATTATTGATACCAGATGGGCATCTTTACATGATTGGATGTTACAGGCAAAAATCCTACTGTCGGAAAATATGGCGAGTAGTAAATCAAGGTTCCTAATAAATGTTAAACCTAATAAGCAGAACACTAATTCATAAGTATAAAAGAAATTGTTTTTAAAAAGAAAAGTAGGTTGTGGGTGAAATCCGGAAAGGTGTGTGTTTTAAGGCTTAAAAAATAGTAGTAGAACGATAATATACACTAAATATGTGTATTTCTTATTGAAAAGAACTATAGACAATTTTTTTTTAAAGTTAACATAAATTTTTATTGTTCTACTAACTGTTTTAACTTAAAACACATAAACTTTATGGATTTTACCCGCAACCTACTTTTCCCTTTGTTGCAAAAGTGAGAAAATACAGAATATACAGTAAGAAGACATTATTTTAGTATTTAGTATGATCTTAAATTATACACACAGACAAACATATAGGTAAATAGAATATACAGTAGGAAGACATAATTTTAGTATTTAGCATGATCTTAAGTTATACACACAGACAAACATATAGGTAAATAGAATATACAGTAAGAAGACATAATTTTAGTATTTAGCATGATCTTAAGTTATACACACACACAAACATATAGGTAAATAGAATATACAGTAAGAAGACATATGTTTAGTATTTAGCATGATCTTAAGTTATAAACACAGACAAACATATAGGTAAATAGAATGTTTCCTAACACAAAATTATCTTGTAAAGATTTAATAATCGGTAGAAAAGTTTAGACACTGTTGATTGCTGGGGAGGGAGAGGACACTGGGATTTTTATCATAGTAGTCCCCAAAGCTTTACATAACGCTTTCTTATTCGTTGGCTCAACAACTTTGGGGACTTTCATGAAATTTTAAAATTGGTTTGTTCATTAAGTTGAGTGTCCAAACGTTTGAACCACAAATTGTAATCTAAAGAAGGAGTAATTTTGTATATGATAATTGGGGATGTATATTAATTTGTCAGCCATTGTCTTATCTCTTTACATCCCTGTTTGGGTGGTTTTAATTGTAAGTGCTGTCCATTTGGATATTATAAGAAAATTGGCGATAAAATAAGATTACTATGTTGTCAAATTAACAAAATTATCAATTATGTGGGTTTAAATTAATGGTTGAAAAGTTTAGACAATGCTAGCTTGTACAAACAAATCAAATCCCAAAAAGTTGTTTAATGCAACAAAAGTGTTAATTTTTTGGGGGGACCAGTATAATTTACAGTCCAATGTCTCCTCCCTCCCTGGCTGTCACTCTACATTTGCTTGCAATTCATTTGTCCAACAATTTGTAGAAATTCGCTTTTATGGATGTTGTCATCCTTGTTTATTAAACATTTTACCTTTGTTGATGCTTATTACATTTTCATTTTTCAGATGCAAATAAAAACTAAAATTTTATTTTTAAAGTTCACGGATTTTTCACTTTTCATTTGACGGATTTTTTTTTACATGTTTATACTTGAAATATCTTCATCAAATTTAATATTTAGGTAAAAAACAAGGATGAGAACATCCATAAAAAAATGGTACGATAAATCAACATTAACACTTGTAGAGTGTTAGAACTGAATAATGAACATTTATCAGAATATAAAAATATAAAGTTGTAATCAAATTTTAAGTGAATTCATTGAAAAACTGCTTAATACAGGATAATGTTTTAGGACATACTTACATTTTTAGGACTTGATTATAGAGATGCTCTGCTTATAACGTTGTACTTTGTTGTCATATGAATCAGTATTCCAAAAATTAGATGAATCAGATAATTTCATCACATAAAAATTTTCTGTTAAAAAAGTTAAAAATCAACATGGATGTACGGATTATCGAGTTGCTACGCTATATAAATCCTACATAACTACTACAGGAATCACCATGTAAAGTTTAAAATCTATAAGACAATTCTAACATGTTTAAATTAATGAAAAGAGCTAACCGTTACGGACTGACAGACTGACGGACAGTCCCTAATTAAAGAAAAGCTTCGCTTTTAAACACAAGGATGACAACATCAACATAGGTGAAATTAGGCAGACAGACAGACGGACAAATTAATGATGATATTAAATAATTAAATAATCAATTCTTAACAAAATTTAATGGTTCTGTCTCAAAATTATCTATATATGTATGTTGAAATATGCATATTTATCTTTTATTAAAAGCCAAGCTTTTCTATAATTGGTCTGTTCATATGTCCGTATGAAATGGATAGCTCTTATCTTTAGTTTAGACATGTAAGAGCTGTCCTATTGATGTCAAACTTTGCATGATGATACCTGAAACAGTTAAGTACAATAAAGATTTTTAGGATAACAAAGCTAAATTTTATAGGCAAAGCATCTCTATAATCAAGTCCTAGAAATGTAAATATGACCTGAAACAACTTTTTTTATTTAATAATGCTTTTACTTATAGATTCTTATGGAATTTTGACACTCTGTAAGTCTATATAAGTTTGTTTGACCTACCCTCTGATTTTAGAGCTTTGCTTTTATAGATGATATCAACCTTGTCTTGACATAAATATAGAAATATGCACGGCATTTAAAGTAAAATCACTCTAGGAACTAACATTTCAAAAGCTGTTTCATGTAGAAAGAGAGAGAAAAAATGAATGAGAAAGAGATAGAAGAGAGAAAAAAGACAGAAAAGAGAGAGAAAGATGAAGAAAGAAAGAAAGAAAAAAGAAAGAGAAAAAAGAAAAAAAAGAGAGAAAGATTAAGAAAGAAAGTAAGACAGGGAGTAAGAGGGAAAGAGAGAAAAGAGAGAAAAGAGAGAAAAGGTGGCAATTGGAAAAATAAAGAAAAAGGAATAAAGATAGAGAGAAAGAAAGACAGGAATAGAAAGAAATAAAAGGAAAAATATTTTGGTTCTTTTCTTCAAAGTTGAGCAAAAAACTGATAACGGAGTATTATATTTTTTTTTATTGTCTTGGAACTCATTCCTATATAGATTAATGAGTGTTTTTCCAATAATCGGCAGCAGCACATCTAGTAGTTTTATAGAGCTGCATCTGTGGATTAGGATTGGTGTGGCTCCTGCTTAGGGTTGCTATTGCTGAGGGTAGAGAAAGACTAAACTACATAACTTTTGTGTCACTTTGACGATTCCCTTTTCTCCCATCTCTTTTGAAGAGATTTTCTTTCTCCCTTCCCTTTTTCTTTTCAGAAATGTATATGAAGTCACAGTAATCGTCTTCAAAAGTGACACAAAAGTTATGTAGTTTATTCTTTCTCCTGAAAATAATATATGTAGAGTAGATAGAGTGTGGTTTAGGGCAGATGCGGATTTAAGTGGCAGATTCTTTCTCTTAGCCCCAGGAAAGTGTAGTAATCTATCTATCTATCTATCTATCTATCTATCTATCTATCTATCTATCTATCTATCTATCTATCTATCTATCTATCTATCTATCTATCTATCTATCTATCTATCTATCTATCTATCTATCTATCTATCTATTTATCTATCTATCTATCTATCTATCTATCTATCTATACACCCTGTCCATAGCATGCTCCTCTCCTAGTTTTCTGACTATTGTAATTGTAACTGTGGGAACTCCACCCTCATCATTCTACTCTATGCTTATATATTGTTACATTTCTATTTTTAAAAGCGAAGCTTTTCTATAATTAGGGTCGGTCCGTCCGTCCGTCCGTACGTCCGTCCGTCCGTCCGACCGTCCGTAACGGATAGCGTTTTTCGTTAATTTAGACATGTTAGAATTGTCCTATCGATTTCAAATTTTGCATAGTGATTCCTTTAGTAGTTAGGTACGATTTAGAAAGCGTAGCAACTCTATAATCATTACCAAAATGTCCGTACGTCCATTTTAAACATGTTGATTTTTTTGCTTTTTTAAATAGTTTTTTTCGTTAATTTAGGCATGTTAGAATTGTCCTATCGATCTCAAATTTTGCATGGTGATTCCTGTAATAGTTAGGTAAGAGTTAGAAAGCGTAGAAACTCTATAATCATTACCAGAATGTCCGTACGTCCATTTTAAACATGTAGATTTTTTTACATTTTTAACAACAAATTTGTATGTGACCTAATTATCCGATTGGTCTGATTTTTGGTATACTGATTCCTGGGACAACAAAGTACAATATTATAAGTGAAGCAACTCTATAATCAAGTCCTAAAAATGTAAGTATGTCCATAATCATTATCCTGTTTTCAAGCAGTTTTCAACAAATTTACTTACAATTTTGCTTTGACTCTTATTGTACATTCGCATTCTGATTATTCAGTTCTGACATTACACAAGTGTTAATGTCCGTTTGTCCTACCGTTTCAGAGCTTCGCTTTTATGGATGTTGTCATCCTTGTTTGTCTATCTCTTCTGTATAACTATTGATTCTTATGCACTGCTTAATTAAGTAATAATAAAGTTATAAAAGGAAATGATTAAAGTCCCTCAACATATTATGATGCTGTACGATAAAATAACCAATGAGAGGCCAGCATAAATTATACCATTAGTCAATTATAGTGTATAATGGCCTCTCAATGGCTATTCTACCATATGGTGTCATAATCTGTTGAGGGACTTTAATCATCTACTTATGAAACCATCAACACATCCAGTTCTTCTTTAATGAAGAAGTGTATCGGCTAGTAGGTTCCTCCGCATTCACCTTCTCTATTATTAGAAGGAATGTCCGGTGCAGGGCTCTCAGCCGCAGCTACATACCGCAAAAGCTCTCTTGAATATGCGTGGCTGCAGCCTTAGCCATGTTACTGAGAGTTGCTAACAGTGTGTGGCTTATTCTGGTGCTTAAGAGGTCATGTAGCTTGTTTGTGAGCCTTTTGCTAGGCTGCGCATGAGAGGGTGGCTTTCATATAATTCAACTTGTCTTCCTCTTTTTTTTTCTTTGATTAAACCTCTCTAACCCTTGCGGAACCTATACCCGTGGTAATAAACAAGAAAAAATATAAAACAAGGGTTTATCATGGAGAGGTTGTAAGTGCTTAAATTGAAAAACTAAAACTATTTTTGTAGTAGCTTTGCTGCTAAAATTGAAATATATGATGTTTAAATCTTTTTATTTAGGAAGTAGACTTCTTATCAATTTAGCTAGAATTCATTCAAATGTTTGGTAGTGAAGCTACTCTAAATCTTTAACTAGTCATATCGCCAATAAAGGGGTCTAAAGGGAATTAAAAATGGAGAGCGGTGGGGGGGGGGGGAGGGGAAGTCAACCCTCACTTTATAGTACAGTATAGTATATTTTCAATTCAATTATTATACACATGGTCAACGTTTTCATAAGTTATAGCATAGGAATTGGATACAATTAATCATAATACAAAAAAAAACATATAATCATTTGCAAATAATGACACCTCATTTATCACCATTTGGTCATATTTGGAGGTTTATCCAAACTGCTGTTTTTGTGTTTTCTGATAAGGGAGTAAAAAATACCTCGGAGATTGCAGTTAGATACACTTTAAATGTTATTCTTAAAAAGCACAAGGATGACAATAAGTAGCTTAACATAAAAACTTAAAAGAGCAATTAATTGTTAAAATCAATAATATTAGAGAAAAATCACCAAACCTTTTTATATTTTTTTTATTTTCTAATATTTATATTTTGTATTATGAGGATCAAAATGAATTACACTCTAGATGCTTAAACAACGGGAAAATATACTGTCATTCCATATTGTCAGACCAAAATCATATTGGAAAATAAGTATAAAATATAAAAATAGCCAAACAATTGACAAAACCACCATGGATGTTTTCTAAAAAGGACAAGAAATTTATTTTTGATATTTTTAACTAAAAAAGACTAATTAACACCAAAGATATATCTTTTAAAAAATATTGAAAATCTGACAATAAACACCAAAGATATAAGAAAAATGTGAAGAAAAAAAAATAGCCAAAAACCTGTCAATTATAATTTTATAATCGTTATAAGAAAATCCGCATGTCCATTAAAAAGAAGCTGATTTTTTACTGTTTTGACGACAAAATTTCAAAAGTGAAGCTTTTCTATAATTAAATATAATTAAAAGCAAAGCAACTCTATAATTAAGTCCTAAAAATGTAAGAATGTTCTTAAACATTATCCTGCATCAAGCAATTTTTCAACAAATTTACTTACAATTTTGCTTCGACTCTTAAACATTTATATTCTGATTATTCAGTTCTGACTCTATACAAGTTTTAATGTCCGTTTGTCCCTCCATTTCAGTGCTTCACTTTTATGGATGTTGTCATCCTTGTTTTATGATATAATTTTCCTCTACAGTTGGACGGACAAACTAACCATAATTCTATTTGATCCATTTGCTTTTATAAATCTTGTTTTTTTTGCACTAGACTGCTGCAATATCATATAGTAGGACCTTAACAGGGATCTTAAGGGATAAGACAATGGATAATAAATTAATAGACATACCCACACGGATGATAGACAAAATTATTCCTTCTACCCAAAGATAAAGTGGTTATATGACTTTGGGTACCAGTGTTATTTACAGTCCAATATCCCCTTCCTGCCTGGGGACCCAAAGTAGATGAACTAAAAATAGTTGCCGAATGTGTACGCAGTTTCCTCAGTGTTTCCTCATCCTAGCTCAATATTTACTACTAGCTAAAAAAGCTTCAAACTTCAAAAAAAAAATCTAAATTTAAAAAATTCAAATTTATAATGTATAATGTATAAATCGTTTATACATTCAAATTTAGATTTTTTAAAGTGAAGTTTGAAGATTTGTATCTAGTAGTAAATATTGAGCTAGGATGAGGAAACACCCAGGAAACTGCGTACACATTCGGCAACTATTTTCAGTTCATCCCAAAGTAGGTTGTAAAGTTTAATTTGTTTTGGATATAAAGGGAAAAGACAATGGCCTAAAATTTGATGCACTTCCCCATTCATGATACACAAAATTGCCCCATCTGTAAATAATAATTAGTGGTTGAAACGTTTGGACACTGAACTTAATGAACAAACCAGAATACAGTAATAGTGTCTGACTGATTATGACGTAACAAAAAAAAATTAGCCAATGAGAGGCCGTTATTGACCAATGGTAAAATTTATAGTGGCCTCTCATTGGCTAATTTTTTTTGTTACGTCATAATCAGTCAGACACTATTACTGTGTTCAACAAACCAATCAAAATTAAATAAAAGTCCCAAAAATTATTAAGAATACAAATAAGAAAATTCAGTGTGAGAAAATGTTATTATAAAACTTTGGGGACTAGTGTAATAAACAGCCCAATGTCCCTTTCCTCCTTGGGGCCCCCCAAACATATTTACGCATCATTGTATAGACAATAGATTTATACCCATTATAGACTCTTGGACACTTAAATCCGTCAAACTTAAAAAGGAAAAGTGGAGGGTGTAAAATCAGGGATCTAAAGGGATAAGACAATGGCCAATAAATTGATGTACATCCCCAATGATGATGCACAAAATTACTCCTTGCTCTTGAATATAGAGCCCCTAGATGCTAGGGACGCAGCCTCTAGTAAATGTATAAAGCTGTTACTAATTTTTATGGGGGGTTAGATTTTTTCCTACAACACAATTATTCCCAATCGTCTTAGCAGTCATTCTAATATAAATTAATGAATGCTTTTCCAATAGTAGGCAGCAGCACATCTGGTAGTTTTATATAGCTGCTTCTGTGGATTAGGGTTGGTGTGGTTCCATCTTAGGGTTGCTATTGCTGAGGGTAGAAAAAGACTAAACTACATAACTTTTGTGTCACTTTAGTGTCACTTTTCTCACATCTCTTTTGAAGAGATTTTCTTCCCCCCTTCCCTTTTTCTTTTCCGAAATGTATATGACGTCACAGGAATCGTCTTTAAGTGGTAGATTCTTTCTCTAAGCCCTAAAAAAGTGTAGTAATGGGGTACGGTATATATATCTATCTATCTATCTCTCTATCTATCTATGAACCTAGTAAAAGTGTCGGACTGATTATGACGTAAAAAAGATGCTGTGAGAATTAGTGCAAAAAATATGACGTAACAAAAAAAATTAGCCAATGAGAGGCCGTTATTGACCAATGGCGGCCACTACCATTGCCATACGTCAATTGATAATAAATTAATAGACATACCCACACGGATGATAGACAAAATTATTCCTTCTACCCAAAGATAAAAGTAGTTATATGACTTTGGGTACCAGTGTCATTTACAATCCAATATCCCCTTCCTGCCTGGGGACCCAAAGTAGGTTGTAAAGTTTAATTTGTTTAGGATATAAAGGGAAAAGACAATGGCCTAAAATTTGATGCACTTCCCCATTCATGATACACAAAATTGCCCCATCTGTAAATAATAATTAGTGGTTGAAACGTTTGGACACTGAAAACAAACCAATCAAAATTGAATAAAAGTCCCAAAAATTATTAAGAATACGAATAAGAAAATTCAGTGTGAGAAAATGTTATTATAAAACTTTGGGGACTAGTGTAATAAACAGCCCAATGTCCCTTTCCTCCTTGGGGCCCCCCAAACATATCTACACATCATTGTATATACAATAGATTTATAACCATAGATGGACTCTTGGACACTTAAATCCGTCAAACTTAAAAAGGAAAAGTGAAGGGTGTAAAATCAGGGATCTAAAGGGATAAGACAATGGCCGATAAATTGATGTACATCCCCAATGATGATGCACAAAATTACTCCTTCTGTAGATTACAATTAGCGGCTGAAACTTGAAAATTAATAGTGGCCTTATTTTATTACAGTTTTGTAATTATTTTTGTTTAATTCAGGTATTTTAGAATCATCCCAACAATTTAAAACTTTGCAT
>NC_137274.1:27168291-27170791 GCF_053477335.1 Acartia tonsa | reverse complement strand
CTATCTTCATTTAAAGTTTGTATAAGAATATAAAAATAATTGCTCATATTATATTCTCTCTCAAACGTATATTTCTCTCTCTCTCTCAGACGCATATATAATGTTTTTGTAATATTATAATTAATCCCAGAATTTGAATTTCTGCTGAACCAAAACCAGTTAGAAATACAATTTTTTTCAGAACACATGAAATTTAGCAAATTTAATTGCTAAAATAAAAGTATTTATAAGTCATCTTTTTTTAAGGACTCCTTGTTCCCTTAAATGTCCAATAAAACCGCGAGAACGGCGAAAATCGTTAAAAATCACACCTACGGCGGCAAATAACGGCGAAACGGTTGGCCGGAGACAAATAATGCATAAATAAAGAAAGTTCCGCCTCAAAAAGTTAGAAAACATTGCAGAGATGACTTTGGGCTCCAAAATGACTCCTTCCCCCTCTAACGAGGGAAAATTTCAAATTAACAAGAACGAAATTGTTCAAACCATGCAATGTAAAATGCTCAATTACTCAAAAACGGCCGGGAGGCCCCAGGTTATGAAAACTGTTTTAAACACAATACATGTTGCATATTAATATTATTATTGCAAAACCCGGGGCATCCCGGCCGTTTTTGGGTAAAATGGAGAAAACTGATTTTTTGGGGTTAAAAATCTTAATATTTTTGGTGAAATTTTCTCACAAAATGTCAATTTACACCACCAAAAAAATATTTTTTTAAAATTTTTCTTTAATTAGACATTGGTACAGGTATCTGAAAAGTACCTCAATCAAAAATTATTTTCATAAGATGAACATAAATGTATTTTTTGTTGCTTTGAAAAAATTGTGTAAAAAAATCTGGAAAATCATCAAAACTGAAAAGAAATTTTTCACTACCTTTTTTAAAAATTGCATAAATCCGCCAAAAATGAATATTTTTTAAAAATTTCTTTTCTAGCTGTCTACTTACAGCCATTATTAATTCCTAGGATAGATAAAAGTCGATTTTAAATTTTATGGATGTCCCACTGGATCCCACTGTGAATTACCATGCATAGTTAGGACTTCCAGATAAAGGTTGTATAATCAAAGGATGGAATGGGGAAATAGATACTTGTTTGGTAAATAAGAGGGCTAGAGTGTATCAAAATAAGACAAAAAGGGAGGTAGAGATAAAATACTATATTATTTCCTCGGAGAAAATTTGGTTTTTATAAGCTCGACGCAAATTTGTTTTTCTTTTCATATTTAAAATGAGAACAATGTAGGAGAGGGAAGTTGTATTGCATTTTAGCAAAATCTAAATATGGGGGGGGGGTGATGTTAATCAAGTTTTGGGGAAGTAAAATGGCACATAAAAGCTTTTTTAATGCACTAAAAATACTCTTATTTCTACCCAATTGGTAAAATTTAAAAATACAAGGGTGTTTAAAAAGCCTCACCACCCTTAAAATTTCTAAGGGAGTAAAAACCAACATTATATGTGTAAAATGTCAAAACTTTAAATGATGAATAAAATCCAAAGGCTTTGAATCAATATCTTAAAGAAATTCTTTACATTTACACTGGTTTTAACCTCTTTTTGAAAGGGATGTTAAAAATATAGTCTGACACCTGTATAAACATACATCAGTATTAATAATAAGTATAATAAGTTAATAACTCACATAAATTTTTATTAGGATTAAAAATTTTAATTTATCATATTCATTAAGTACATTTGGTTATATTTTTATGTGTCTTTCCTTTTCTGGTAATTTATGTAAGAATTATGTTTATAATTGGGAGCATAAAGTGTAACACTGCCTGTATAATAGTATATAGAGAGTATGTCTGCTTTTCATAAACGTGAGTTTAGGTTCTGTGGCCTAAATGTATTTTTACAATGAGTAAAGCTACTCGATCACTTACCATTAATATTACTAAGGGATCTAAAGGGATAAGACAATGGCCGATAAATTGATATACATCCCTAATGATGATACACATTAGGGTTGGTTTGTACTTCCAGAACGGATAGCTTTTTTTGTTAATTTAGAATTGTTAGAATTGTCATATAGATTTCACACTTGTCATGGTGATTCCTGTAGTAGTTAGGTATGATTTTAGATAATCATTGCCCGAATGTCCATATGTCCATTTTAAATATGTTTTTTATATGATATAATTATCCGATTGATCTGATTTTTGGAATATTTATTCCTAAAACAACAATGTACATGTACAATGTTATATGCGAAGCATCTCTACTGTTTCAGAGCTCCGCTTTTAAAGATGTTGTCATCCTTAGCTGGATCTTTATATCATTTCAATGGTGTGCCAAATCGGGGTGCTCTGAATTTCAGCCAATCACAGTGCGGCATTTCATTAAATACTGTGTTCTCATTGGTGGAAAGTTGGCTCACCCCGATTTGGCGCACCATTTAAATGATTTAAAGATCCAGCTCTTGTCACGTAGCTAATATGGAGCTCTGAAGAAAGGGAATTTCCCGATTTTATAAAAAATCCTGAATTTTT